>NC_133773.1:9886672-9959982 GCF_003597395.2 Chelonoidis abingdonii | reverse complement strand
AAACAATCTGAAAAAAGGGGTAAACAGTGAGGTGGCAAAATTTGCAGATGATACAAAACTCCTCAAGATAGTTAAGTCCCAGGCAGACTGCAAAGAGCTACAAAAGGATCTCTCAAAACTGAGTGATGGGGCAACAAAATGGCAGATTCCAAGGGGAGTAGTGCGGGCAAAAGACATATCTGGCTTTAAGACTAAGCTTGATAAGTTTATGGAGGGGATGGTATGATGGGATAGCCTAATTTTGGCAATTAATTTGGCAATTGATCTTTGATTATCAGCAGGTAAGTATGCCCAGTGGTCTGTGATGGGATGTCAGATGCTTTGGGATCTGAGTTACTATAGAGAATTCTTTCCTGGGTGCTGGCTGGTGACTCTTGCCCACATACTCAGGGTTTAACTGATCGCCATATTTGGGGTCGGGAAGTAATTTTCCTCCAGGGCAGATTGACAGAGGCCATAGAGGTTTTTTGCCTTCCTCTGCAGCATGGGGCATGGGTCACTTGCTGGAGGATTCTCTGCAGCTTGAAGTCTTCAAACCACAATTTGAGGACTTCAGTTATTCAGACATAGGTTAGGGGTTTGTTATAGAAGTGGATGGGTGAGATTCTGTGGCCTACATTGTGCAGGATGTCAGACTAGATGATCATAATGGTCCCTTCTGACCTTAAAGTCTATAAGTCTCTGAGTCTATAACAGATAATTCTATCCTCTTATTAGAATTATATAGGGTGGGTAAAGAAAATGTATAGAAAGTAATTCATCCCTTATTGCATTCTTAAGACTTAGCGTAATGTTGATTAGAACTCAATTATCTTTCTATAGTTTCCTATTGGTTTTAATCATAATACATTTTAGGGGACTTTTCCATATCATTCAGGGAAACACAGGATCCACTAAAAGGAATGACCTGCCTTCTGCTCCAGTTGTATTGCTTATCAATATGCTCTCTAAAGCTAGGGGTATGTGTACTGGGCTAGGAGGCAGCAGCACTGTATGATGCAAACTATGTTGCTCGTATTTCACATAGAAATATACCCTGACCATCCTCTTAAAAAATTGGAGCCTAAAGTTGTTCTTTTAGGATGATTTTTCAAAGGCTCCTAAGTGACATAAGGGCTCTAGAAATATTTACCCTAAATCTATTTAGGCTCCCAAATCTTCAACAATACTGAGCACCCAACAGCTCCCATTGAAATCATTACCACTTAGGTAATGCAATATGGATTTTGGAGCCTAACTAGGCTCCCATTTTGAAAAACTGGGGCCAACATTTTCAAAATTATTCTCTTTACTAAAGTGGAGAGCCGATGCTCTTTCACATGGCAATGACCACCGGCCAATAAACTGATTTTGCCACCAAACTTCCTGAACAGGTGTGATTTTTTTATTATTATTATTTATAAAAGAGCCTTCAAAAGGAACAGAGCTTACATGTTTAACATCTTTCTATGAACTCTACTTCTTTACTTCGAACCACCTGGCTTCATGTTTGGACAGAAGGCTTTACTGAAAGAGGGTGAATGGATATGCCTCTTAAAAACCCTACGATTAAAAACTCAACAGGGAGTTTTCCTACTATCTGTTTCTACCATGTCATTTATTAAAAACCTTAGGATTTATTTGCCCATCAGGGCTGCCCGGGGGGGGAGGGGCAAATGGGGCAATTTGCCCTGGGGCCCTCACCAGAATATAGTATTCTATAGTTTTGCAACTTTTTTTTATACGGAAGGGACCCTCAAAATTGCTTTGCCCCAGGCCCCCTGAATCCTCTAGGTGGCCCTGTTGCCCATGGCAGATACATGTGCCTAGATCCTTGGCATTCCTTCACTGCCAAGCTGCTGTGATCTGCCTTTGTAGTTGTAGCACAAATTGTATAAATATAGGTAGATAGTAAGGACTAACTTTCATCAATATGCTATTTTATAAGGGGTTAGCAAACTTTTTTGAATGTCACTTTGGATTGTTTTAAAGGGGCTTTATATTGTTTCCTAATTCTCCATTACAGTCAAGCTGTGCACAATCTTTCTGTGATATGCGATATGGCTGTTACAAGTCTTTGAGCTTCTTCTTTAAAGTATCCTAGAGGATATGTGTGTAGCCATAAAGGCAAAAACACCTTGTGCCGGTAACTATAAATTAAGTACCTTGTGTTAGTAAACTGGGCTGGAGCTACCTGCCGCTGTATCAGAATCCTACAGGTCTAATTGGGTGAACAAGAAGAGTTTGGGAATTGAACATTATCTTACAAAATGCTAAAGGAAAAAATTATGTGAGAATCATTCTAGAGAAATACTGGATAGTTACCTAACAAATGAGAAACTTGTGGCTTAGATTTTTGGAAACTGGACAGCAAAAGGCTCCTTGGGCTAGAGGTACAAAGGGACTTATGTGCTGAACTGCCACTTTAGGTACCAAGATCCCACAATCAGACCCCACTGGGATTCACAAAACTCCCACACAGCTGCTGCCAATCCCATACATATCTAACACTATTTTTACATAAAGGTTCCCTAGGCACATACATTTCTGCTTCTGAGCATGTGCAGTGAAGCCCCACACCAGGTATCCAGATGCCTAAGCCCCAGAGAATGCATGAACCGGGGAAGAAAGGCATTCCTCCACCTAACTTGCTTGCAGGCCTTGATCTGGTAAGTGTCCAGAGCTTGCTTACTAGACCAGGCCCCATAAGTGAGCTCACACAAAATGTCCAGGAGAGGGAAGGACCTCCCTCCTCCTTTTCAGCTCAGTGGTTAGGATACTCGCCTGGGCTGTGGGAACCCTGTGGCAGATCAAGTATCCAGTCCCTTCTGCTCCACTGACTGACTTTTAAATTCCTTATCTCCTGTGGAACAGCATCACCAGGAGAGGCTGAGGGAGCCCCCTACCCCAGAATATCCCATAGCTCAGTGCTTAGAGCACTCCCCTCAGAGGTGGCAACTCCCTATTCAGCTGCAGTGCTGTGACCAATTCTAGATGCCACCCTTTAGGAGAGATGTGGCCAAATTGGAGAGAGTCCAGAGGAGAGCAAGAAAAATGATAAAAGTTTAAAAAACCTGACCTATACGTGCATTGTTCACCTTATAAATGGGAAGTTGCTAGTAGCAGCTATTCAGGTCAGCCTCTGTAGCAGATATGGACTGGCCACAACTTCCTTTTCAGAGAGAGACACACCAGATATGTTCACTGTATGATCCTTTAGTCCTCTGCAAGGTACAGCTGAGGTTAGCTTAAATGAAGTATGTTGCACACAGCTCCACCTACTGGCTGAACAGCAATTCACTTTAGCATTTCATGACATCTCCCCCCTCACAAAATTGACAAAGACAGCATGATAGAGAAGTTAAGTACATATCATACTGCAGGGGTGGGCAAACTTTTTGGCCTGAGGGCCACACTGGGGAATAAAATTGTATGGTGGAATGTTCACAAAATTGGGGTTGGGTGCAGGCTCTGGGGCGGGGCTGGGGATGAGAGGTTTGGGGTACAGGAGGGCGCTCCATGCTGGCATCAAGGGGTTTGGAGAGTGAGAGGGGGGAATTAGGGCTGAGAAAGGGGGGTTTGTCATGGAGAGAGGCTCAAGGTGCAGGCTCCAAGCAGCACTTACCTCAGGCAGCTCCTGGAAGCAGTGGCATGTCCCTTCTCTGGCTCCTAGGCATGGAGCGGCCTGTGACTCTCAGAGCAGGGCCATGCCATGGCTTCCAGGAGCTGCGTGGTGCAGCCCCAGCACCCCAGCTGGAGCTCGTGGGCCGGCTTAAAATGGCTTGCAGTCTGGAGTTTGCCCCTCCCCCTCATCATACTGGCTTTCTAGTTATGCAGCCTGAACACACAACAACTTGGTTCTCTGGCAGTCCATTAGTTGCAATGACCGGCTATTGTCTGTTTGGAATCCAACATCCTCTTGTTCTGCATCCACATCTGTAGAGTTTGCTCTGTTGACTGTGAGGAACAAATGGTAAATGTCAACAGAGCAATGATTTGGTCATATATGATCCAGCAATGAACTTTCTGTATTATATTTAATCTGGTGTATCTGATGTATTTGGAAAAACAACCTATAAATATACAAAAAGTACATAAAGGGCGTTAGGCTAAAGGGAGGGTGTCAAGGTTCCTTCCCCACTCTGAACTTTAGGGTACAGATGTGGGGGACCTGCATGAGAAGCTCTAAGCTCAATTACCAGCTTAGATCTGGTCTGGCTGCCACCATTCACAAGCACTCTCTTCCTTCTGTAGCCTTGAGAAACATCACCAATTTCCTGGTGAACATAGATCCAAACCCCTTGGATCTTAAAATAAGGAGAAATTAACCATCCCCCTTTCTTTGTCCCACCAACTCCTGGTGGATCCAGATCCAACCCACTTGGATCTAAAAACAAGGAAAAATCAACCAGGTATTAAGAAAAAGGCTTTTAATTAAAGAAAAGAAAGATAAAAGAAAACCCTCTGGGAGAGATTAGCATACCAGCTACTCTCACAGACAACAGATTCAAAACACAGAGGATGTTCCCCTGGGCAAAAATCTTAATACATACAAGAATACCCAAATTTGATAATTCCCTTAATGGTACCAAGACAAGTTACAAAGAAAATAAACATAAACCTATTTATCCCTTTCTAAAACTTACTACTCTGATAAGAGGCTAGTTCCTTGATCTTTTTCACTCCGGCTGAAACTGAAAACTAACAAAGGAAAAAACCCTCCTTCCTTTTGAAACATCTTGTTCCCCCATTGGTTCCTCTGGTCAGGTGTCAGCTAGGCTAGGTGAACCTCTTAACCCTTTACAGGTAAAAGAGGCATTAATTCTTAACTATCTGTTTATGACAGAGGGAAAAGGAACATATCTATCTTCAGAGCCTACATTAATCATAGATTTCTAAAAAGTCAGCCTAAAGTACTTTGCATTTTTCAGGCACTTCCCTCTCTCTTTTTTTTTTTTAAATGAAATCTGGAGCTTTCTATCCTCTCTTTTCATCTATTTTGACGTGGACACAGTAACCAGGTTCTAGATCCAGCAGCTCTCTAACTGAGTGATGTCTGTTGTATGAGTGTTCATAAGCCCGTTTTGCCACTTATCTGATTTGACTACTCTTCTTGTCTGGTCACTTTGGAGCTACATTCTTTGCCAACACTGGAACAGTAGTTCTTGTTGCCTGCCCATGAGGAGTTGTGCTGGACTATCCAGCAGCTGCTATTGGTATTGATCTGTAACTCCGAAGAGCAAGGAATGGTTCTTCCTGCTGGAGGATATTGTTGACTCACTGTACAGCTCTCTCAGCCTCTCCATTTGCTTGTGCGTAATGTGGGCTGTTAGTAATATCATCAAAATAATTTATTCAGAATGACAAATTCTGCTGCAGAGAATTGTGGTCCATTGCTAGTTGGTCTAGAATTCTGAAATGAGCAAAGCACACTTCAATTTCTTGATAACACTGCAACATGTCTTTAAAGGACATTATTTCTATATAACTCAAAAAATACTCCAGTACGACTCTGCAGCTAGACTTTTCCAAGGACTGTCTGGCAGAAGTCTTGTTCTATATGTTTCAGAGATGTCCTAAGTTGACTTGTACAGGATCTCCTTTCAAAAGACAAATATCATATATTCCATCGAGTTCTTCAATCTTTCTCACTAAGTCCATAATGACTCCAGCTAAGAAGGTTCTTGATCTGTGAGACTTTGATCACATACACTCCGAATGCAAAGCTTTTGTCTTTGCAAGTTGTTTCTGTGGTGAACTGGCCCATCCAGTTCAGAATATCTCCAGAGCTAGCCAGAGCTGTGTCAAGTGTCTTAACCTCTTGGAGGGGTTGAAGGTGACTGTAATTTCCTTCTCAAACTGACATTTGTTTCTGCATCAATTTTAAATTAAATAGTCTTTCCATGAATATTCAGTTTCACTTTCCAGGAATGCTCTGTCATACACATGATAGATCTGAGAAACAATGGCTCTTTATTATCTGTAATATGGGTCAATTCCCTGAGTGCTTTGGTGTGGCAGACAACTGCAAAATGTCCATGTCTTATTCATTATACCTAGAGCCTTTGGCTGGCCATACATCATCTCCTTGGGTTAGGAATTTTTCCACATCTTGTGCATTTAGACTGAGAGTCTTTGATGTTTGACTGGAATTTTTCCCTCTTAGCCTAGGAATTCTTTCTCCTTACCTCAATTTTTGATTATGACCTCTAACACTCATGCTGTTTACAGTTTTCTTAGCTATTTTTTTTGTCTTTTCAAGTCACTTCTTCCTTTTGCTCCTTTGTTTGACTAGTTGACTGCTTTGATAGGGTTAAATCTGTATCTGTAACTTCTGTGAAAGATTTTTCTGTTCCCTGTCTCTGGTATTTTCTCTGGTATGTTTTGCATTCCTCAAATCAGTTTTCAGCCAATGTGTGCAGAGCTCCTATGAAAAAATCAATGTTTTCCCCTGGTCCTTTAATTTTCTGGTTTAAATCATGCTCTTTCATAAACCACACTTCTCTGAGGTATAAAGTATGTGTCAAATATAGCCAGACTCCTTTCACAGCCATATTTTTGACTCTCTTCAGAAAGGTCAAAGGATTTAAAGATAATGCTCTGCCTACTTATGCGTATATCTTCAGTTTATGTTATAGGTATCATCTTCAGTGTTCCCTTATGGAGTTCTGTAGCAATTTGAAACCTTGCAACATACAGCTTCCAGTCTGTCTGTTCTGTTGGTCTCATTGAAAAGTCTCATGTTGAAGAGATCCTGAAACTTTTGTTGCACTATTTTTTTTTCTGTCTGTTTTGGAACTTTTGTTGCTCTTCTTCCTTCTGTCTGTTGTCCTCTGGCACTAGTTTGTCTGAAGTAATGTTTTGTAATGTCTTATCAGAAGTAATGTCTGTGCTACAGAGCTTCCTTCTCAGAGAAAGACACAAGATGTGTTCACTATCTGGTCCTTTAGTATATTTCCAGGCATAGTTGAGGTTAGCTTAAATAAGATGTTTAGCATTCCATTTCAATGAGGAAAGGCTAGACAAAACTTGTGTTTATTCTTGAGAAAAGAAGACAGAGATGAACCTTGTAAGCTTTCAGCTATGTTAATGCTGTTATCTAGAGGACTGTGGCTAATTGTTCTCCCAGTTCAATGAAGATAGGAGAAGTAGTAATGTACTTAATCTGTAGTGAGGGACATCTAGGTTAGATAGGAGGAAAAACTTTCCAACTCTAAGGATAGTTAAGTTGTGCAATAGGCTTCCAAGTGTATCATAGCTTTCCTACTCCAGATTTGAACCTTAGCGTTCATAACCTGAGAAGCTAGCATGAACCCCTCTAAGCTTAATTACCAGCTTAGATCTGATCTCACTGCCACCAGCCAAGAATTTCCAGTGTCTTGGCTCACTCTGGTCTCCCCAAAACCTTCCCTGGGGAACCCCAAGACTCAGAGGCTCTGAGTCTTACCACAAAGGGAAATAAACCATTCCCCCCACCTCTCTCCCACCCAGAATTTCCTCTCTGGGCTAACCTGAGAGTTACTGATGCAACCTCTTTACATCACAATACCAAGAAGCATGTCTCCTCTCTTCCACAAAGAGCAAGACAAATCCCAAACAGAAACAAAGAAAAGATTCTATCTCTCTTCCCCCTTAGTTCTTCCCGCCCTGGACGAACTAAGGACAGGTAACACAGAAGGCGTTTCCCCTCCCCCCGTGTCCTTTCGTTTCGTCCTTCCCAAGACAAATCCCAAACAGAAACAAAGAAAAGATTCTATCTCTCTTCCCCCTTAGTTCTTCCCGCCCTGGACGAACTAAGGACAGGTAACACAGAAGGCGTTTCCCCTCCCCCCGTGTCCTTTCGTTTCGTCCATAGAAAATGAATAAACAATAGAAAAGGGATATACAGCCTTACCCAAAACAATACAATTTAAAGTATTTATAGCCAAATACACATAAAGACTCCACCAGCCAGATACACAGATGCAAATACAGCAAAACAATTTAAAAGACTATACCTTTTGCTAACTTTGTACTTACACCTGGGAAACTGAAGATTAGAAGCTTACAGATAGAAAACATCCCCCCTCATAGCTGAGAGCCAGACAAAAAGACACAGAGCCAAACATTCCCTCCCTCAGCTTTGAAAAATCTGGTTTCCTGATTGGTCCTCTAGTCAGGTGTTTGGTTCTCTTTGTTAACCCTTTACAGGTAAAAGAAACATTAACCCTTAGCTATCTATTTATGACAAAGGGAGATTGGGGAATCCCGCTCACTGAAGGTTTAAGAGCAGGTTGGCCAAATATCTGTCATGGATGGTCTAAGTTTACTTGGTGCAGCTTCAGTGCAGGGGGTTGGACTTGATTTCTCAAACTCACTTCCAGCCCTACATTTCTATGGTTCTCTTCTGGCTTTTGTGAATCCCATACTGAGGTGCCTCTCTATCCCTATGCATTGTACAGACAGCTGAGGCACCTAACTCTGGCTTTCTGAATGCCAGTGATTTCCTTAGCACTGAGAAGGTGGGTGCTGTGATGCTTAGTGTCATCACACCCAGGTTCCTTTGATTCTACCTCCTTGAGACTGAGCCACTTTTCAACCCATTTTGAATAGACACAAAAATCAATATATATATATATATATTTAAAGAACATAATATAGCATTAAGACTGGTAATGCTACTTTAAGAACTGAGACTCCTAGTACAAAAATCAGTCCGGATTCTGCAATGCCTGCTCTGACTGCTTAGTACTTTTCTGTGCGAGGAATCTAACTGGCTTTACCAGGGTTCCCTGGGAGTAAAATTCTATACATCAGGGATGAATCTAGCAGGACTTCCACCAATAGACAGCTCTTGGACTTTGTAATAACAGTGGTACTGGAGCTGAATGACACTCTAATTTAGTTTTTGTTTGTTTGTTTGTTTGTTTGAGAGATAATGGGATGGAGGGAGATGATTTTTCTGCTGGAAACTTACCTGTTTATGGACCGACTATAACAGATTTGGGGGAGAGGGAAGGAGAGGGAATTATCTAAACATTTTGAACTTTGACACAGGAAACGTGTTCCCCTTTTATGACCTACTCTTATTGCCACCAAAGAGAATTACACCTGTTTTGCTTCTTTGAGATAATTATAAAGAACCTACTAAATGCTAAACAAGTCTTAAATGCTGGCCATGGATGTATAATCTCATTTATGTCTTCCTTTCAGGGACTCTTAAGAAGAGCTATACCATGTATAGTTCTATCCTATATGGTGAACATCTTGAACCATGGGGTAATAGAATGGAATTTTCAAAAACTCAGCATTGGTTTAACTTTGCTCCCATCGAAGTCAATGGCAAAATCCTCACTGATCTCAATGAGAGAAGAAGCTGATCTTTTAAACTAGGCATTGTTTCTTTGGCTAGGGCTCCCTTTGATCCATACAAAAGATTTGTGAGGTGTGGACATGCTTTCACCCATCATTAGCACTCAGAAAGATCAATTCTTATTCCAAACTTGCCTGTTTACATATTTGACAAGAAGACAAAAGATGTTCACTTTTCTGTGCAGTTAGTTCGGAAAGCCCTGGGCTGATGATACTGATCTCTTCAGAGAGAGGTGACATTCCAAACCAATGTGCTTCCTACCACCTGCTGCTCTGACAATGTTTCCCTTTAACATACTAAATTAGTTCTAGGACTGGTGAGAGGCCCTGAAAGTCACTAACTCAAAATCTGGCAGCAGCTTAGGAGAATTAAGTGATTTTTCATAATGCATTTCAAATGAAAGTCATAAAGGAAAACCTATTTTATTAAGTGCTTGAAGGGTGCCTGTTCTCCATGCCAGTTCTTTTCAAAATGTACATGTGGAAGGTATAGAAATACATTTTTCCAAAGCAAGCCCTGTCATACTCTATTTAGGAAATTTGTTTTCAGTGGATGTGGAATAGAGCTAGCAACATTATCTGATGAATACATCATTTGTGAATTAGTCTTATTGTTGAAGGCCAAATGTTTGGTGGATATTTTCCCCTCCCCCCAGTGCTCTTGTTTAAAATAAGCAATTTTGAGGCACTGGATAGTTCATTGTTGAAATAGATAATGCACTGGATTGGGACTTGGGAGACCTGTGTTCCACTCTGGGTTTGTCCACTAGTGACCTTGGACACCTTCCCCTGTGCCTCATTTTCTCCACTGTAAAATATAAGTGACATTACTGATCTCCTTCAAAGCACTTCTAGATCTATGATGAAAAGCACTGTGTAAGAGATCTCTGTTTTTATTAGAGACCCGTTACCCTTCCAGAGCCCTAGGGAGTGTTGTGTGGGAAGGCTTTTGCACTTCCATGGAGACCCATTGATCTCCACCCTTGCAGAGCCCATTGCCGGATCAAGGCCTAGGACATGAGTGCAAATCTTGTTTATGGTGGCAGAAACACAAAGCCAATTCCATCTTTAGGTAGCCTGTATGAAGCATGTTTATGTTCAGTTATAGTTGCATGGAAAAGTCCCTAATAAATCAAGGCCCTGATCCAGCCAACCCGTAAGCATGTGAATTGCTTTACTCACACAATTAGTCCAATTGAAGTCAATGGAGATGCTCACATGAGTAAAGGTGACTTAAGTGTTTGCTTGGTTATTGCCCAAATTTGCATTCTTATTGGCGGTCTCAGCAGAGATGTTGAGGGTTGATTTCAGTGGGAGTTAGGGACTTAAATACTTTTGAGGATCTGCCCCCTGGAGCAGCTCAGAATACCTCCTGCAGCTGTGAGAGAGTTTGCTATTCACTGTAACCATTGCACAATGATTTAACTGAAAACATCCTCCAGTAACACCAGGAGTCTCTCCACTATCAACTCTTCTGGAGCTTGTCCCATTAATATATTATAAATTAAACTTAAAAATAGCAAACGTTGCACCTACTATATGTACGGAATCTCTCAGATCAACACTACTTCACTGCACTGAATTCTGGAATTTATACAAATGAAAGCCCTAGCAATGGGACTGCTGCTGTAGGGAAAAGTTAAGCACATAGGCCCTGATCCTGCAAAAATGTGTCTCAAACAATTTGTAGTTATTGCAAAACCTATGGCATACCACTATGCCTGTGTCTCCTACACTATTCTATTTTGGTTCTTATTCCAATTTCATTGCCATTCATTGTGTCACACTGAGTCACTCAACATCTTAGAGACAAGGTGAGAGTATTGCCCTGGAATTGAGGGGTGTGCTACACCAGAATTTTATCAAGGTAACTGCAGTCATATTGTCTGCATTCAGGCCCTATGAATAAATAAAATAGACCATCACATAGTTAAGGGTTAATTAGCACAAGCAGGGCTTCTGGAGGCAAGGTCGGATACTAGCTGGAGGCTGGCAGTTCTGCTAATCAGAATGGGAAGAAGGGAGGAAAGAATCAACAAATTATGAGACTGAAAGAAAATAAGTGGATGGAGACTTTGAGTTTGGGCATCTTTGATATAGAAGCTTATGGCTAAGATTGTTAGGAATGTTTTGTTGATAAGTAGTTGATGGGACATGAGAGAAGTGATGAGCCAGCTGGGTCACTATGAACTGTGTGGTTTGTACAAACTAATTATAAAAAGACTAGATAATAGCATGTACTTTGGAACAGCTCTCTGAAGCTATCCTGAGAGCCTTTTTCCTGACTCCATACTTCCCAGGAGGGAAGTGACCAGCCATCACTGACCTGTCACCTGGGTAACAAGTGAGGCAATATCTTTTATTGTCTCTCCAGCAGAAGGTGGTCCAAGTTTTTGAGCTTACACAGAGCTGAAGGAGAGCTTGATATAAACTTTTCTTTCACCAACAGAAGCTGGTCAAATTAAAAAAAAAATAACACCAGCTCCCTAAATTACTCTAATATTCTGGGACCAATATGGTTATAACAGCACTGTGACTAACATCTGTCATGTGAAGTTGGTTCTTTTCCTCATCCTCTCCCCAGTGGGAGGATTGGGTATGCAGTGGAGTGTGGTGGTTTTGGTTGGGTTTTCAATGTCCATGCTGCTTTCTATTTATGATAGAGAAGACCAGTCAGAAGTGCACCTTGCTGTGGAGACTTGTGATGGCCCTTAGTTCCTGAAGGAGTTTGTTCTGCAGTCTGGAACCGGCTCCTGAGAAAGCTGTCTCCTGCCAGATGAGCTTGAGCCTGGTGGTAGAGAATTCCCCTGTGTCAGAGGAGGGGCATTCTCGACCAAGCTAATACTGACACCCCCAAGAAGAAATTAATGGTGTTTTTTCATTCAAAGAAGCGAGGGGAAGGGAGAACGAATAGTCCTCTTGGAGATCCTTTTTGTTACATGAAGTGTTCAAATCTCCACACCCCCTCATGCCTACTTCCCCCATTCTTTCCATCTTAGCCTTAATTTAGGAAATGATCCTGGTACAGAGTGGTCCCTTATCTCTACCTATGACATTAAGGAACAGATTCTCAAGAGTGGAGTTGGATTTTCAAAAGAGAACAGCTCCTGTTAAGGCACAGTAAAGGAGGGGCTAGATTTTCTGGGCATTCCCAATTTTCTCTAAGCTCGGTTGAAAATACAAGAACTTCTATAGGGGCCTAACTAGAATCTGCTGGTAGCTGAGCCCTTTTAAAAATCTGGCCCATACAACAACTAACAGTAGGGAAGTGGATCTATTAATGTTGTTTGTATAAGTAATTATTGCACTGTGATAGCTGAATAAAACCATCATACAGTGTTTTCCCAGAACTCTCATACAAAAGCAGTACATAAATCCTAGATATTGTCAAATAAAATTAAAGAGCAAGAATTTCTAAAATGGATGATTAATTTTAGGCTCCTGAATTCATACAAAGGCTCCTACATAAGTGATCTTTCATTTCAGTGGGAGCTCCTGGGTGATCAGCTGCTTTGAAAATCTGACTATTTCCTTACTTGCCAAAGCGTGGATTTAGGATCCTTACTTTAGACACCCATTTTTTGAAAATCCTGCCCTTTGTGTATAATGATGATTAGCACTGGACAGTTTTCATATCCTACCAAAAAAAAAAAATCAAGATTTTGAAAAATTTTCCCACCTCAGATCAGGACTGAAATTTGAAATCTTAAAATTTTGCAAATCAAAAATTTGAAAACCAAATTTGCCTCAGGTCAATTGAAATGTTTCATTCTGATAACTCTGAAACTTTTAGTTTTGCTTATTTAAAGATATAGATCCCTACAATTAGTTTTGAAAAGTCACGAAGATTGGAAATCTTCATTTCAAAGTATCTCCATTTGAATCCACCGGCACACATTTTACAGCTCTAAATTTTTGTTTTCAGATTGAGAAATTCATTGCTTCCAAACCTTTCCCCATGAAAAGTTTGTTCTGACCAACTGGCATTTTCCAACCAAAAAAGTAGTGAAAGTTCTTGGCCAGCACTAATAATAATCCATCTGATCATGCAAAGGTGGAGAAATAGACCATTTGCTGCTATAAATTTTGGACCGAAACTCCATAGAGTAAAAGGATGCCCTGGATCTTAAACTTCCAAATTCTTAATATTTGATATAATACACTGGCACTGTTCTGTGATTCTACCAAGAGGTGACAGACACTATGTCGAAATATTCCTTTTCACAAGAGCACCTTCCCTATCAATTTCCTGGTTCCTGCTTTTTAGAGCTGTGAAATCCAGAAGACATTAGAGTACACAACAATCACTTTGTTTATAAGTTTGTAGGAACACTAAAGTTGCATATTCTTCTGTGCCAGTGGGTAGCCCTCTTCATATTATCTATGTATACTTTCATATAGGTTAAGTCCAGAAGGGACTATTGTGATCATCTTGTCTTCTGGCTGAGCTCCAGCATACATACAACTATCTTTTTTATTATTCAATAAATTTTCAGGCCAGAAGGATCCATTAGGATCTAGTCTGCCCTCATGCATGACACAAGCAAGAGAATTCAGCTTGCTCATTCCTGCCTCAAGTCCCTACATTCTAGCTGAGCTTGAGCATCTATATGGCTATATCTCTTTTATGGCGATATTTCAGCTTGGAAAAGAGACTGATAAGGGGAGATATGATTGAGGTCTATAAAATCATGATTCATGTAGAGAAAGTAGATAAGGAAGTGTTGTTTACTACTTGTCATAGCACAAGAACTAGGGGTCACAACATGAAATTAATAGGTAGCAGATTTAAAACAAATAAAGAAATATTTCTTCACACAACACACAATCAACCTGTGGAACTCCTTGTCAGAGGATGTTGTGAAGGCCGAGAACATAACAGGGTTCAAAAAAGAACTAGATAAATTCATGGTGGATAGGTCCATCAATGGGTATTAGCCAGGATGGGCAGGAATGGTGTCCCTAGCCTCTGTTTGCCAGAAGCTGGGAATGGGTGACAGGGGATGGATCATTTGATGATTCCCTGTTCTGTTCATTCCCTCTGGGGCACCTGGCATTGGCCAGTGTTGGACGACAGGATACTGGGCTAGATGGACTGTTGGTTTGACCCAGTAGGACTGTTCTTATGATGAAAGACTTAAGATTTAAGAATCTCAAACTATTTAGCTTATCAAGGAGAAGGTTAAGAGCTGACTTGACCACTGTGTAGAAATACCTATATGAAGAGAAGATTTCTGATGGCAAAGGTCTCCTACATCTATCACACAAAGGCATAACAACATCCAGTGGCTGGATGCTAAAGCTAGATAAATTCTGGCTAGAAATAAGTGAAGAATGTTAACAATTGGGGTGATAATTATTGGAACAACTTACTGAAGGATTTGCTGGCTTTTCCAACACTTGAAGACCTTAAATCAGGATTGGATGTCTTTCTAAAAGAGATGCTTTATATGGGAGGTCACACCAGGTCTCCATTGGTGCTCCTGTGGCTACGGTGCTATTTATATTTGCATTAGCTACCATTAAGACAGCACAAATATGTGATTCCCCAGCTTTTGTACACACTCTGCTCTTAGTGTAGACTGAGTAAACTTGGCAGAGCCATGTAGTCCAAAGGGGCCATTTTGCAGTTGGCAGCTGCTGGCTGCACTCATTTCCCTCTTTTTCCTCCTGTAAGTTCCTGTGACATTTTCTCCTGTGATCCCCTCTCTTTGCTCCATCTCCTCAGAAATCCTAATTAAGGGTACCCAACGTTGTACCAGCTGAACCTATGTCATGGTGCAACCTTGCATTGCCTACATTGTTTTAGCACGTAAGGCTAGATTTCAAACCCTAATAGCCGAGGTTAAAGGGAGAGAGCTATAAGCCATTCCACATCTGGGCACAGTTGTGTTGTTCATATATCTTAGGCAAATTTCTTGATAGCTTTGTGGTTAGTTTGGTGTATCAGAGGGCTCACTTTGCCGCTTTGATTTTGCTTGTGGAGGCCGAACAACTTTTTAATGTCATCTCTGTTAAGAAAGGTTCTCCGAGTGCGTTTTTTTTTTTAGGTACTACACTTTGTAGTTTTCTTCTCAGTTACCTTGTTCCTGCTTCAGTAGACCATAAAAGCTCCATCCTGTCAAGGAAATGAAATGTCATGGTAATCAGCATATACGAAGCAGCTTTTCAAACAGTAGAGCACTGCATGGGAATCAGGAGACATAGGTTCTGTTCCTAGATTTGCCATTAGTCTGCTGTGTGACTTTAGGCAGAAGTGCCTGTTCCTGCTTCCTCCTCTCTGGGGCAAGGACAATCTCATACTGTATGTACAGTGCCTAGAACAATGGGGTGCTGACAGCAGTTGGGGGGTCTCAACGGACTGCTATAATATGAATTATAAAGATGGGGTATTCACAGGCATTGCAGTTTGTACATGCCTAGCCTTCACACTGACATTGGAGAGCACATGTTCACCCAGTCCCTTAAACATGTGTATCTGTGTAGAGAAATTGGACGTACATATGAACACCCCATATGCACTGCTAAAAATCTGATCATATTTTGTGGTCCATGCATGTCTGGAGAATCGTGTTATTCTTATCCACGCACCGAGTTAATCTAGGTTCAGATCTCTTTCATTGATTTTTTTTTTTAATTATTATTATTACATTTCAAAATCATTGTGTTTGTTTCCATTAACTCTTGTCTTAAAGGCCCCGATGAGTAGTGCATGCTCTCAGGCAAACAAGCTGCGTCTTTCAATTAACTGCTGCATGTCCAGGGCAATTCTCCAGCCCCATCAAAAATGCCAAGAAATTGCTGTTCCCCAGACAGTGGCTGCTGCTCTTGCGGTAGGCTAGCTTGCCTGTGGAGCATGCTGTTGTTTACTGGCTTTCACTGTGAAAAGTGATCTCACCAGCCAAAGCATTGGATGACCCTAACCTCCCAGTAGAAAACCATCCCTGTGACAGAGTTCAAGAGCCTGTGTTTCCCCTCATGCTATAATCTTAATCCTTGATGTTTCTGAGTACATAAGTATTTATACAAGAAGAGATCTTAGAGAGCTATTTAATTTAGCAAATGAGGTCTTACAAGTCCCAAGGGCTGGAAGTTAAAGCTTAAAGTCCAGCTGAAAATAAGGCTTTGTTTTTTCTGAAGAAGTAAGGGTAATTCACCATTGAACAACATCCTTAAGGGTATGATAGACTCTCCATTTCTTGGCTATGTAAATCTAGACTGGATTTAACCAAACTCTTTGGCAGATAATGTTGTGACTTGATTTCTTCCAAAGGGCTAGTGGACACACACTCTAGGGTATCTCTCAAGCACAGAGGGCCCCTTTAGAATGAGTCTGAATAGGACTGGGAAGGGGAGTGAGACCCCCATTCCATGTGTCCTCATCAGCACTCTGCCATATGGCAGCAGGAGAGCAAGTGGGTGAGACAGGCAGAGGTTTGGCTGTACCCTGTCAATACTCCAGCCAGGACAACTTTGCTGGCATGAAGGGAGGAAGGAACCTGTGCCTTATATTTCCTCCCAGGTATGGAGTCCTGGCCCTTGCTGGAACAAAGCTCAGTCTAGCTCCCCACCAGCCCTTACTGAGTTGGGGCCAGGCTGTAGGAAAATACAGGACTAGGGCCTTCTGGATAATCCTCCTCCATTACCACTGGAGGTGTGGGCTGGGCTTCCACTGGAGGGCTCTGTGACACTAGGCTCAGCAGGGTGTACCGTCCAGCAGGGTATCCGTATTTAAAGCAGGAAGCCATCAGAGACTGTATTGTGGTAGCAGTTTAAGGGGCCCAATCAGAGATCAAGGTCTCACTGTGCCGTACTGTACAAACCCAGAACAAAAAGACTCAACTTTTCAGGGCACAGACTATCTAACAAACCCAAAAGCTGCAGCAGCACAGTCTTTTGGAGCAGAAACATCCTTGGTCTGCTGGCCTTGCTGACATGGTTTTGCACTGAGCAGCATTTATTGTTTAAATGGCTAGCAGATACGATTCTAGACTGAAAATCCATTTTTAGGAAGCCTTGACTTTCAGAATGAGACAGCCTGAATCTAAGCAGGGTTTAAGAAGTGCAAAGCCTGGTTAATGTACTGCACTCTGCCAGTTTCTGTCAGCAATAGGCATGTACAGAACCTGAACAAAACAAGATCCTGGCCCCTCTGAAGATATCCTGCCTGCCATGATCAGCAGATGAAAGTTCCACCTAAGCTGTTTGAACCCAGCAGGATCCATCTGCTGAACCATCTGTGGAACTACTCACTAAAATTGTATCCCATCTGTTGTTTCGCTGCCACTGCGTTTGCCAGCCTTGTCCTCATTCCATTATCGGAATATTTTTCTTTTCCCCTGGGCCTCCTCTGTACTTTTTTTTTTTTTTAGTCATCACTGCCTTCTCAATCTGGAAAGGAGGGGCATAGCTATATTGACTTCAGTGGGGCCATGTGTATTCATGCCAGCTGGAGATCCGGCTTGGGGAGGGTGTTTAATTATTTTAAGGATTTGAGGCTTTATTTCTTCTTCCCACCCCTCAATCAGCTTGAAATTACTGTCTTCCCTGCTGCTTTCAGACAGCCAACTGCAGGCTTATCATACTTGCTGTTCTGAGACTGCCTTCCCCAGAAAGTGTATGTGAGGAAGGGCAGATACCTGGTTCATTAAATCGACCCCAAATTCCATGCCATGGGCTTGGAAGTGGAGGACCAGGAGTGTTCATCCGGGCCCAGAGAGCAGATGTGGCCAATTCTCAAGCACAGGGTCAGTCACGACCCTGGAGCCAGCTCTTCTGTCTGCCCATATCAGGGCCTAGATGTGAGTGCTGCTGTGTCCCAGCCAGCTGCTAAATTGCAATGAGGAGATGGGTAGCAGCCTTGGGGTTGAGCTGGGTCAGGACACCAAGAAGTTGGGGTCAGGTACCAGGTTACAAACACCAATTGAATTACAGAGTCAAGGACAACCCCAGAGTCAGAAGCTAGAGCCTAGGGTCTCCCAGGGGAAGGTTAGGGTGGGGTCCTGCCAAAGGGACAATCAATCCTTTCCCTCCTCTCCTCCCTGCATGCGGAGGAGAAGGACCATGCAGGCCACACCATTCATGGCACTTTCTTTGGGGTATTATGCATCCTCACAGATACAAGGAAGGCCTGTGCCTGGGCTCCCTCATGGCTAGGCAATCAGGTGGGCTTGAGATCCAAAGCTGAAGTGTTCACACTGCTCCTCTCAGCCTGCTAGCTCAAGCTCTGCTAGTAGGAATCTGCCTGTTCAGGCTGGGTGGCTTGCTCCCAGCTGCAGTGTAGACATACACCATACTTTAGTGACACATCTTTGATTGTACAAAATGTGAATATTTTCATGCAGGCAGCACTGAGCAGCATTTATTTTTTAAATGGCTAGCAGATACGATTCTAGACTGCAAATCCATTTGTAGGAAGCCTTGTAGGAAGAAGTGCAGCCTGGTTAATGTACTGCACTCTGCCAGTTTCTGTCAGCAATAGGCATGTACAGAACCTGAACAAAACAAGATCCTGGCCCCTCTGAAGATATCCTGCCTGCCATGATCAGCAGACGAAAGTTCCACCTAAGCTATTTGAACCCAGCAGGATCCATCTGCTGAACCATCTGTGGAACTACTCACTAAAATTGTATCCCATCTGTATGCCCACTGGATGAGGCTAGAGTTCATGCTCTGCCAATGTGTCAACCGAAGGCTCTACATTATAAATGCTGCTTGGGCAGCACTTCAAAAACAATGGGCCAGATCCTCAGCTGGCATAAATCAGCAATGCTTCCTTCCAGGGCCGGCTTTAGCCAGTGCGGGGCCTGATTCGTGGGACATGTACTGTCTCCGGGGCACTTTGGATTTCCATGATCTGGCAGTGGTAGCAGGGCCGCGGGGTTGCGGGGCTCCAACCGCGGGAGACAGGCAGCTGCACTTGCCACTCTTGGGCCGGGGAACCGGGGCCGCGGGGTTGAGGGGCTCTGGCCAGGGCAGCGGGGCCGCGGGACCTACTGCGCAGTGAATGGGGTAGTGGGACCGTGGGGTTGCGGGGCTCCGGGCGAGAGAGTGGGACTCTGAGGTTGCAGGGCTCTAGCCGGGGTAGCGGGGCCTCCAGGGTCTGGGCCGGGAGAGCGGGGTTGCGGGGCTCCAGCCGGGGGAGCGGGACCACGAAGTTGCGGGGATCCGGCAGGGAGAGTGGTGCTGTGCGGTTGCAGGGCTCTGACTGAGGTAGCGGGGCCACGGGGCTCCGGCTGGGAGAGCTGGTCTATGGGACATGCCGCGCTCCGGCCAGGGTAGCGGGAACGCGGGGTTGCGGGGCTCGGGGCTCCGGCCGGGGGAGCGGGGCTGCAGGACTTGCTGGGCTCCGGCTGGGGGAGCGGGACTGCAGGGTTGCGGGGTTCCGGCCGTGGGAGCGGGACTGTGGGGTTGCGGAGATCCAGCTGGGAGAGCGAGGCTATGGGGTTGTGGGATTCCAGCCAGGAGAGCCAGGCTGCGGAGTTTCGAGGCTCTGACCGGGGTAGCGGGGCCACGTGTGTCTGGACAGGAGAGTGGGGATGTGGGATTGCAGGGCTCTGGTCGGGGTAGCGGGGCCGCGGGACTAGCCGTGCTGAGACCGGGGGAGTGGAACCGCGGGGTTGCGGGGCTCCGGCCGGGGGAGTGGGACCGCGGGGCTCCTGCCGGGGTAGCAGGGCCATGGGACTTCCGCGCTGCGACCGGGGGAGCGGGACCGTGGGGCTAGGAGGTTGCGGGGCTCTGGCTGGGAGAACGGGGCTGTGGGGCTCCGGCCGAGGGAGCGGGACCGCCAGGTTGTGGCGCTCCGGCCAGGGTAGCGGGCTGCGAGACTTGCCGTGCTCGGCTGGGGGAGCAGGACCGCGGGGTTGCAGGGCTCCGGCCAGGGTAGCGGGACCGCAAGTTTGCAGGGATCGGGCGGGGAGAGCAGGGCTACGGGGTTGTGGGGCTCCGGCAGGGGAAGCGGGCTATGGGGTTGCCGGACTCTGGCTGGGAGAGCGGGGCTGTGAGGTTGCGGGACTCCTGCCAGGGGAGTGGGACCGCTAGGTTGCAGGGATCGGGCGGGGAGAGCGGGGCTACGGGGTTGCGGGGCTCCGGCCGGGAGAGCGGGGCTGCAAGGTTGCGGGCCTCTGGCCAAGGGAGCGGGATCACGGGATTTGCTGCCTTCTGGCCTGGGGAGCGGGACCGCGGGGTTGCGGGAGTCCAGCCGGAGGAGTTGGGCCAAAAGGGAAAGCTGACATTAACATTGTTTCTGTCTGCGTGTTACTTGACAGCGTGTATTCAGTGTCACCATAGAAGGGAAGGGCTCTGCATAGACGTAAATTTCCCTGGGCATCAGTAGAAAATGTTTAGTAAAATTTGCTTTAAAAATTAAACCTGGTGCTTTGTCATCTTGTGTCAGCATTTTTATTTCTTAGCTTTCAGCTATTTAAGTGAACTCTAAAACTTTCATACTGACTGTTTACTATCTGACACTGTGTCTCTCTAATCTCCTTCATAACCATCATTGATTTTTTTCCATGTTAATACTATCCCATAGTATCAGAGACAGTGAGAAAAACAGCAAATAAAGGTACATGACTCTCTTTCTGTCTCTATAGAAAATGATAGATATACATATATCTGTCTCACCTAGAGAGATGTGATGTATTCCTGCAGGCTTCCTCCCACTTGTTTGTCTTGTCTGTTTGTACAGCTCCTAGCACAGCAGGGCCCCAATCTTGGTTAGTTTTTGACCACTTGTATTACATTAGTGTGTAGACAGCTATAGCAATATCTTTGGGAGGCCTTAAACTTAATACAGCATCATTATGAGCCAAGGATCCTACTCAATTCCATGGAGGGGCAGGGAGACAACTGTTCCTTCTGGACCAGCAGAGAAGGAGATGGACACAGAGGGAGCTGACACAAATGCCGCTCTGTGCTGACACTAACATGAAAGTAAGACTTTTCACTGGGGAGTGGGGATTGCTCAAACATATTAAAGGGACATCACATTCCTCCACTCTACTTTAAAAACCTTTCCCCAGCATGCACACATTCTTATTTGTATTGCTAACATAAATGACCATATCACCTAGCTAAAAGTCGTGAGTGGACTACCGCCTTGCAAGGGAGTTCTCCACCTTGGAATAGCAACTCACTGACCAAACAATGAGTTCAGCTGCTGCACACCTGGTTTTCACACTTTTGGGATAACAGGATGATGGTTCAGCAGCGTCCTGAACAACAGGAGCAGTTAGTGGCAAGGAAACAACCAGAGCTGGTACCAAAGTCATTGAACTGAGGGGTTGTAACAGCAGGAGGTTTGATCAGAATAACAAAAAGCCCTACTGGAACAGTCCTGAACTCCAGTATTCGTCGAGGCTCTGACTGGTCCATATGTTTCCATAAAATACCATTGGATAGTTTTACCATGAATGAAACAGGTCCCATGAACTTTACAATTTCTTCAGGTATAGAATCATAGAATATCAGGGTTGGAAGGGACCTCAGGAGGTCAACTAGTCCAACCCCCTGCTGAAAGCAGGGCCAACCCCCAACTAAATCATCTCAGCCAGGGCTTTGACAAACCTGACCTTAAAAACCTCTAAGTAAGGAGGCTGGAGCAGATGACTTATGAGGAGAGGCTGAGGGAACTGGGATTGTTTAGTCTGCAGAAGAGAAGAATGAGGGGGCACTTGCTAGCTGCTTTCAACTACCTGAAAGAGGGGTTCCAAAGAGGTTGGATCTAAACTGTTCTCAGTGGTACCAGGAGACAGAACAAGGAGTAATTGTCTCAAGTTGCAGTGGGAGAGGTGTAGGTTGGATATTAGGAAAACTCTTTCACTAGGAGGATGATGAAGCACTGGAGTGGGTTACCGAGGGAGGTAAAGGAATCTCCTTCCTTAAAAGGTTTTTTTTTTTTTTTTTTTTTTAAGGTGCCCATTTCACTTCAGAGCTGTAGTTGCAAGTCCACAGTAGAAGAACAATGGAAAGTCTCATGTTGTCTATCAATTTGCAAAGCTTGAGATTTGGCTACACATGAGGCAATATCAGGATGTAGTAGGTCCCAAAAGGTACGTAAAGATTGCTTCAAGAAAAGAGTTATAGGTGACTCCTGGATAGTAGCATGTGGTATATTTCTGTAGGCAAGTAAGAGATTGTTCAGTTTCTGCTGATGACTCACAATGGATTTGTAGGTTCTTAAGGCATGCTTCAGTGTTTGAACAAAGCATTCAGCTACTCTGTGGCAGGATGGTATGGAACTGAGCCAAATTACATTTGAAGCTAGGAACCTCCAATTTTTCAGAACTGAGGTCTATTGTCACTCACCAACTGTCATAGCAAATCAAATTGTCTAGCCAAGCTCCAAAAATGTCCCGTGGTCTCGGTCTCTGTAGTAGAAATCATTCTGAAAACTTTTGGCCTTCTTAAATGGGCACAGACTAAGACCAAAAACCTATAACCTTCTAAAGATCCTGAGAAGTCCATGTCAATGCATGTCCAGGGAGTGTAAGGCCATGGCCAAGGTGTAGACTAGCTGGGCCAGAATCATGCTGAATTTGCTGACATGTACATCACTTCCCTCTCAATATTCTTGTCAATGCCTGGCCATCAGACATGACCCTGGGCTATGGCCTTCATCTGTACAATGCCAAAATGAGCTTTGTGAAAAGCTTCCAAAACATGAGATATGCTGGCTTATCACTGAAATGATTTTGAAATGATCACTTGCACTTCACAGAAGATGCAACTATAATTCATGGTGATGTTACGCAATTTGTGTAAACTGGGGATTCTTTTAATTTAACGCTATACCTTGTAGTACCATCTACCTCACAAGAGAAGGCACATTATCCTTAGTGGTTTCTATGTCTCTGCTAGTGATGAGTATCCTATCCATCAAACTGATATAGAACACTTAATCTGAAGTTGCTTGAGTTTGCGAGAGAGTGTGGCTGTGCCAGGCACAACAGCTGAGTGTCTCTATGGAATCGAACAGTACAGGAATGAACTGAAAGTAGCAATGCCTATTGTTGCACATGAGCAGCAGCTAATGACAGAATTCCATGTTTCAATCAAACAGTTGAAAGTAAGAGTCGATAATCCTTCAGCAAGGTAAAATGTCTACCATACAGATTGGAATTTGGCAGTTTCACACCTAAGATAATGCTGAGACCCTCTACTTCCTTGTGTAAACTAAATTGATATAAGCATGATGACAAAACGCTGATGACTCAGCCATTAGCTTATTGTGTTGAAGCAGGCTACAGACCTACAGACTCTGGTACATGGCCTGTAGGTTAGGAGTCCTTATTCCAAAGGAACTTGTGACAAAATCTGGTGATAGGTAGATGCAGAAATTAGTGAGATGGCAGCTCCAGAATCAAGCTCTGTTCATGTAGGAACTTCTTCAATCAAGGGTATGATCCAGATGACATCTCTGACTCAAGCTTTTGATAACACATGTGGTGCTATTTTTTGATCTGTGTCACTAGAGCTCTTGTCTTGTTTCCCATTATGAATTCCCAGCTTCCATCCTGTCAGTAACACCTCCAGAAGGCTACCACTGCAAGGAGAGTGCTGGCATATACTAGTTCAAACTGGATTCTCTGGAGACTAGGAGACAAAGAAAAGTATTTTGGGATAAATAGCCTGAGATTAAACAGACTCAGAGCATTCATTCTGATCCAGCAAATGGACAGGACATTCTTCCAAGGGAAGACCCCAATCCTTCTTGGGAAAGATTGGAAGGGCTTTGCAATACTGAGGCTCATAAGACTGATGAGCTTTTAGCACACGTAGGAACATTTATTGTTTTTTAAAATATTTTCTCTATAATGCTCTTGCTTACAAAGGGCTGTGTGGTAGCTTGTGACAACTGGCAATTACAGTTATTCATAGCCTGTGAAGAGAAAGCAAAGCACAGACTCTGGCCTGTTCAGGCAACCTGGCTTGCTGGAGATATCACAGTGTAAACAGGGAATTGTGCAGCCTAAGAGAGATGGCTGAGAAGCTGGGAACATAGAGTGGGAACCCTTGAGGAACCAGGCAAGGGAACACAAATGTGGTTGCCCTGAACTGTGACACAAGTAACAAGTTGCTCCATTGAATTGAATTGAGCTGATTTACACCAGCTGTTCCTGTAGACAAGTCCCCAGTTTCCCCAATCTGGCTCATTGCTTTGCTTTGATTATGGCTACAGAAGATCCCTTCCTATTCCAGGAGGAAGCTCAGATGATGCGGTAATCTCTACTATAGTAGGAAAGCTCATGAGGGGGCAGAATCTGGTCCCCCCCAGCATTTCAACGGTGTGGTAGGGATACCATGTCCTGACCTCAGTCATCATTAGGGATGGGGAAGGTGACAGCAACACAGCAGAAGAAGGGAGCAAGAACCATGTGGGCTGGCCCTGTTAGCAGCAGTCCTACTTCTAGAATGGGCTCTCAGTGCATGTACCAGTTTCCACGGCAGGTGCAGGGAAAGCATGGAACTTCTAGGAAGGCAGAAGCATCCTTACCAAAGTGGTGTCCCAGGCCTGCTATAAAGACAACATATCCAGGCACAAGAACCTACAGAGACTAGAGTCATTCTGTAGTTTTCTTTTTAGCATCACAAAATCAACCTACATTGATCTACTGGGCAAGGCGGTATCAAGTGCCAGCTGTGGTGGCACAATACCGACAGCTTATCAGTCACCGTAATCGAAATGAGCATTTTCTGTGTGTCTCTCTCTATACAATAGAGAACAAGCTTGGAATAAAGAGTGTCAACTGGGCACTTCAAGACATCAGTGTTGAATGACGGGTAAATAGAAAAGGACTTTCAATATTTCCAAACTTAAATTCCATTGGTTTTGTCATAGGTGTACCCATCCATTTACTCATTCACTACACCGATACTGACTTGGACTCCTTATACATTCTGTGGGTGGCGGACCCGATCCCACTTATCCACTGACACTTTAAAAACTCTTGCACCACAGTCTGGGTCTATGCCGGTTATGTGATATAAGGTCAGGTGTTGTCATCCACTGCAGAATCTGAAAGGCCACTTGATGCCTTTTGTTACCTGCCAAGTGACGGTGAGAGCACAGGCAGAGATGGTGCTGTTTAAAGCTGTTCCTGTGTATCAGGTTGCAGCTCACTGAACCCCGAGGATCTGAGGTGAGCTACTTTGTAGCAGAGGCAGACCAAGCAGCAGGTACAGTGCCGGGTCGCACCCTGGCTGGCAGATAGAATCTCAGTGACTGAGAGACTTTTTCCATTGGCCCATATGAACCAGAACCATAAGGTAACTGAACGTTAAACCTCGCCAAATGAGGGTCAATCCTCCCTCATCATGGTATCCAGTCATTATACTCCACACCTGAACATAGCCATCATATGAACAACACCCTTCTATCTCAGTGTCTTGACCCATTAACATTTTACCCCCAATTGGGGCTATTGCAGATTATATACTCCTTACGCCACCCAATCTTAAACCAAATTTCGCACTTCCTCGATAATCTGTATGTTATTCCCTGGTCACCAAAAACTTCTACGCCTAAACTCTATCATATACTTTTTTTTTAATCATCATCTTAATAAAATGTTGACATTTAAATATCAGTGCGTATCATGGCACCTTCAAGATTAAATTGATCAGCTCTGCACTAGCAGTAGGAGAAGCTGGGAGGTGAATTACTGACAGGAAGAGATGAGCTCTGTTGCGATAACTGGGCCTACAAATTTACCCTACTTGTGAGTTTAACTATAAGATGTGAATGAACATTCCTCAGATGTCAGAATAACCTGAAACAATAAATGTTGATGGGGAAAGGTCCAAAAGGGAGACAGGCTGAAATAGTCCAAACAGAAAGGGCTTCTGATCATTTAAGGACAGGGTTAAGATCATGCCTGGGAAACAAGAACAGTGAGTCCAAAAATCAGTTAGCCCAAATTGGTGGTACATTAGGCTATTGGTATACAAAATAAGGCGAAGATGAGCCTTCACTCCCTTTTTGGATCCTTAAAGAGACTTTTGGAGAAAAATTGGCTACTGGAGTGAACTTCACTCTCATGACTGCCGCCTTCGCTGTCTCCGGGGACCCAGGGCCTTCTTTATCCTAATCCTGAGAGATGTCCAGATCAGACCGGGTCAGAGAGATGGACTCAGATGACATCACAACCTTACCAACTCTGGATGAATTCCCAAACATCCCTGGCGTGTGAGACTGTCTCCACACCCCAGGCCCTGCAGTAAGTGCCCTTCCTTACTTGCCTTATTTCTTTTTTCCTATCGCTTGCCTTTTTCCTTCAGTCTAGTAAGGGTCTGGGTTAGCTGGTCAAGTCTGTGTATTTTATAATACTGCTATGAGTCTGTGACCAAAAAAGAAATGAGAAGCAGTGCACTAAAGAGCCCAATGCTGGTTAGTTTGCTAGGTCTGAAAGTGGCTATAGGACTGTAGGCTGGGCCTGTGTTTTTCAGCAGTGTGGCTGCAAGTGACAGAAGCTGCATTTTCTCTTTGCTGTTCTTTTCTGTCCCATTTTGTGTTTCTTGTTTTGTCATCTTAGGAAGGGGGATGGAACATTAACAACAACAACAGCAATAACAAGTGCCAGCCCACCTCAGCTAAGCTCTTTTCTCCTAAAAAGGACAGTTATAACCATCTTTTATACCAATTAACAGGCTGCTAATCGGAGGTGGTGTGAGAATTCCTTCTAAAAACTCTCTACAGCTAAAGCGAACATCAGGGGGAATTAAAAATGACAGCCTGATTTAATCCTTTACATTTCAGATGCTTTAACTGTTTTCCCATTTCTGGATTTTTAATAGAGGGTTAACGTGATGTTTAATGGTGTGTTTCCCAGGTGTGAAGGTGTGGGACCGAGGCTCGACCCTCCCTGAGGGGCGGAGGGGAGCCACACCAGCTCGCTACATGTGGTCAGGCCAGGCAGTTCCTGGGGCAGCAAACACAAAGGACCAAAGTTCCGGCCCCAGGTTCAGGGCTGAGCTACAATACAGAGTCAAGGGGGGAGCTCAGGCCCTTTGCTTTTGGGCCGACCAACAATGCAAAGTCAATGGGGAGCTCAGGCCCTTTGCCTCAGGGCTGAGCACCAATACAGAGTCAATTGGGAGCTCAGGCCCTTTGCCTCAGGGCTGAGCGACAATACAGGGTCAATGGGGAGTTCAGGCCCTTTGCCTCAGGGCAGAGCGACAATACAGAGTCAATGGGGAGCTCAGGCCCTTTGCCTCAGGGCAGAGCGACAATACAGAGTCAATGGGGAGCTCAGGCCCTTTGCCTCAGGGCTGAGGAACAATACGGAGTCAATGGCGGCCCCGCCCTAAGGCTGGGCGGGGCACCAAATGCAGAGTCACCAAGCTCAGATCCTTTTGGGCAAACAAACAATCTAGAAGCCCAGGACCTTGGGCAGGGCAGGGCAACCAGCAGCTCAGGTGTATAAAGCCCAGGCCCTGGCTCAGGGCGGGGCAACAAGCAGTTTAGGGCTCAGGCCCTTCAGCAGGGGCCGAGCAAACAAATAGTCTTAATGGCCTCCTCAGGCCCCGGGAGAGAGGGCGTCTGCCCCCCTGGGAGGGTGGCAGGGGGAACGCAGGCCCTCCCGCTCCACTGCGTTCCAGCCCGGGGCCCTGGTAGCGGCTATTAACACTGACGGTCAGTGGGGATCCGGACTGAAACACACTGACATAGGCTCAGGTACGTCTGCAGCCTGACTGGGGTCAGCTGCCCCCGGGCTACTTCCAATTTCCCCCTCCCGGCCTACCTGGTCCATGGCGTCAGCCCCCGGGAAGTCCAGCAGCGTGGGCTCCTCGTGGCCAGGGCTGGGTGGCAGGTCCAGCCGCTCCTCCGGGAAATCCAGCCAGGCTGGCTCCGGGGATTCCTCGGGGTAACAGCAGGGACGGGGAGGCTGCGGCGGCTCCTCCCAGTAGTGGGCGCGGGGAAGCTCCGGGCAGTCAGGGCGACTGCCCTGGGTCCTAGCGGCTTCCCAGTCACGAGCTCCCTGCGGCAGGTCTGCTCTCCGCGGTGGTTGGGCTTCCACTGAGCTCTGACGGCCGGCTTTTGTGCTTCCAGGTCCCCGCCTGACCCTCTGAGGGGCGGGCTCATTGCTTCTTAGCCCCACCCACTCAGGCATCCAGTGGGGCACGCCCTCTCCTGGGCAGGAGGGGAGCCACACTGACTCGCTACACCAGGGTATTAAGCTGGCTGAGGACTCTGCATACTGAACCTGAACCGTTTTTAACATTGCTTGATGTCAGACAGTAACTGGTTTGTGTTAATACCTTTGACTCTTTGGGCCTTTGACTCTTTGGGCCTAGGTATTCCATCTAAATGAATACAACAGATTATACATGCAGGATCCAGGAGACTAGAAATGAGGGCTTAGTCCTAAATCTCTTGCAGTGCCAGGAGAGAGAAAGGTGAGGAACAGAGCAATGGTAACACACAGGGAGGGGGGTGGGAAAAAAGACAAAGCTTTGAAATATTGAAGAAGAACCTAAAAACAGTTAGAGTGGCAGCAGGACTACACAAAGGATTGAGTCAAGGGGTCTTCAGGTGTTTCTGGGTCAACTCAAGCAGGCCTGGCCTAAGCCTGAAATAATGTACAGATATGATGGCAGGTTCACAGATTCCAAAGACAGAGGGGACCACTCTGCTCATCTACTCTGTCTTCCTGTATAGCACAGGCCAGAGAACTGCCCCAAAATAACTCCTACCACAGATCTTTTAGAAAAAAACAACCCACATCCCATCTTGATTTTAAAATGGTCAGTGCTGGAGAGTCCACCATGACCCACCCGTGGTGTTGCAACCCTGTTGCTATTTTTAGGCACTAACTGGAGTAGAGCTAGCATGAGTCTCTGTATACCCAGGATGGGAAGCATGCTTCCAGCTGCTGTGTGTACCTGAGAGATTAATGCAATTTCCCCTGCAAAATTCGGGATGACCTTCTTTCAGAAAGTATAGTGCGTTCATTGCTAGCTTAAATTGTTCTCAAGATCCTGGTTGCTACAATTATGTTGCAGATGAAATAAAAAGAAAGGAGAGAAATCAGAATAACAATATTAACCTCTAGTATCTTATGACCTACGTATTATAGAAATTAATATTGTATGCCATTAGAAAGATGAGAATCCCAGCTTGTAATGACATAATATATTTGCTCCATTCCCTTTGGCTTCGTGGGATATCTGATTACAGCTTGTGATCGTTCTTCCAAACTAACAGTGCTTTGCTGATAGTGGCCCAGTATAGAATATAGCACAGCTTGGACCAGATTAATTTTCCCTTCCTATTATTGGGCTGCACTTCTATTCCAGTTTTGCTTACTTTAAAATTTCTTAAACTTTTTATTTACCTTGATTCCACTGTTATGACATGACAATCACAGGGTGTTAAAAATGCTTGATTTTTCTCAAGACTTTATTTTAATTGTCTGACAGCTGTTATAGTCAATGTCATAGTCACAGTGAATTCTTCAGACTGGGAAAATGTGGCTCTCACCACATAAATATGGGAATGTGCCTATGTGTTCATAAATATTTGAACACATTTATAGTGATCTAAACTATTTGAGTGATTTTACTTTGTATGAAGGCATTGGAAGTATTAGATAATATTTTTAGACATTAGCATGAAGTGTCATCTTATATCTGAAGCAAAAAGTTCCTTTATTTCACCAGCTTTATGTTGGACACTTCAACTCTCTGTACCAATTTAGGAATTATTTTAATATAAACTGTATTTAACCATGAGCCCTTCTTGGAGTCACACATAATCTGAATTTTCAGCTACCTCCCAACGTGGGAAAGGCTCTAAAAGAAAGAACCATGTAGCTTACAGCTTTCTTTGTGAATGAGAGCCACTGTCTGCCCTTTTCCCCCCAATAAGCAAAATCAAGGTTTTTTTTATGACTGCAGAGTTTCCTGAAGTGGAGCTGTTGGGCTGTAAATCTTTATTAAGTGTTAGGGCTGGCAGGGGTTGAGGCTGTACCAACTATTGATGCTACCTCGGCGGCTGAGGAGAAGACAGGGGGTCAGATATTTAAAAGAACTCAGGTCCCACAGAGAACAATGGAGAAACCTCAGCCCCGTCTTCTGCCCTCCCTCCCAGTGAGAACAATGGGAGCTGCTAGGCACTGAGCATTGTTTAAAATCTAGCTTTGGTCTTTTAGACACCTTACACATTTACTTAGTTATCTGAACTGCAAGCTTTGCCTGCGGAAGCTGACTTCCCATAGCAAACTGTGTGGCTGTTTCTCAGCAAGAAATGTTTGGAGTTTTTCCAGTGATAATGCTGGTGGAAGAGAGGTCATCTACGCTCATGACCTAGATCCATTACAATTCACTGGAAATGTTTTCTCACCTTATTGTGTATAAATCATTTTGAAGCAAAATGAAGGCAAACAATGCTGAAAAGACAAAAAGATGTTGAGTTTCAAAGGGAATCTAAATGTGCATGTGTTACAGCTGAAAGGAGAGTCCTTGAAATCTTGTTTATATCTTCTCTCCAGTTGTCATTGATTCCTGGATGCCAAGGCTAGAAGGGACCATTGTGATCATCTAGTCTGATCTCCCATACAGCACAGGCCAGAGAACTGCCAAAATAATTCCTGGAGCATGTCTCTTGGAAAAACATCCCACCTTGATTTAAAAATTAGCAGTGTTGGAGAGTCCATCACAGCCCTTGGCAAATTGTTCTACTGTGTAATTACTCTCATTGTTAAAAACTCTCACTTTATTTCCAGTTTGAATGTATGTAGCTTCATCTTCATTCCATTGGATCATGCTAGACCTTTCTTTGCTAGATCAAAGAGTCCATTATCAAATATCCGCCCCTCCCCATGTTGGTAGATTTATAAAAAGAGTTTGTGATGGTGCACAGAGGTGGTGCACTGGTCTTGATTACATATATTTGTAAGGTGCTTGGTCTTGTTAAGAGGATGAATACCATAGAAAGCCAGAAGGACAGCACAGAACCATATATGAAAATATTAATAGCATCATATGAAGATTTGTTCACAGAGAATGGGTGCCTTCCAGCAACATACAAGATACATTTAAGAGAAGACACGGAATCGGTGGTACATGCTACACAAAAAGTTCCACAAGTCTTAAGAACGTGGCTAAAAGAAGATCTGCAAAATATGAGAGCAAATGGTATCATTCAGAGAATAAAAGAAACAACAGATTTGGTTCACTTCTTTGCAACTGTAGAGAAAAAAAGACGGACTACAGCTGTGTGTATTCCTACCAAACTATAAAGAGAGAACATCTCCACTTGCCTACAACTATTTGTCTGAGATGGCAGGAGCTAAATTCTTCAGCAAATTAGATGCATCAACAGGATTTTATCACACAGAGAACTCCTAGATCTGCATTTTCAGCACACCATTCAGCAAATAGTGCTTCCTAGGACTGTCTTTTGGACTATGTTAGTTTCTAGAAGTGCTTCACCGTATGAGTCAGATGCTAGAGAGTCTAGCAGGTGTGAAAGTGTATGTAGATGACATGATAATTTTGGGCAGCACTGCCACTGAACATCAGGAACAAGTGAGGAGGGTACTAGAAATTGTGAGAGCTAATAACCTTAACCTGAATAAAACCAAATGTCAATTTCAAGCTATGGAAATAACATAATGGGAGAGAAACGGATCTTAAAGGAATCTTGCCTGATGAATCAAAGATTCAGGCAACACTGAACTTTCTGATACCTGAAGATGAAAAGGGAATTCAATGACTGCTTGCTAGACATGTTGAATTGTGCCAGTAGGTTCATACCTAACTGTACAGATCTCACGACTCGTCTAAAACATCTCCTCCACAAGGCTGCTGAATGGGCATGGATGCCAGACCATGAAAGAGAGTCCAGTGATTTAAAATGTTCTAACATCAGCTCCAGTGCTGCAATTTTTTTGACCCATTGAAAAACATCAAACTCTCGACAGACGCCTCGAGGGGAGGGTTGGGAGTAGTACTAGGACAGTATCATGGAAATGATTAGTTGTCAATCTCATATGTATCGCTGGCTATGACAACCACAGAGAAAAAGTATGCACACATTAAAAAAGAGGTCTGATATATGGATGGACAAGGTTTCACGACTTTCTCTCTGGTTATAGCTTCAAAACAGAAACTGATCACAAATCACTGGTTGCAAAACACAAAAAGGGACTTGAGGAATGTGAAAGTAAAATGAATTATATTGTGAAAATAGAAAGGATTAAAGAAATGCTATCTGTACCTTTAAGCAAAATTGTTGGAATGCTGCAATCCAGGTGTCAGGAATACAGACATTAACATAGAACAATTGCACCGTTTAAGGGCAATTGGTGAAGTATTAGCCTTATAATCGATAAGAAGTTAGTAAGGAAGTAGGATATGCATGCGCTGTGCCCCAGGTGAACAACTTTGAATGGTTCTTGCTTCCTTTTTTGTCTTAATTCTCCCATTTGATATCTGTATAAATAAGATAGTTTGTGTCTTTCATGGTGCTCACATTATTTGGGTGTATTAGCAGGGCGCTGTGCTAATAAAACAGAGTGGTCTGACAAACTGTGAGTCCTGAGTCTAACTTTGACAGGAAGCACCACCTAAAATACAACCTATTTCTGCGTGTAGTAGGATGTGACCTGGAGTTCCAGTCTGGACACCACTTAGTATTGGCAAACATCCACTCAAGAGCATATAATCCATCTGACAATTCACAGACTGATTATCTAGGAAAAAAAAGTAAACATACATGTGAACATGATAAAAGTATCATACACTGTATCTCCAGGCACATGGGCTGGATAGGAGACAGAAACAGCTAAAGATAAAAATGACAAGCACTGATACAAGTAATAAGTAAAGGAGGAAACGATGACCTCTTCCCACTTACCTATTACCACTACAGAAATAAGCTTTCAGAGATCTCAGGAGTGCTCTTGAAGGGGGACACAGATCATGGTTCCCACAAGGCAAGTAAGGGGGAAAGGAAGGAAAATATTGGAATGAATACATGAAGGGCACCTGGGAATGACCAAACCAAAAGGAAATCTTGAGAAGTTGTATTCTGGCCAAAGACGAAGATTGAAGACATGGTGAGCAGGTGTGGAACATGTCAGAAGAGAAAAACCCAATGATTCTGCACGTTTTGCAGTTCCATGGGGCAAAATTGGAATTGACATGCTCAACCTGATAAGAGATGGTCACCTGATTATAACACTATTATACCAATTTCCCAGAAGTAGTCACACATGAAAATACTCTGACAACCACAGTTGTCAGGCACATTAAATCTGTATTTTCACATCATGGAATTCCATAAACAGTAATATCTGACAAAGAGCCACAATTCAAGAGTAGGGAATGTATGGACTTGTGCTAAAATGTGATTTTCATCATGAGACATCAAATCCCAGGTAACCTCAGAACAGTGGATTAGCTCAATGAGGAGTATGCAAACTTGCTCAAAAAAGCAGTGGATGAAAGAGAAGAAAGTTACCTATGGAAGTCCTCTACAACAGATGTATAAACACTAGATTACCAGGTATGGGACTAGGAACAAAATGTTTGACCAAGGACTCGGTGATAGTGAGGAAAAGACTGGGAAAGTGCAAACAGACACAATTTTACAATGAAGGAGCAAGACCTCTTCCACATTTAAAAAAAGCAAAGACTTGAGGAGAATTTGGCAAGATGGGCATTGGCCAGTCGAAGATAGAACAATTAAAGAAGAGTACTCTCGCTCTTACTTGTGATCACAGATCGAGGTGAAATCTTACAAAGGAACCGTAAGCATCTGCTCAAGGTACCTGAGAACTTGGCCGAGACACATAAAGTGAGAGCACAGACACGAGATGAAAACAATTCACAAGCTGACCCTGTTAGTGACCATGAGACTGACTTGTCCTTTACAGAGGATTTGCAATACAGCAGGTGGGGAAGACTGCTGCAGCACCCTCAGAAACTGATTGAGACGCGTGAATGTAGCGTGAGAACAACCTGAAGGGCTGTTAAATCAGTGATAGTATTTGTAATAGCTTGATAGTTTAATTGATTCGTGTTTTAGTTCAGTCTGGGAATTTAGAAAGGGCTCTAACAAAGGGAAGATGTGCTACAGAGTTAAGTCCTCCAGGAAGTGTAGAGATGCCACATTTCCTATATGCTTTTCAGGCCGTCTTTGATTTCCTGTGCTATATTTCGGGCTGGAGGCAGAAACAAAAGAAACCCAGAATGAGGCAGCCACAGGCTGCAGCTATGAATAGTAGTAGACACTTTATCTCATTTCTGTACATAGTTCCTGTCCATAATAAAGAGTAAGATGCTCCCCTAATAACTCTGCTAGTGGCTCTCGAGCTCACACAACAGGATAGTGTGATTAGATAATGGACCTGATTCTGCACTGTGATGACCCCTGTGTAGTTGTCATGTATTCATGTACGAAGAGGGTGTAAAACCACCACCTTGATCTGGCAACTTTTTTACATTTGCTGTGAGCAGGTGTAAATGACTACATAGAGGCAAAGCATGGAAGAATCATGCCTATAAATTCTGCTCAGCTACATGTTTGGTGAACTAGTCAGGACCTTGTTCTTCTAGTGTCTGAGACATGTAGGAGAGAACAGCTGGGTATTCTGCTCTCTCCCCTCCATTCTTTAGTGCTGTCAGTGAAAAAGAATCTTAAAATTATACCCTGGTGAAAAAGTCTTTTAGCACAAAGGCGCCTTTGTGTTGTATGGCATATCCTGTAAACAGATGTGCCTTTTAATGGCTTCCATCTCCCAGTCACTCTCTGAGGTGTCAAATCTTTTTTCTTCGTTTTTTTTAAATTAAATTCAGCAATGACACCTCAGCAGTGTTCTCATGTCGAGGTCTCTCTCTGAGTGTTTGCCAATAGAGAGGCACCTCCCTTTTGTACATTTCCATGAGCAGATGTGATCTCCAAGAGCTAAATTCCTTCCTTCCCTCTTTTTATGCAGAAGTCGGATGCCATTTCTTTCAATCAGCATCCCACAAAGACAGCTATGTTGAAAGAATTTAAAGTTGCAAAGTCAAACACTCAAAAGTTAGGAAATTCCAGAATTAAGGTTACCGTGCAAACTTAATTTGGCATACTTGTGTGTATAAATAACGATAGTCCTTTAATTACATGATCACACACACTTCAGTGCCCTAGCATCACCAGTTGAACAGATATTCAATCTTTCTGTCTTGTCTTCCTCAGACAGTGTTTGGCCTGTGGTCTTATTTACTAGCCATCATCCAAACCCTGCACTGAAATCAGCATTATTCATTTCCTCATGAGCCTTTCTATGACACACATCATTAAAGTATCTGAGAGCTTCGCAAATGTTAACGAATATATGTCCACAACTCCCAGCAAGGTGAGGTGGGTTGCTCTGCTTGATTCAGCCCAAAGATTTGAATGTGGGCCTCTCACACCCGAGCTATTGGCTATTTAGGGGTGGGATTCTCTCAGTGTCTCCTGTTGGAGGTGTTCCACGTCACAGAAATAATTAAATATTCCTGGGGCCAGAGAAAAAGCTGGAGTGGATGACTCTTTGGCCCTGGGTCAAGTCTCTGTTCCAATGAATATCTAATAATTCAAAATGAGTGTTGAACGATAACATTTTCTAAAGAAAATGGAATTCATAGTTAACACAGGTACATACTCCAGGCTGCCATAGTTTGTTCCAATGGTTAATCATGATCACTGTGAAACAAATGTCTGCCTTATTTCTAGTTTGAGCATGTCTGGCTTTAATTTTCAGCCACTGGTTCTTGTTCTGCTTTTTTCCAGTAGATTAAAGAGCCCTCTAGCAGCCGGTATTTTCTCCCTGTGCAGGTAGTTGGACACTATATGTCATTTGAGCCACTTGGGTTCAATTCCCCACTCTGTCACAGACTTCCTGTGTCACCTTGGACTAGTCTCTGTGCCTCAGTTCCCTGACTGTAAAATGGGATAAGAGCAATTATCTACCTCACAGAAGTGTATAATGAGAAACATATTAGAGACTAGCATGTGCTTAGATACCATGGTACTAAGAAAACAGGGAAGGGTGAGGATGGGCAAAATTTTTCACAGTCCAGTTTGTTTTTTGTGTTTCTTCCCTGTTATTTGTTATGAAATATTATTATTCAGCCTCTGCTTCAGCCTCTGCTTTGTATAGTCCAAAGCATGGGTCTTATCTTGTAAGCAGGGCCGGCTCTGGCTTTTTTGCCACCCCAAGCAAAAAAAAAAAGGGGGGGTTGGCCAGAGCGGCAAAGCAGGGGGTGGGGAACAAAACAGAGGGGAGGGAGCCGGGGGGGGAGAGAGAGAGAAGGGGGGCAGCCAGCGCTCCAGTGGGGTGCTCACTCCATGGTCCTGACCACTGCGCTGCCTGCCAGGAGGGCTCTGTGCCGCTCTGGTCGGCTGGGAGGGAAGAATGTGGGCTGCATTGCCAAGTTTGCTGCAGAGCGCTCCCCTCCTCTGCGCTGCCGCTCCCTACAGGGTGGCAGGATCGGGGAACCAAAAATAAAAACATTTGCTGTGCCGCCCTAGGATTGGGTGGGATGCCGCCCTGTAGAATCTGCCTCCTCAACCTCAAGCTTGCTCGGCTGGTGCTTGGAGCTGGTCCTGCTTGTAAGCAGGAATTACTGCCACATTTTCATTCTAATACCAATAGAGAGGGATTTGGATCCTTTTCCAGCCACCACATTTTGTTATGAAACCTCTGTAGTTCTTGAGTTTCACCAGGGAACAATGTCACCCTGAACTCTCAGCTTTCCTTGCCTTTGGCATTTAAAATTAGACTCTAATGTCACTTGAACATATTATATTTGTAGCCAAATTGCTATTGATGATTGGTTCCCACTTCACACATTTTTTGTCATGTTTCTCAGGGCCTCCCTGTCTCGCTTACACTAATGTCTCCATTGGTGGGGCATGATTAGGAGCTTTGCTCCCAGCCTATGGGGAAAGTGGTACAAATCTCAACAGAAGAAATGGAAAATTACAGCTAATGTGTGAAAAACCTCTCGTGCCTTCCTGCTCTCTTTCCACTGCCAAAATGCAACTAGACTTGCCTCTTTGTGTTTGTCAATTTAGACATCCCCAGTTATTAAGACACAGTCTCAAATTCTCCAGATTAACTCAGTCACCAAACTGCTCATTCTTCATGTAATAATTTATCTAGGAACAAACTCCTTCATGACTGTCTTGACTTGATGTCATGGAATCCGTTATGAGATGCCTGAGTTGTGGTGGCTGCCGTCCCTACAGATACAGAACGGTCTGTCTTACCTTTCTAGTGGTCAGAAAAGAACTGATCTCCTGAGTGAGTTATTTCTTTGTTCGGTTCAAGTTTTCATACTATGCCCATAATCATGGTATCTGAGTGCCTTCCAGGACCATGCCAAGTGATATAACTAGCATCTGTCATGTGTGGATTGTTCTTTCTCCTTTCCTCTCCCCGGGGGGAAAATGATGTGATAATTTTTTTATGTCTTGTGAGCTGTGTTTTTGTGATTGATAAGCAAGGTCTAAGAAGTGCACCTTGTAATTTGAATGGCCTTTTTTTTGACAGCTTTATCCTATTGTAAATATATCTGATGTGCAGTCTGCATGGGGCACTCACACCTAAGAGAAAGGACTTGGGTGTAGTGAACACAAGGAAGATTCTTTATTGGGGTTGCTGGACACCCACAGACCTGTAGGTCCCTAGCTTTCAGACTGAGGAATGGAGTTTGTGCTGCACAGAGTTACCACGGCATTGCTCAAATCCTGGCCCAGATTAAGCAATCACCTCATCTGCAATACAATACTCTGCTATCTGAACCTGGGCAGGCAGTGGGAGAGTTGCAATCACTGCTCCTTACTGGCTAAGAACTGCACATATCCCGTTGTTTTATTATCCTCTCTCACCCACCCCCACACCAACCTCCCCCTTTGTCTAGCCCATCTATCAAGTCTTGCCTTTACGACTGTCAGCTCTTTGGAGCTGGAACTGTCATTCTCTATAAATATGTACAGCATCTAGCATAATTTGGCCCCAAACTCCTTGTCCCCTAGGTGTTACTACAATATAAACACTAAATACTATAATGGTTTGTATTGTTACTACACTAGACTGTGGTCCATCTCCCCTCCCAGCAGCTCCCTTCCAGAATCAGTCCTATCTAGCTTGAATATCTGTGTTTTGGGTGTCTTTCCCTTAAGTATTAGCTTGTGTTTTTCCAAGCAATCTCATTTGGTAAATTCCTGTGCATATTTCTAGTCTGCCTGGATCATTTTGTATCAGTTCTCACCACTATCTGCAACTACTCTCAAAATAGCATCCTCTGCCAGTTCCATTAGCACAGTTTACTCCATCTATTAGGTGATGAATGAAGTTGTGAAATACTCTGGGACCCAAAGTTGGTTCCCTGCAGTCTCTCACTAGAGCATTCACACAACACAATACGTTGCTATTTATTTGCCAGCACCCTTTGTGTATGACCAATCAGCCATTCTTGAATCCACCTGAGAGTGTTACTATAGGAATTAATTTTGAAATGTAAATTATGTGAGGGAAGGTATCAGTGACTTTACTAAAAGATAAGGACATTGAAGTGGGTGGTCTCCTTGCAGCCATTCATATTGTTAGCCCCTCAGAAAAAAAAGTTTCCTCTAGAACTTGGTCATTTATGTGCAGCCCTATTGTAATCAACAAAGCTCATAAGGAATTTTGTGACAGAATGTTTTTTTTAAAAGAAAATGGTCATTCATAGACCTGAAACTTTTCACGGGGGAGGATAATTTAATTTCTCATTTCAAAATTCCATTTTTTGGTTCAAAATGACTTTTTATTTAGCAATTTAGGTTACTTTATAGGTTTGTTTTTTTTAAAAAAAGGTCAGTCAAAATGAAATGTTCTGAAATTATTGAAAAGAAACATCCTGACTGACCCAACTGCTTCTTATTCATTGATTTGTTTTAATTTTCATCTTGTGAAAATGTTAGAGATTTAGACTTTTCATCCTGCTTTGGGATTGGAAAATTATTCAAAAATCTTGAATTATTTTTTTTGGAGGAGGGGAATGCAAAACCCATTTCCCGCCAAGCTCTAGTAGTCAATGAAATGGCATTCATTCAGGGCTGGTCCAATGCTCATTAAGTCAAGGGAGCAATCCCCATTGACTGCTATGGGCTTGGCATAATGGAGCTGACTGGACTTCTGGACAGCCAAACATTTGCTTAGAAGGCCAGATCCCAAGCAGATCCCCCTACTCAGGATGCTGCTGCACATAGCACCTATTCTGATCACTAGCAGCATGTGCTTCTGGCTCTTCATTGGTGTAAGGGGCCTGGGGTGCTCTCTTCACAGCATGGGAACTTCTCTTCAGGGCTCCCTTCCTCTGGCAGATGGATAGGGGTAGCTTCTCTGTGAGGTTCGTGTTCTTTCCCCTTCTCCTCCTCCCTCCGGACTGACTGTGGATTGCCACCCCTGAAGGTCTCCAAGCTCCTCTCTCCCCCTCCTCAGCCTGAGGGTCTGTCCTCTGGGGTCCAGCCTCTTCTCCTCCTGATATCCCAGCCACTGATGGGCTGCTGAAGCTGTTGCCCTCGGCACCATTTCCCCACAGCTCAAAAGCTTCTCCTCCAGATCTGGTGACTGTATTGTTAATGTTGTGTGTGGCTGAGTTACTCTGTGAGGCTGGCTCTGGGTGCCTCTCTGGGAGGGACAGGCTGAGTGTGGGGTTGTAGTTGAGGGAAGGAATGAGTGAGTGAGTGAGTGTGTAAGGAAGAGAAAGAAAGATTGTGGGAATAAGTGAGGGAATGAGAGGAGGGAGAGGGAATAGGGACAGAAGGGATTGAATGAGGGGCAAAAAGGAAGAAGCAAGAGTCAGTGTGAGGGAAAGGAGGAAAAAAAGAAAACCAAGAAGAACAGAAAACACAGAAGAACAGAGCAAAAGCAGGAAATAAAGTGAGTTGGAGCAGAGAAGAATAAAACAATTTAAGTTACATTGAAAAGGAGATAGGTGTCATGTTCTGAAAACTGTTAAAAGTACAAGCTATCACTTTGATTTGTAAGGGGTTTCCAGTTCCAGGTAGGCTAGGCGGTTGTGTAGGGAAACATGCCATCTGGGTCTTCAGCACTGCAGTCAGTCTGAAAGAGTCAGCCTGGAACAAGGTGGGGTGAGTTGTGCCTCTTTGTGTTAGGGAGCAGCCTGCTTTGTCTCTTTCTATTTTTGGTTCTTCCGTGATAGGGTTCTGGATTCTAAGAAATAAGGTAGTGTTATATTGCAACCTTCTAGAAAGAGTATTCAGTGTTTTCCTTCTACTTCTCTGTGTGCATACTGGGAATATTGTAGGCCTGGAGCAATCAGCAACACACATACAAAATGGGAAATGACTGCCTAGGAAGAATGAGGAGTACTTGTGGCACCTTAGAGACTAACAAATTTATTTGGGCATAAGCTTTTGTGGGCTAAAACGAGAAACTACAGAATTGGAATTAATTTGCCAACTGGACACCATTAAATTAGTCTTGAATAAAGACTGGGAGTGGATGGGTCATGACACAAAGTAAAAACTATTTCCCCATACTAAGTTTTCCCTTACTTTTACTAACACCTTGTTGTCAACTGTTTGAAACAGGCCATCCTGATTGTCACTACAAAAGTTTTTAACCCACTTTAATTGATTAGTCTTGTTAGAGTTGGTATGGCAACACCCATTTTTTTATATTCTCTGTGTATATATATCTTCCTACTGTATTTTCCACTGCATGCATCTGATGAAGTGGGTTTTAGCCCATGAAAGCTTATGCATAAATAAATTTGTTAGTCTCTAAGATACTACAAGTACTCCTCATTCCTTTTGCAAATACAGACTAACACAGCCACTCTGAAACCTGCCTAAGGAGGAGTACTGTGAAAAGAGATCTGGGGATCATAGTGAATCAAAATCTAAATACACTTTTACCCCGATATAACACGACCCAATATAACACAAATTTGGATATAACATGGTAAAGCAGTGCTCCGGGGGGCAGGGCTGCGCACTCCAGTAGATCAAAGCAAGTTCGATATAACGCGATTTCACCTATAATGTGGTAAGATTTTTTGGCTCCCGAGGACTGCGTTACATCGAATTAGAGGTGTATGTGTCAACAGTATAACGCTGTTGCAAAAAAAAAAAAAAAAAAAGAAAGCTTCTCTGTATGTATAAGCGGGGATATTAAGCATGACACGAGAAGTAATTCTTCTGCTCTACTTGACACTGATTAGGCTCCAAACTGGAGTATATTGTCCAGTCTGGGCACCACATTTCAGGAAAGATGTGGACAAATTGGAGAAAGTCCAGAGAAGAGCAACAAAATGATTAAAGGTCTAGAAAACATGATCTGTGAGGAGATGAAAACATTGGGTTTGTTAGGCTGAGAAGTGAGGACTAAGAGGGGACATAACAGTTTTCAAGTACATAAAAGGTTGTTACAAGGAGGAGGGAGAAAAAATTGTTGTTCTTAACCTCTGAGGATAGGACAAAAAGCAATGGGCTTAAATTGCAGCAAGAGCGGTTTAGGTTGGATAGTAGGAAAAACTTCATAACTGTCAGAGTGGTTAAGCACTGGAATAAATTGCCTAGGGAGGTGGTAGGATCTCCATCATTGGAGATTTTAAAGAGCAGGTTAGGCAAACATCTGTCAGGGATGGGCTAGATAATACTTAGTTCTGCCTTGAGTGCAAAGGACTGGACTAGATGATCTCTCGAGGTCCCTTCCAGTTCTGTGATTCTACACGGGCCTGTGCTCCAGTCAATGACTGCTCAAGATGAAGGACAATGAGGTGTGTAGCCCGCTAATCCGAACACTGAAACAACTCCTAAAACATTAAAAAAGAGAGGGGAAAACCCTCTATCTCAAGCAGGGCCAGCTCCAGGCACCAACCAAGCAAGCTCGTGCTTGGGGTGACAGATTCTAAGAGGTGGCTTCCCCCCAATCCTAGGGTGGCATGGCTGCCTTTTTTTTTTCGCTTGGGGTGGCAAAAAAGTCAGAGCCGGCCCTGATCTCAAGAAAGGAACCCTCTATCCATCCACTATCTTTCTGCTTTGTGTTTGGTTGGATGCTCATGAGGAATTGTCTTTGCTCCAATTTTACTAATACACATCTGGGAATGTAGGCTGTTCAGTCTGTATAGATTGTGATTACATGCCATTGCAAGGCTAGCTTTGGTTCCTGCTATGGAACAAAACAACACTCTTCTTATTTCTGTAAAAATGAGCAATGTGTGCTTAAGTTTACAATTTTAATCTCGCAAAGGTCATCTGCAAAGCAGGAAAAATGGCTTATGTCCCCTTTTTGGCTTCTTTATGACATATAAAAGACTTGAAAGTTTTCCTTTTTTAAAGGTGTTTGTTTGTTTTTGTTTGTTACATTACAAATTCAGGTCTTCTCTGCACTGATAAACTCCACGATGATTAAAGCACTCGTGAACTGATTATTTCACAAGACTAAAGAGAATGCAAGCCATAGCAACTGAGAGGGGAAGGGAGATGTGTTAGCTAAACTCTTTTAAACTCTGGTTTTTTTGTTAACATTTATATAACTTCAGTGACTAATTAGCATGTTGGGTAAAGGTTGTCTGAATAAAAGGTTCAAGAGTGTATCCCTTTCAAATGAGTGAGAATTCAGAATAAACATGCTCTCAGATCTTCAACAAGTCTTCCAACAAAACCAAGGAAGATCAGATGTGATATTTCTCAGATAAAAAACAATCAGAATTCAATGGGAATACTCACAAAGCAAAGCACTACTCGGCGTGAGTAAAGGGGTCAGAATATGGCCTTATTTGTCTAAAAACTTTGGGGCAGATTAAACCTATGGGACAACAGAGATCACTAAGGACACAGTATATTTGTTACCCTTAATCTTCCACAATGCCCACAAGAATTGAATATATAACTATGTGGAATAATCATAATAATTTCTACTACTTATACGAAAATACAATAAAAAACAAGAGATTTTCCAGTATATATAGTCTTCTATATGACTATTTTTGCCCCCGATCCTGCAAAAGATAGGTACCTGCTTAATTTTGTACATGTAAGTAAAGCTATGATTTAAGGGTCGGATATCAATGAAGTCAATAGCACAACTTCCATAGATTTCTATGGGAGGAGAGTCAGGTCAACATACAACACTTTGGGCAAAATGCCCATGAACTTCCATGGAGCCAGAATATCAACCCAAGTGTTTATGGTTGGCTTGCAAGCTCTCCAGGGATTGTCTTATTTTTTTTCTTTAGAAATGTATTTAATGCTGTTTTGATTTAGAATAAATAAAAACTGCCCCAGACAGGCTCTGAGCTCCCTTCCAGGTATAGAAAATAACATCACCAACGTGCAATACAATCATTCATCATCTTCTAACAAGCAGCATCCCATCATTAAATGATGATACCCACTTTCATCGTCCGGTACCTCAGTCTCCCCTAACAATTTTAATGGCTTGAGCACACTGTCCCTGATCCAAAACCCATTAAAATCAGTAAAAATGCTTCCATTGACTTCAGTAGACTTTGGGTCAAGGCCAGGCTCAGCATGAAATGCTGCTGCTTAGAAATCTGATACTGGGTTAAAAATATTAAAATGCCCGAGGCACAGATACTCACAGGTACATAGTAATCTAACTTCTGCTGAAATCAGTTATGTTTAAGGATCTAGGCCCACGTGACGTAAGAGCTTAAATCCAATGTTCAAAAACTGCTAAGTGATTTGGGTGCTTTGGAAAATGCTTCCAAATATCCCTTAAGAGATCAATGCAAATTTACAGCAGCTAGTACAAGAAACAAACTCATGTATATTTCCAACTTCTCATGAGACAGTTATTCTCTAATCTCTCTAATTTTGATCAAAAAAAGAGAGAGAAAATCTGCTAAAGCTATCACACTGATTCTTCCCTTTAAAAGGACTTATTTTTGCAATTCTTAGGCATGTTCTTCCCCTAAAGTTGCACCCCTATCTTTGCTTTTGACATCTTACCAAGATCTTCAAGATGCTAGCCCCCATCTCATCTTTATTAAAAGAAATCACAGTGGACAACAATGAAATGGATTTCTTGCCCCTGAAAACAGACTACTACCCTGCATTTTTAACATGGCGTAATTATTCTTAGCCTAATGGTGTTATTAAATTATTTAGTTTGATGCCTAAAATCAACATTGTCTACATATTACCATTAAAACTGAAAACAGGTTTCAGAGTGGTAGTCGTGTTAGTCAGTATCAGCAAAAAGAACAGGAGTACTTGTGGCACCTTAGAGACTAACAAATTTATTTAAGCATAAGCTGTTTGTGGGCTACAGCACACATCATCAGATGCATGCAGTGGTGTTGCTATACCAACTATAACAAGTGTAATCAATTAATGTAATAGTGTCTAGTTTGCAAATTAATTCCAATTCAGTAGTTTCTCATTGGAGTCTGTTTCTGAATTTTTTTTGTTGTAGTATTGCCACTTTTAGGTCTGTAATTGAGTGTCCAGGGAGGCTGAAGTGTTCTCCGACTGGTTTTTGAATGTTATAATTCTTGACATCTGATTTGTGTCCATTTATTCTTTTGCGTAGAGACTGTCCGGATTGGCCAATGTAATTTGCAAACTAGACACCATTAAATTAGGCTTGAATAAAGACTGGGAGTGGATGGGTCATGACACAAAGTAGAACTATTCCCCCTACTGTTACTCACACCTTCTTGTCAATTGTTGGAAATAGGCCATCCTGATTATCACTCCAAAAGTGTTTTTTCCTCCTGCTGACAATAGCCCACCTTAACTGATTACACTTGTTATAGTTGGTATGGCAACACCCATTTTTTTCACGTTCTCTGTGTGTGTGTGTGTGTATATATATATCTTCCCACTGTATTTTCCAGTGCATGCATCCAATGAAGTGGGTTTTAACCCACGAAAGCTTATGCTTAAATAAATTTGTTAGTCTCCAAGGTGCCACAGGCGCTTCTCGTTCTTTTTGCTGATACAGACTAACAAGGCTACTACTCTGAAACCTGTCTTCAGTTTTAATGGTAATATGTAGACAATGTTGACTTTAGGCACCAAACTAAATAATTTATTAACACCAGTAAGCTAAGGATAATTATGTCTTGCTAAAAATGCAGGGTAGTAGTCTGTTTTCAGAATATCATAACTTACCCTGTAATGTTTTCTCTGTCCTGTGCACACAAGTAACAAAAGAAAAATAAACCAGAATTAATTTACAAACTCTCTCTAACACTAGTGTATATAATTAATAGTTCCTACTATACATTGCCTCAGAATTCGATTGTGCATGAACATTAGGGATCAAGACTGTAAGATGTCTCTCCGATTTTCCCGCATTGCTGTAGTGCAAAGCACCAGTGTCACTGCATTTCTGTTAATGCACGTAGCCTCAGCTAGCCCATGCCAAGGAACAAAACGTTTTCTATCTTTCTGTGTAGCCCCAAGGATAGAAAACCTTTACTTGATTTATAAAAAATGAACTAGATGGATCCAATTTCACCAATTGACTTTGCAGTTTGGAAGCCTGATGACAATATATAAGGAATGACTCAGACAAGGGAGTGAAGCCATACATTTTAAACAACTTTCTGGAAAAAAGAAACATCTACAGTCTGAAATTTAAAAGAAATTCCACCTCTCTAGTGTCATATTCCCCCTCTTCCCTCTCCCCCTCCCCAGGGTAATGATGGCAACATTACTCAGCAAAAATCAGGAGGAAGAAGAAATATTTTCTGAATTAACTGATGTGCTGCTTTTCCCATTATAGTATGAGTAGGAGAGACTGCCACTCACTTATTGTCTTATTATGCAATTTTGAAAATGTATCAATTGCCTTATAAATATTACTAATGAAATCATGGAAAGGAAACCCAAGTTTCTCATCTGCACGGATGTTTAAAAAATGACTGTTCTGTTTCCACACATTTATAGCTCACTTACTTGTGGGGGTTAGAGCTGGGTGACTTTTTTTTTTTTAGTGGACTAGTAAGTTGTCCAAAAATAACTATTTGCAAATTGTTAAATTCAGTGAATGGTTTCACCTCCACCCAACAAAAAAGCCTGAAAAAACAAACATTTTGTAAATGCCAAAATAAGCCAGTTTTACATTTCATTTTGAAAAATGTTCTGAATTTACAATTAAAATGCTTCATTGGGTCCTGAACATTTTTTTTTTTTTGTATTGGTGAGAAAATTGAAGAAATTCAGTTTTGGTTCTAAATGAATTTTTTTTTCCAGTTCGGTAGCCAAACCAAAAAATCAATTATTCACTCAGTTCTAGTGGTTATGAGGGTGGTCTATGATTATTATGGTGGGCTGTTCCAATAAAGTTGTTGTTGAAGCTGTCTTATTTGATCTACGACCTGAGGGTCTGTTGGGAGGAGGTTGTCATCATTAAAGTAAGATCCTTACATGCAGGTCTTGTCTGTGTGTGTTCCTACTGGGCCTGAGCACAAGTTAACTGAACCACTGCAGGATGTGGGAATGGGATCTCCAAACCTGGTAGTTGTGACTCTGCACTGCAAGGAAGCAACCAAGTCCAGACTTTCCATGGAAGGTGGTGCCATGAAGGAAGATGCCCATTTCAAGCCTCCCAAACCTTTAGACTTCTCCAATCCAGCTGAGTGGCCCAATTGGAAACAGAGCTTTGCCCAGTACTGAACAGGTATGAAACTCTAAAAATAACTAGGCTCTGGGACCAGAAGCAGAGCATGCATTCAACTCTTCCACCTTTGGGATGGAGGAGGAAGAAAGTGACTACTTGATAGTGTTGGGGAAATATGAAGAATACAGTATTTTATAACACTGCATTTGGGTATCTATGAAAGAGCTAGATACCACAAGTGCAGCCAGGCAGAGGGAGAGAGAGTTCAGTCTTTTCTGAGACACCTGTATGAATTAGCAGAGACCTGCAATTTTGAGACTACCAGAGAAGAGAAAATCAGAGACAGATTTGTAACTGGGATTAAAGATAGAGAAATCTCTCAGTGATTCTCAATGCAAAGCAGCCTTACCTTACGTGTGGCTGTAGATATGACAAGTCATTCTGAAATAATGAAACAGCAGAGCTCCACCCCACGTTATAAGCAGGTAGATGAATTTAAAATAGCAGCTAATCACTCAGGCTGACTGTGAGCACAAATGCCGGAAAAGGGTTTCTCTGCTGGCAGAAAGAAAATAATGGTGGGACCAGGAAACAAGCATGGCAGGTGTGGGGGCAGACAGTGGGAATGAAGGGTGTCCAGCCAAGAGTAGGTGATGTAACAAATGCCAAGTGCTAGACATTATGCTCAGGAATGCAGAACCAAGCAGGTATGAGAGGTTCAGAACACCAGGTCATTTTCCTGTTCCTGGGGTCACTCACAGCACCTGCTGGATTACTACAAGAAGATGAGCCCATATGGCATGTGACCCTGAGTTTGTAGGGAGACAACAGTATCATTTAAAACTGACTCTGGAGCTGAAGTTTCTATCATCACTGAGTCCACATATAACTCACTGAGGGTGAAACCAGGTTGAAACCCTCTAAAGCCTAGATGGGACAGTAAGGGCTCAGGGTCAAATCCTTGAAAAGGTTTGTAGTTTGTTACAGGAGCAGTCCTGTGAATCCTTATTGTGGGAGTGAAGTCAGCTGAGGAGAATCTACTTGGGCATTAGTGCAGCTGTTACATTGGAATTTATACAGCAAGCGGAAGAGATCCAGGTGTTTGGGGACTTATGCACCCTACAAGGGAATCTGAGTGGTGGAAACTGCCAAACTGAACAGCATGTCAACACTTTGGAGGACTTCTGTTTCTATTCCTTCACTATCTAGAGTGAAAGAAAAGCTTGAAAGAATAGAAAATGGAGGGTGGGTAACCAAAATAACAGAGCCATTGGAATGATTTGCTCGCATGATGCCAATAATTAAATGGGGTGAAAAAATTAGAATTTAAGTTGACCTGAAAAGATTGAATGTGACTAGGTCTACACTATAAACCTACATCAGTCTGACTACATTAACCTCTGTGTAGACAGAACTTTTCCTGCCAACATAGCTACTGCTTCTTGTGGAGGTGGATTAACTTCACTGAAGCACTAGATGCATAGACTTTAAGGTCAGAAGGGACCATTATGATCATCTAGTCCGACATCCTGCACAATGCAGGCCACAGAATCTCACCCATCCACCTCTATAACAAACCCCTAACCTATGTCTGAGTTACTGAAGTCTTCAAATTGTGGTTTGAAGACCTCAAGCTGCAGAGAATCCTCCAGCAAGTGACCTGTGCCCCATGCTTCAGAGGAAGGCGAAAAACCTCCATGGCCTCTGCCAATCTGCCCTGGAGGAAAATTCCTTCCTGACCCCAGATATGGCGATCAGTTAAACCCTGAGCATGTGGGCAAGATTCATCAGCCAGCACCGAGGACAGAATTCTCTGTAGTAACTCAGATCCCACCCCATCTAACATCCCATCACAGACCACTGGCCATACTTACTTGCTGATAATCAAAGATCAATTGCCAAATTAATTGCCAAAATTAGGCTATCCCATCATACCATCCCCTCCATAAACTTATCAAGCTTAGTCTTAAAGCCAGATATGTCTTTTGCCCCCACTACTCCCCTTGGAAGGCTGTTCCAGAACTTCACTCCTCTAATGGTTAGAAACCTTCGTCTAATTTCAAGTCTAAACTTCCTTGTGTCCAGTTTATATCCATTTGTTCTTGTGTCCACATTGGTACTAAGCTTAAATAATTCCTCTCCCTCCCTAATATTAATCCCTCTGATATATTTATAAAGAGCAATCATATCCCCCCACTACAGAGATGCTGCTGCAGTATTTTATGTCTAGACCTGCCCTGAGAATATTAAATGGGAAAAATATGTCTTACCAACTTTGGATGACATTCTACCCAGGCTGGCTGGTGGTACTGTATTCTCTAGTCTAGACACTGGAAGAGGAAAGTGCCAAATTAACAACCTTGATTACACCTTGCAGGAGATATTGTTTTAGGAGATTACTTTTCAGGATAGCTTCAGCACTAGAAAACTTCTGAGTGGACATGAAGACACAGTAGTCTATATGGATGACATCCTTGTGTATGGAGCTACTAAAGCTGAGCACAGTATGCCAGTGGAGGAAGTACTGAACACTACCTCTGCATGACAATTTAAATTTAATTATGGGGAAGTGGAATTGCAAATTTGGGCAGACAGAGGTTGAATTTCTGGGCTAACTTGTTAGTCAACACTCTATTACACTAGGACAAAAAATAACATAAAGCCATAATTGATCTTAAACTCCCACAGGACATATCACAACCCAGACAACTCTTGGGCCTGATTACGTATTTGGAGAGAGATTTACCTGATTTGTCCATCATTTTACAGCATCTAAACAAGCTATTATAAACATCTGTAGCCTGGGCATGGGGACTGGACCAGGATAAAGCATTTAAAGCAAAGAAGCTGGTAATGGAAGCACCAGTCTTTGTTTTCTTTTACCCAAACAAACCAGCAGTTGCTAGCACAGATGCAAGTAGCTATGGACTGGACAGCAAACTCCTTCAGCAGCACGATGGGAAAATCACTCTGGTTGCCTTTTGTTCACTGACTCTCACAAATGCAAAGAAAATCTATACTCAGATTGAAAAGGAAAGTTTGGCCAGCATGTGGTCATCTGAAAAAAATTACCATTACCTTTGTGGGCTCGGATGGTACAAACTCATCACTGATCACAAGCCCTTTGTGTCACTTATTAATGTGAAGGATCCTGCATTGTCAGTGTTTACTGATGCACATGCTCAAATTCAACCTTATTGATGAGTATTTGCATGGGAATAAACTACTTGTTGCTGATGTTCTTTCCTGCTATGCAGAAACTGTCGGAAGACTAAGAGTTAGAAGACAAGATCCAGGCCTTTGTTGAGGCAGTGGAGAGACATCGTCACATTGGAAAACCCCTTCTTGAATCCATTCGATATACTATAAAGGAAGACACAGAATTGCAATGAATCCTGGGTATGTAAGATGTGTCTGGCTTGCATGGAACAAAGCTAATGCAGAGCGAGCCAGAAATTTCTTCAGTGAGAGGAGATGGCTGGGAAAATCCTAAGGCTTCCTAACACATGGATCCATAAATAGTAATTCCCAAGAAACTCTGACAGGAGCTGGTACAAAGAATCCACCAAATGCACCAAGGACAAAGTGTTGGGAAAGAGCAAAAGCCTCAGTATGTTGGCCGGGCATTAGGAAGGATATTCAGGACAGGGTCTCAGACTGCCAGTTGTGTAATGAGAATAAACCTAGCCAGCAGACAGAGCCTCTTATGACAACTAAGTGGCCAAATCTCTCCTGGCAAAGATTGGCAGCTGATGTGTGCGAGATGTCAGGGAAACACTTCTTAATAGCAGCAGACTTCTATCACATTTGTTTTGAAATCTTACAGCTTCCTATAACATCTAGTGCAGCAGTTATCATCAAATTGAAGGGTATCTTTGCAAACCTTTGTAAATGACAATGGGCTACAGTTCACTACAAAACAATCTGAGATGTTTGTACATGGGTGTGATTGTGAGCACATAACTACGAGTCCATGTTACCTGCAAGCTAATGGAATGGCAGAATGTGCTGTCAAAACTGCTAAAATGATATTGAAGCGCAAAGACCGCTTAGTCTCACTTAGCTATTGAACACCTCCTACTACACTGGCAAAAGCCCTGCCAGGCTGTTAATGGGTCTTCAGCTCTGTTCTGTGTTACCCTCTTCCCTGGATTTGCTGACACCAGAATGGCCAGACTTGGAAGCTGTCCAGAAATATGATGCATAGGCTAAACACTCTTGTGAGGAATTTTATAATAACAGATATTCTACTAGACCTCTACCTCCTCCACATGCAAATGACCAGGTGAGAGTAAAATTAGACAATGAAGAAAGATGGAGTATCACCTCCGTGGTGCAGCAACCCAGTTATATGCCCTATTCTTATGTAGTGCGGAGTGGGGAAAGAGACTTTATCAGGAGTATCTGGAGAAACCTGTGAACTGTTCCCCAAGGACTGAAACAATCTCTGCCATGACCACCCCAGATGAACTTAGATATAACACCTGAGCAAGGAAGTGAAGCTCCAGAGAACCTGCATGGTAGCGGCATACCTGATGACATTATGCCACTGCCTGGGAATACCTGTGGCAGTAGAATTGCTATGTGATCTGGCAGAGAGGTGAAGCCTGTCCTCAGGATGGATTCATGGACACAGTATGAATTTAGGTCGATGGGACAGAATAATCCCTGCCTTCTCAGGGGGACTCATGGCAATCTACCATGGTCCAAAGGGTTAGCCACTGTTATTAAAAATGTTAGTAAGAAAAATATATTCAGACAAAGAAGAGTTCATTGTGAATATTTTACACTGGTTTTCTCAACGTTAATGGAATTAATAAAAAGGGGGAGACACAGAATATGTTTGTTACAGTGGGCTGTTCCAATAGGGCTGTTGTTGAAGCTGTACTATTTGACTTATGACCTGAGGGTCTGGTGGGACAGCATTATTTTATTGTTAAAGTAAGTTCCTCACAGACAGGTGTGACTGTGTGGGTTCCTGCTAGGCCAGAGCACAAGTAAACTGAATTGTAAGGTGAGAGGAGGAAAACTATCTGCATTTTTACTGTGAGCTGGCAAAAGAGGGCAGAGTGGATCTCCAGCTGGTGTAAATAGATGTAGCTCAATCTCTGTGAATTTATACTGGCTGATGATCCGGCCTGCTAATCAATGTGTAGCAGGCAGTTAGCATGATTACTTTCCCCACACCACATGAAACACCCACCCAGAACCAGTGCTTAACGTAATCCAAGAAAGTTATGAAACCATACATCAAAATACTTTGCATTTGTCTATCACCTTTGATCCAGGTATCCCAAGCATTAAGGGATAGATTGTGCCTGCAATCCCAGCCATGAGCAAGGGGTGGCACATAAAGCGCTGTGACTCAGAGACACTTTGTGAGTCACCATCCATTCCCTGCTTTCTTCTTGCAAATTTATCCTTGACCTACACATTACTAACATGCCCTGGTACTGGCTACCATCATCGGTGAAGGGGGTGGGGCATTGGAACCAAGACTATGCCCATTTCTGGTACCTCCCTGCCAATTCCCCCTGCTCCAAAGATGGAGTACATGAGTGAGTGCTCCTATGCACCTGGATCTAATGTCAGGGTAGACTACACAGGGGTGTAGGGGAGTCCTTCCATTTATTTTACCCCTTGTGAGATGTATAGGCTGAGCCATAATCCAATCCTACATGAGCCTCGCACAGTATTCCTGGGAGGGAGGCTGAAAATGGTATGGACACTAGCAGGGCCGGCTTTAGCAAGTGAGGGGCCCAATTCAAACAGTTTTGACGGGGTCCTGGCAGAGATGACTAAAAAACAAAATTATATATTACATATATTACATCATATTGTATATGGCTGTTTTTCTTACTCCCACTTGGGTACTTTCTACCAATATCTCTTGATCTCTTGCCCATATTGATAGAAGTCACCACATTCTAAAAGAATATTAATTATAGATTTTCACTTTCATATTAGGAAAATAATTTATGTTTCAATAGTTGTGAATTGATTTTCCAAAATGTTTTTATGTGGCCCTCTCTCCCTTCTGCGGCTGCTCGAGAACAAGTGTGTTCCTCGGCAGCCTGTGCGAAAGCTCGGGCAAGGTAGGTTTGGGGGGGGGAGAACGGCACACATAGCAAAAAGAAGTATTCTTCTATTCATCCGAAGTAAGTGGGCTGTAGCCCATGAAAGCTTATGTTGAAATAAATTTGTTAGTCTCTAAGTGCCACAATTACTCCTGTTCTTTTGCAGATACAGACTAACACGTGCTACTCTGACACTGGCAACGAGAAGCGTGACACACAGCAGTAAAATAGGACCCCGCCCTCTGCTCAGCCCCACATATCACACTCCTCTCCCCACCTCTAGTCCGTGACTTGCTGCGTTCTTAGTCTAGCCTACCCCCAATGACTCGCTCTTATCACTTTCTCTCCCTGCCAGAAACCCCCATGCTGCCCCTAGAACCCCTGCTGCTCACGTTGCCTCTTTGCCCACCTGCCGCTTGCCACCGCTCGCCCAACTTGCTGCTGCACTGACTCCGCCTCCGAGTTATAGCCTCATTCAGAGCCCGTGTACACATTACAACACAGCAGTAATGCGTGGTAACAATCTCTGCATTATGCATTTTTGTATAACTTTACATGCTTGTGTTGGGTAGTGTTAGACGGCCGGCCTAAGGAGTATATAAGCGTAAAAGAAATGTTTTTTAAGAAGTAGAATAAGATTTTCTCCACTTTGGTAATCATTGCCCTATTGAATGAATGAGGTGTGAATGAGAGTGTGGAAGGCAGGACCCAGACAGCTCAACCCTGGTGAGAGGTGGGAGCCAGACCAAGAGCTTTTGCCCAGGGCTGGTGGACGAATTTGGTGCTGGGTGCAGGCTCTGGTGCTGGGCACAGGTGGTGTAGAGGGTGGCGTGCAGCTCGGAAGAGGTGGAGTGCGTGCAGGTCTGGAGGGGTGTGGAGGGGTGGGTGCAGGCTTTGGGACAGAGTTTGGGGGCTGGAGGGGGGGGTCCTGGGGGGAAGGGACTGCCATATGGCTTCCTTCCTCCCCTGATGGCCCTCACCATAGCCTCAGTGCGGGATGGAGCTGCCCCTTCCCCAGTGTTTGCAGGAGTGGTGGCTGGGGGGAAACCCAGTCAAACTCTGGTTTTACTCTTTCGCTGATGGGTCACTTAAACCCCTTACAAACTCCTTCCTGCCTCTCTCACTTCCCTTTTCTACTGGGCTTGTTCGATCTTTTCAGTGGAGCCAGATAAAAACCACAAACTCCAGTGAGATCAACAGGCTGGAAGACTAGACTGAACCCACCACTCAGCCTACTCCATCCCAGAGCCCAGGGCTGAGGGCAATGTCCCCTGACTCCCAGGCCACCTGCTTCCACTCCTGGCCTCTCCCAGCATTGCCAGTGATTCTGTGTGGCTGCATCGGGTGGGATTTCAGTCGGACCCCCCCAACCTCCCACTAAATTCACCCGTTTTGCGACCACTCTGCACCAAGAGCGCCTTCCTTCGCTGCCCTAGAGCTGCTGGATGGCTAGAAAGCTGAGCTTGGCATTTGATTGATCTAGAATATTATCATGCCCCTCCTCAAAAAAACCTTAATATCCACACAGCTTTGGGGGGGGGGCTATTCATCCCCCCCCCAAAAGCTGGTCTATTTTATTGTTGCAGGGCAAATGAAGGAGCCATTGTTTAATGGAAATATTCAGCCCCTACAGCGGTCTTGCAGCAGGGAAAGCAATGTTGATGGGAAGGGAACTGGTTTAGATAGGAGCTGTAGTCCCCTTCCTTTGCAAAATAATTTGGAGAGGGAATCAGATCATGCCTTGCCTCAGTTTCCCCTTCTGCGGTGGGGTGGAGGGCAGATAAAGTCTCAGCAGACCTTTCGTATTCTCCTCTCTTGCTGTATTTGATTTCCTCCTCCAAACCTCCCTCTCTCTCTCACCTGGATTTCACAGCACTAAGTACGGGCTGGGGGCTTTTTTCCTGGATTAGTTTTGAAATAGATACAGGCAGGCACAAACTCACCCTCAAACAGCAACACCACGAAAACCACAAAACCAACCCAATATTACAAACCTACGGGGAATCACAGGGTCAAACACTCACTGTTGGAAGCCCCAGCAGCTGCTCAGGTGGCTGAGGTCCACTGCAGAGATTCCTGTCTGCCACCGGCCAGAAGCTCCCTCGGAGTCTCCCCCAGGTGAGTGCTGAGGGGAGGGGAGGGGAAGGAAGGCTGCAAAACACGTGTGCCTTCTCCCCCCTCCCCCTTCCCCCTCCTGACCTGCAACACCCACGCAGTTGCCTCTGCTCAGCCCTGTGCTGGCCAGCGTCTCTCGTTGCCTAGCAGCAACAGCTGCTGCTTCCGGGAGACGCAGAACTTTGCCTCCGGGAGACAGCGAGCACGGGGCCCCGTCAGGCACCGGTCCCGATTCGGGGGAATCGGGCAAATCGGCCTAAAGCCGGCCCTGGACACTAGCATGCCATTTAGATCCAATTTGAGTAGGTGTGGTGGTCACCATTAAAATGTCAGTGTTTGCCACAGAGTTACCACAGTTATTTGCGATTTCCAGTGCAGTGAAGGACTACATTGTAGAGGGTTTGACAAACAATAAACAGCAGTGCTCTGCCAGGTTCAGGTAATACTATTCGTCCTTGTGGTCTCTGATAAAAATTCAACATATACCCCGAGTTATCACTCAGTAGTTTCTGAGATATCAGGAATCTGCCTATACTCAGAATAGGCAGTATTTAACCTATCTCAGATACCACTATGTGGCATATGTTGATACTTCAAAAGAAATCTCTATACTTTCAGGTTTCTTAGTAAGCAAATGTACTAGCTGCTAGTTAGCTCCATGTGATTTTTCTGCATTACAGCTGGATAGAGAATTGGGTGACATCTAACAGAGTTTCCTTTGGACCATGCTCATCCCTCATTCTATGCTGAAGAAGACCTCAGAGACTCTGGAGAGGCAGATGAGGCAATTGCAGTGAGGTCATGGATGGCAGTTGAAGACTTTTTTACAATTCCCTAGGATGCTCTCAGCAGCTGGCAAGTTTAAGCTACTGCTGAGGGAAATTATCCCCGACAGCTACAGCTGGAGGCTGCAAATCAACAGAACTCATCACAGATTTACAGAGACACAGCTGAAGGCTTGTGCTGGTGGAGCAAGGAGGATACTTTATTTATTGCTTCAAGTTGACATACTTACTGAAATGAATGATCTGCATGAGAATCAAAGTGATTTAAATAAGAATTTGTGTGCCTTGCCAATTATCCTTTTCCTGTCCACAGCCCGAGATAGAATGACTTGGAAATTCGTTTAACAATCTAGAGAAGTACTGCTTTTGCACCCTGATCCAGTCCCACTCTCTTGTGCTGGGATCCAACTGCTGAATCCCATATGCTACTGAGCTCCCTAGGTCTGGTAGCAACTGATCACTGCTTCCTAGCTCTGGGACTTGCAGGCACTCTCCCAGGTACAGACCCTGTGTCTCATGCCCTTCTTCAGCAGTGGGACTCCTAAGTCCAATTGCCTAGATGCTGGAATCAGTTCCTTAGCCTGCTCAACCTCCAGTTGCTCAGAGATGTTCCCCCTAGAATCCACTTGGCTGTGGGAACTCTGGTTTCTAGTTAACCCTTCCAGGGACCATGTGGTAGTAAGAAAAGGAGGCACAGCTGAGCAATGGAATTCCTTAAACACACTTGCCTCTCTTTTAAAAAGCACAAGAGCGTTACAGACCTATGGAAAACAAAAACATAACTCCTGAATGCAATCCTCTTCAGTGTGATTTCACCCCCTTTTGTAAGTCCCTGAGTTTGATCTATACGCAGCTTCAGTTAGGCCCAGATTTCACACTAGCAAAAGTTATAGCAATGGTGAGACTGCAAGAAACCACAATAAAACGACAATGTGATTTACATTCTAGCAGCACAGGGGAGTCTGCATCAGACAATATTGACACAGTAAAGAGAAAAGACACAAATTTGAAAGGAGCAGTCAGACCTTATTTACCATATAAGAACAATGCACAACTAGAGAGAGACCAAAGGGAGACCAAAGAAACCTATTAGGAGAAACATTTGGAAAAACTGGAAGATTTGGCAAGACACCAAGCCAGAGCTGGCAACAGTGTAAAAGATGCAGTATGTAGGCGATGCCATAAAATGGGGCATTTTGCAATTGCATCCAGGACACCAAGTGTAGTGGAAAAAATCCAAGAGGGTGCAGAGGGGGACCTGCACTGCTCTTCAGTCATTACCAGCAGACCCCATCATGGAGTGGGATAAGCTAGTCAAATGGTGGGCTGAGAGCCAGCAGCAGCAGCAGGCTGCTTAGCTCCAGAAACAGCAACAGATGCTGCAGCAGTGAGGGACCAACAATAACAGCTGACTCGGGAGTTGGGGGCCCAGCAACAGGAGCAACAGTGACAATATGCTCAGCAGCTGGTCGCCCTGCTGCCCGCCCTGACGGGTCAGCCCTCCGGAGGTTCAATACCAGCAGCGGCCCCAAGTCTGCTGCTCCAGCTCACCAAGATGGAGTCAGAGTATGACCCCAACACATTCCTGATAACGTTTAAGTGGGTCACTTCTGCTGCTGGCTGGGACTCAGTGTAATGGGCCACTGTCTTGGCTCCCTACTTGATCGGGGCCGCTCAAGCAGCCTACCACTCCCTCTCTGATGAAGGGACTCAGGACTACCGGGTGGTGAAGGCCGCCATTCTAGATGTATTGGATATTACCCCAGAGACATTTTAATGGCGTTTCCGAGGGAAGACCTACCCACCAGACACCTGATCCCGAGTGGTTGCCCAGAAACGAAGGATGCCTGTTGGTGCTGGCTGCAGCAAGACTGGCACTCCTCTAGTGAAATCACAGAGGAAATAGTGGTGGAACAGTTCCTGCACATCCTCCCAGCTCGAGGCCGAAAATGGGTGATAAGGCATTGCCCTACCACTTTGAGCAGCACCGTGCAGTTCATGGAGGACTTCATGGCAGCCGACAAGCCGGTGGCACCCGGTGCAACTCCAGTGTCTCTAAGTCCCATCCATGCCCTGTGGCCAGCGAGCACCCTGACGACCCCCCAATAGGCACTACCCTGTGAGGACAATGGTAAACACAAGCCTCCCCAAGGACCCATCCCAAGACTTCAGAGGCCAGCCCTTAGTCAGGGATGGATGGCAGGACCTGAGGCCAGAATACCTAGAGACCCGACACCATGAGGAGGCTTGACCAGGACACCCTGAAACAGGGCCCTGTTGTGCTTGTGGCCAATTTAGGCATTTCCAAAGGCAGTGCCCCATAATAAACTGTTCCTATGGGCAAGTATGCGCTGGGGAAACCCGCACCTGGTGACACTTGAAGGCGAATGTAAGATTCCTGTACACTTCAGACAACAATTGGTGACCGCCCTACTTGACTCATGGTGCGGCCAGACCCTCATACACCAACGACTGATACCAGCCCTTGAAGAAGCCTCAGGCCAGGTACATCTCTGCTATGTCCATGGAGATGTCAAGACCTACCCCCACCATGGCCCTAACAGTAACCCAAGAGCTGTCTGTAGCAGTTGCTGTGGACTTACCCTACCCTGTCATCCTGGGGAAGGACTTGCCAGATTTCTCCCAGCTTCTCCAGAACCTGGATCTCTGGGGCATTCCCCCATGGGTGGTCCTCAAGGGGGGGAAGCTGGATGAGGAAACCAGCCTGATGGATGAAGCAGACCCTGGGGAGGTGCTGGACCCACTGAAGAAGCTGGTGAATAGACCTGACCCATCCCCCACCTTAGAGGAAGGGGAAGACCCCAACTGGGGTACAGCAGCAGACTTTTGCTGAGACCAACGAGATGACCCCACACTTAGGCACACCTGTGAGCAGCTAGCCTGTGTGGATGGGGTCATGGTCAATACACCAAGAGCCATCCAGTGGCCTCAGTTTCAGCTCACCCAGGATCAACTGTATCATGTTGAGCTAGACCCCCAAGCCCCCAAACCCCGGTCCCAACTACTGGTCCCTCGGTGTCCCTGGCGTGCTTTCCTGCAATTAGCCCATGATGTCCCAGTGGCCGGCCACCTCGGGCTGGAGAAGACGCTGACCTGGATCCTGTCCCTTTTTTTCTGGCTAGGCATGTATTGCTACACCAAAGACCACTGTGCCTCATGCCTGGAATGCCAACTAGCAGCTCCTGCTGGGGAACCCGGGGCACCTCAGGTAATCAGGGCACCTCTGGTCCCCCTCCTGCTGGTGAGAAACCCTTTTGAAATGGTAGTCATGGACTTGGTGGGACCTCTGGCAAGGAGCGCAGCAGGATTCTGGTATATTTTAGTGGTGATGGACTATGTTACATTGTTTCCTGAATCTGTCCCCTTGAGAAATGCCAAGCTGTGGCAGCTGAACTCATGAAAATTTTTGCTCAAGTTGGCCTCTCCCATGAGCAAATCTCAGACCAAGGACAAATTTCTCATCCTTATTCCTCAAGGAAGTCTGTGCCCTCCGGATCAACAAGCTATATCTCCATATACCATCTTCAGACCAACGGGATAGTGGAACGGTTCAACCTGACCCTAAAGACCATGCTCTGGAAGTTCCCCCCAAGGGACTCCATCCTTGGGGTCAGCTCATTTTCTCCCCACTCCCCCAGCACCAACAAAAATTCTCACCTATATGGCCGATAACCTCGAGACCTAATGGACCTCATGCGAGAGACCTGGGAACAGGTCCTATCCCGCACCAAAGGGTTACTGCAGTATGTGTTCAAACTCCAAGAGTGCCTCACCCAGGTGGGGGCCCTCACTAGGGAGAATCTCCATGCCACCCAGGAAGCTTGAGCTCAAGGATACAATCAGGTTATGAGAGAGTAGGTTTTCAAACCAGGGCATCAAGACCTAGTCCTCCTCCCTTCAGCCGAGTCTAAGCTGATGGCCGCTGGCAGGGGCCCTACAAGGTCATCCCCCAGACAGGCCTGCCAGTTACAAGGTTTGCCAGCCAGACAAAAAAGAAAAAACTAGATCTATCATGTAAATATGCTAAAAAAAACCTGGTGTGAGCGGGATGAATTGTTTGTCACTCCCTACTCTCCTGAACCAGAACTGGGACCACAAGCACCCATTTGAATGGAGTCCAAGACACACTTCCTGGGTGATTTTCTCTTGGCCAAACAGTTGACGCAAGTAAGATGTCTATTGGAGGCCTTCCCTCAAACTTTCACCACCATGCGAGGGCAGACAACCCAAATCTACCACTCCATCACCACCTGTCCCAGAGAGGTTGTACGAGGCACCACCCGACCAGTCCCCCACCACATACAAGAGGCTGGGGAATAGGAAGTCCAGTCCATGATAGAAATTGGGATAAATGAGAGATACTCAAGTGAGTGGTGGGACTCGGTGCTTTTGCATTGAATTCCGGAGGGTCAATGCGATATCTCGCTTTGATGCCTACCCGATGCCACGAGTGGATGAACTACTTGATCAGCTGGGGGAGGCCCACTATATCACCACCCTAGATTTGACCAAAGAGTATTGGCAGATCCTGCTGATGCCAGAATCGGAAGAGAAAACTACCTTTGCCACCCCCAGCAGACTCTATCAGTTTACCAGAATGCCCTTTGGCCTCCATAGTGCCCCAGTGACATTCCAGAGGTTGATGGACCGGATCCTCCTGCCTCACCTTGAATACAACGGCACTTACCTAGCTGATGTAGCAATCTACAGCCATCACTGGGACGATCAGCTAAATCAGGTGGTGGCCATTCTGAGAACCCTTCGGGAGGATGGTCTCACTGCAACCCCCCAAAAAAGCTGACTTGGATGGAAAGAGATCATGTATTTAGGCTACACCTTGGGACAAGGCCAGCTACACCTTCTTATCGGCAAAGTCCAGGCCATCCACAAGCATCCAGTCCCCCCTATGAAAAAGCAGGTCTCACAATTTCTGGGATTTGTGAGCTATTACAGTCACTTCATCCCTGACTTTGCGACTATCACTGCTCCACTGACTGGGCTGCTCACAAAGGACCAAGCCCTGCATGCGCAATGGACCCCGAACTGTGACATAACCTTTAAGGAGCAGAAGTGTTGTGTGTATCAAGAGCCTGCACTTGATAGCCCAGAGTTTTTGCATGGTTTCCTAGTCCAAACCGATGTTTTGACAGTCGGGTTGGGGGCCGTTCTCTCCCAGAAAATGAAAGGCAAAGAACACCTTGTACCATACATTAGCAGGAAGTTGTTTCTACGGGAGTGCAATTATTCTGTGACTGAAAAGGAAACACTGGCTGTCAAATGGGCTTTAGAAGCCCTATGATATTACCTCCTCAGAAGCTGCTCTGTGGTTGTGACCTACCATGCCCCCCTGAAGTAGTTGCAGCAAATGAAAGACACCAAATCCCGGCTTATGCTCTGGTACCTGGCTCTCCAACCCTTCACCTTCACCATTCAACACCACACAGGTAAGGAGCATGCCAATGCAGATGTCCTGTCATGGGTGGGAGAAGGGAACAGGACCAGCTCTGGAGATCGGGAGCTGGGCTTAAGGGTGTGTGTGTGTGTGTGTAGTGAGGAGATGTGGCCCTCCTCAGGCGTAGATGTGGAAGGAACACCACAAGTTGCTTGGTGGGTGGAGCCTGGAGGGCCATTCCCCGCATGCCAGAAGCAGAGGGGCAGGACAGGAAAGGGAAATATAAAAGGCTGGTTCAGCAGCTCAGTGAGGAGGAAGCTGCCAGAGGAGAGAGCTGCTTCTTCCCCTCTGATGGAGTGGAGCCCCAAGGCAAACCACTGTTGCCCCAGGGACCAGCGTAACTGTCCAAGGAACCCTTATGATCTCGATGCAGAGGAACTGAACTGTGCGTGGTGCTCACCCTCAAACCAGAGCCCCACAGACTGTGTGGTGCTCATCCCCAAACTGGAGCCTCACAAATTGTGTGTAGCACTCACCCTCAAACCAGAGCACCATAGACTGGGCTGGTACTACTGCTCTGCCTGACTGCAGGTCAGAGCCTTAACTGCTGACTGTTCCACCCTTGATTAAAGGCCATGTGAATACACTTAGGCCCTGTCTACACTGGCAAGGTTGTGCGCAGTAAAGCAGCTTTCTGCATTGTAACTCCTGAGGTGTACTCACTGCCAAGCCACTTAGTGCGCAGAAACTGCACAGTTGCAGTGTTTCAAAAAAAAACACCGGAGCAAGAGGTGTACAGCATTTTGCACCAGGGCTACAGCGCTGCGGTGCCAATGTAGACACCCTGGTTGATTACAGCACTGCAGTTGGCCTCCAGGAGGTGTACCACAATGCCTGTTCTCGCCTCTCTCCTCATTGGTTTGAACTCTACTGCCCTGCCCACAGGTGACCAACCATCATTCTCATCCTATAAATTCCTTTGGAATTTTCAAAGTCCCCTTCCTGTTTTCTCGGTGATGCATGCAGTGGTCTCAGCGCATATTTCCAGATGTACTGCTCCACGCAACAGGTGATCCTCTGCTTGGAGCAATGCCGAGCTGCTGGACCACATTAACATTTGGGGAGTGGAAGATGTCCAGTCCCAGCTGTGCTCCAGCCATAGGAATTGTGATACCTATGGACAGATTTCATGATGCATGATAGAAAAAGACCATGACCGGGACACATTGCAGTGCAGGGTCAAAGGGAAGGAGCTACGGAATGCCTACCGCAAGGTGTGGGAGGCAAACCGTGGCTCTGGTGCTATGCCCACAAGGCACTGGTTCTACAAAGAGCTGGATGCAATACTCAGCGGCAACCTCACCTCCACTGCAAAGGCCCCTGTGGATACTTTGGTGGCTCGCGTGCCAGTCGAGAGTGGACCAAGCCAGGAGGAGGAAATCTTGGTTGAGGATATGGAGGAAGAGGAGGACTCAGAGGCAGAGGATGACTCGGAGGTCAGAGATACATGCAGCCAGGAGCTCTTTTCCACCCCGGAAGAGGCTAGCCAGTCACAGCTGTTGGAAGGCGAAGCACAAACAGGAGTGGAGGCCCCTGGTAAGTGGATTTGATTTTGGGAATTGCTGAAGTGAGTTGTTGTGGGCAGAAGGGTTGCAGAAAGTAGGCTTGGCTTGCACCACATGCCTAGTATGAGTGGCAGAACAGGCTGTTGATTGACTCCCTCACTTCATGGGAATCTCCCTCAGAGATCTCCAGGAAACTCTCATGGAGATACTTTGCAATCCGCTGCCGCAGGTTCTTCGGCAGAGCTGTTTTGTTTCTTCCCCCATTAATGGTAACTTTTCTGCACACTATGCCATCATGGGGGATATGTGTGTGGGCTACCATTGCTGCACACAAGCGGGCTGCATAGGAAACAGGGTGGAAGCCATAATCTTGAAGAAGACCCTCCCTTGATTCTCTGCTCATTCTCAGCAGCGAGATATCTTCCATAATGAACATAGCTTGTGGAAAGTGTGGGGACAGGAATGATTATCAGGCCCCCCTCCAGTGTTGGCTCTCCCCAAGAGCCACATGCCCAATGTACAGCAGAACATTGATGTCCCCTGCCCCTGCGGCTACTCACCATTTTGGGGGTCTTGTGGCTTGTGAGCGCTTGCTGTGGTCAGCCAGTTAGTGACAGGTGTGTGAGTACTGGCTGTGTTTTAAAGCACTGAATCAGTGTTTCCTCTGTTGCAAACAATCCTGCTTCTGTAAAACGTTGCATTTAAACTTCACAGAGACGACCTTGGGAGCCCAGCCTCCCACTTTGTTATTGACGGCTGAACGGCTGTGCAGAATTAGAAAGTGGCCAAGAAAAACTAAGGAGGACTTTCTGCGTGAGGTTATGATGCACTCTGCTGCCCAGAAACAGGAATTGAAGCAGTGGCGGGACAGCGAGAAGAGGGACCGAAAGGAGAACGTGGCAGGCCAGAATGAAGCCACAGAGTGGCTCTTTATGCTTATGGAGTGCCAAGCAGACACACTCCCGGCGATACTAGCTCTGCAAACTGAGCAGCTCTGTGCCTGGCCTCCTCTGCAGCCACTGTTGTAAAACTCATTCTCATGCTACCCCCAGACACCTCCACACACTGCTATCAACCTCCTGGCTTCACTTTCTACCCACGTCATTCCAGTCCTCTGCACTCACAGTCCAGCACTGTAAACTCCCACTATCCACTGCGCTCATCACCCATCCCTCTGCAGTTTGGCCCTGCTGAAGTACAGTACCCGCTGCATTGTACTCCAAAGGAGAAGGTTGGATATGATCCCTGGACATACATGAATCTTTAGCCATCCCGGGACCCCACCTCCTCCTTGGAACTTCCCTTCCCCCATCCCCCTCATTGCTGATGGTTTTGTTTTGGTTTGACTCTCTCCTCTGGTTTGAATCTTTATTCTATTAGCTGAAAGCAAAAAGAACCCTGCAAAGCAACATACAATTATGTGAAACCCACGTATTGCATTGTCTGCACCAATCACCGCTTAGCATTGTACTACACTCCTGAGCATAGCAACAAATATTAGTGGCTTTCAACTTCAAATTGCTGCCTAAATGCATCCCTGATCATTATGGCCCTGCACTGCACCCCTCTGATAGCCCTGGTCTCTGGCTGTTCAAACTCAGCCGCCATGCATGAACCCTCTGCGGTCCAGCCCTGAGTGAATCTTTCATTCTTCCTTTCACAAATATTATGGAGCGTACAGCATGTGGCTAATAGCATAGGAATATTGCCATTTGCCAGGTCCAGCTTCTCATAGAGGCAGCACCAGCGGGCCTTTAAATGGCCAGAAGCACACTCAAGAGCCATTCTGCACTTACTCAGCCTGTTGTTGAACCGCTCCATGCTGCTGTCAAGTTGCCCCATGTGTGGCTTCATAAGTCACGGTGTTAAGGGGTAGGCAAGATCTCCCAGGATCATAATGGGCATTTTGACTTCCTGGTCCGGGAAGAAAGTCCCTGCTTGCAGCTTCTTGAACAGGCCAGTGTTCCGAAAGATGCATGTGTCATGCACCTTTCCAGGCCAGCCTGCATTAATGTCTGTGAAAAGCCCACAGTGGTCCTCAAGCACCTGGAGAACCATTGAGAAATACCCGTTGCGATTAATATTCTTAGTGGCTAGATGGTCTGATGCCAGAATTGGAATATGCTGCCATTTATCGCCCCTCCACAGTTAGGGAAGCCCATTTGTGCAAAGCCATCTATAATGTCATGCACATTGCCCAGAGTCATGGTCTTTTGGAGCAGGATGCGATTAATGGCCCTGCAGACTTTCATCAACATGAGTCCAGTGGCTGACTTTAACACTCTGAACTGGTTAGCGACCGATCAGTAGCAGTTTAGAGTAGCCAGTTTCCACAGTGCAATCGCCACATGCTTCTCCAATGGCAGGGCAGCTCTCATTCTCGTGTCCTTGCACCACAGGGCTGGGGCTAGCTCATCACACAGTCCCATGAATGTGGCTTTCCTCATCCAAAAGTTCTGCAGCCACTGCTCATCATCCCAGACGTGCATCACAATGTGATCTCACCACTCAGTGCTTGTTTCCCGAGCTCAAAAGCAGCATTCCACTGTGGTCAGCACCTCCATGAATGCCACAAGCAATCTTGCGTCGTAGCTACTATGCGTGGTGAGATCAATGTCAAACTCCTCTTGACTTTAAGTAATTTAGTTTAAGTAGTTTAAGTAATAACTCCACTGCCACTCATGACGTGTTGGTCAGAGTGAGCTGCATACTGGTCAGCAGTTCGGCATCCATTCCTACAGTACACAAATAATTGAAAGATGGTGCCAAATGCAGATGGAAGCACAGGGATTGCTGGGATGCAAAGCAATGCATCATGAGGCATTGGGACAGGATGCCCTGTGGCCCCCTTTGCCTTCCCAGAACTCTTAGTGACAGAAGAGAAAGAGATGCTCCGTGGAATAGCTGCCCAGAGTGCACCACTCTGAATACCGCTGCAAGGGCCGCAAGTATGGACATGCTATTGCGCAGGCAGCTGTCAGTGTGAATACACAACAGCGGTACTTTGCATTTCTCAATTTGAAAAGGCTACTTGTCCCACTGAGATCAGTTGCCCCCTGCTGGAATAAGTTGTACTGACTCCTGAAGACTTACATTATGTTAGAAATAAGTTTTCCGAAGATAAAATAAAGTGTTACATTTTCAATTTAATGCAGTGTGATGCTCACAGTACTTTTGATGCAAAGGAATATGAGGACATATCAACCATGGATAGTCAAGGTTCAATGCAATTCCAGGTCTTATCATAGGTTCATTTTGTAATTTTTTTGCTGTCTGACTTGATATGGGATTTTATGCTAAAATAGAGAGGACAGCACATCACATTCTGAATGTCACGTTGGACCAAGATAAATGCAGAAACATAACAATGTTGAGCCCTGACAGCTATTATTAATTCAGATAGGGTTTTTCCTCAGATGAAAAGATATGATTTCCTTCCCCTCAAAGAAAATAAAAATAAAAGATAAAGTAGTGTGATGCAGTAGGTATAATTACATTAGATTTGGAGTAAAGCTGAAGCTAAATGGTCATCAATCAATGAATATCTCAGCCTGTAGTCTCATGGACCTGGTCTACACTGGGAGAGGGTGTCGATGTAAGATACGCAACTTCAGCTATGGGAATACCATAGATGAAGTTGAAGTATCTTATTCCAAATTACCTCCCATCCTCATGGCGCGGGATCGACGTCCGCGGCTTCCCCATCGACTCCACTACCGCCACTTGCTCCGGTGGAGTTCCAGAGTCGACGGGGAGCGCGTTCGGGGATCGCTATATCGCATCTAGATGAGATGCGATATATCGATCCCTGATAAATTGATCGCTACCCACCGATACAGCAGGTAGTCTGGACGTACCCGTGGTTTATTGATTCACAAGTTGCTTATCCCCACTCCCCATATATTCGGTACTGGTTGTAAGAGAGTAGTGGAAGGCAGGTATGTTAGCCCTAGAATGTTAAGGCCTCTTTTCCTACAAACTGAACAGGGAATACCTCAGGTTAATTAGAGACACCTAAGTCCAATTAAGGGCTGCCTGAGACGTTTTAAAACCCCTCTTCCAGTGAGAGAAAGGGAGGAGAGAGAGACACACACAGATACCAGCTGTTAGCAGGCAAGTAGCAGGGGGGAAGTAGCTTTTCCAGGAGGAGAGTCTGTGTTCCTTCCCATAGGGGAAGCAGACAAGCCTGAGAGCCAGCTAGGGGCAGGACTGACACCCCAGGACAAACAGCAAGACAACACCCCATCCCAGAGAGGAGGCAGGGAAAGATATCACCCTTTGTTTGGGTCTATGGGATTATTTCTCTTTTTTGAGTGAGGAAGGACCAGCCCTTAGGCTTACACTCAGGCCTGCCTTGAAGACACAACCAAGGAAGCACCAAAGAGGGAAGGCAAACCCTGCCTGAGTGGGACTGATTACCCCAGGCCCACCATCACCAGAGCAGAAAGAGGGGCCTTGCCACAGTAGCAGATACAATTATTGCTTAATTATCACTTCCTTTGTGTACAAAATGTCTTTAGATGCCTAGGTAGACTAAGCAAACACTGGTTCTGAGGTTACCAAAGAACAAATAGTTTGGGTTTGGTTTTCTTGTCATTTTGCTCCTGTTGTGAATGTTTTATTGCAGAACACATATTTGAGCCTCATCCCATCCTCATCCAGTGTATTTAACGCTAATAATAATCACATTTTTATTGTCATTGCTTTTAGTACATACTAGGGGATAATTTCCTATTGCTGGATCGATTATGCTCAATAACTGACATTTTCAAGCAGGAGCAATTATTAGAGATTCCACCAAATTCTTTGCTCATGTTGATGTAAAATAGTCAATTTGGTCTTTTTTAAATGTCCAACTTAATTGTCAAGAGAGAGGAATTTATCCTGGTGAGGATAGACTGTCAGTCCTAGCAGGACTCTTTGTTAAGCTCAAGGAAAGGGATAAGTTTCCTTTAGAAGCCCAAGCAGAGGGCTGGACTTAATGGAGCCAAGAAGGGCTAAAGAGAGATGGTACCCTCAAGGGAGGAGGGATTGAGTCCAGCCTGAGCCAGGGGGATTGAAAACCTTTTGTTTTGTTTTGTTTGGGACTTGAACATCTCAAAAGGGATTAATCCATTTTAGAGTGATGTGACTCAGCTGGAGGGTTGAGTCACTGAAAACCCACCTACTGAGGTCAACAATCCACTGGAGAAAAGAATACAGGATGACACTTGGCCAACAGGAGGTGCTCAGGACAGGCAAGTGCACCCCATCACATGCATATACACACCAAGCCAACATTTTAAAAGTAATGCACTTAAAAATTAGATGAAGAGAATTTAAGGACAAAAAGGACCACTAAGAGCATCGTATCTGACCTTCAGTGTAACACAGGCCATCAAATTTCCCTTAGTAATCCCTGCATCCGGTCCATAATGTGTGACAGAACTACTAGAACATATCTGTAGGCCCTTAGGGCTAGATCCGCAAAGGGATTTCACTTTCTAACTGCCATGTTAGGGACCTATATCCAAAGTTTTAATCCTCAAAATCCCATATCTGTTTCCACCTAACCCTATAGGCATTCAAGTTCCCTCGGCATTTATGTTTCCACTGGAAAAGTCCTTGAGGCAACTATATTTCTAACAGCAGCCACCTAAGTCCTAATGCTGTCGAGCTGTTCAGCCCATAGCTCATGCCTGAACTCTGGTGGGATTCTCTAGCAAAGTGTTCCTGCACCTGCATGGCCTGATCTGTGGGCAACCTGTAGAAAACTGGTGACTGTTCCCTCTTTCATACTCAATGGCCCAGTGTTTACAGCACTGATCCAGTGTGTGGGAGAACTAGGTTCAAATCCCGCCTCTGCCTGATTCTGAAAAGGGACTTGAAGCCAGGTGTCTGAGGTGTGTGCTCTCACTGCTAGGCTACAGAGTCATTATCTCTCTGGCCCGATGAATAGATATGTATTTCATACCAAGCAGAACACCTTTAACAGGAGAGACTTAGACTCTGGAGAAGCTTGATGTCTGGGAATCTTGAGTGGTGGTAGGTACTTTCCTCCAGCCCAGGGCTGGGCACCTCTGTCCCTTAGGAGCTCTGCCCTTGTCCTTGGCATTTACTATGGGCCAGGTTAGGTGGCTCCTCGCTCAGTGAGCTAGCTTCTGTGTATCCCATTCTTAGGCACCTAACTCTCCCCATGTGCTGTATAGGTACACAGAGCTGTGAATTCCACTAGACAGTGGGGCACCTAAAGTTAGGTGCTACAATGCTGAGCCTCTGTCCCCTAAGTCCCACTCCAGCCCTTTGGCTGATAAGTCTCTTCAATATTTTTTGAAAATGTGATACTATGTCCCATTGACTGGCTGCCACTTCTGAATCACATATTCCTAAATCCATATTTAGACACCTAAATAGCTGCTTTTCAGAGCTGCAGAGCACCCAGAGCTGCCCACATAAAAACCTAGTCCCAAGTGTACTTTTAATTTTGAAGTCATTAATCTCCTCTCTGCAATAGTCATCATTCTCCCCAAAACCACACGCTGCTTGGCCAAGCCCTTCTCCCCCGTATTGTATTATAAAGGTTACTTACCAGCATTAAACCTATGGCCCCGTCATCCTATGTGAACACAGGAAAAACAGAGCACCCACAACTGTTGGGAGATATTCTCTGTGTTCCACAAAGTGGAGGACGTGAGGCCCTTCTCCAAATTCTACGGTGCAGCCAGTGATACAAGTGCCACATAAATGGGATGGAATAGTGTAGCCATTCCAGTCCTTACTGCTTGAGTTAGAGTCTGATCCCTGGAGGTGCGGTGTGCTTACAACTCCAATTGAAGCTACTCTAGTCAAAGGGAGATGCAGGTGCCTGGAGCCTTAGGAGAATTGGCCTCCTTTCTGTTTCTGCAAAGTGATAACCAGAGTAGTAGCTAATGCTATTGCTGGTATTTCCCCACTCCTGTGTTTGTACTGAGGCATGAATCCATCCCCTTTGGGTGAGGATAGTGATCATGGGGCCTATGCTTTTCCCTATTTACCAAGGATATATTGCTTTAAGGATCCCACATGCTGTTATTTCATGTTCAATCCTTGTGTAATTTTAAATTACAATCCAGACCTGAATGAGGCTAGATGGCATCTCTGGAACCGAAGAATAAGTGTCCAAACCAGAGCGTGGTTCATTGGTATGATAATAGAGATGTAGTGTTGTGGCAGCCTTTGAATAGCTACCCACAAGTAACTGTAAACTACCTAGCGTGTGGACACTTGTAGCCACTCCTGAAGAGCCATGGTAGTTTATATCTGTAACTCGCCAAGAAGCTTGTCCACCGTTTTTGCCTCTCAGAAGTGTCATTTGCCAGGAGCAAAACCAGCCATATTATTGTTCATGAATTTCATCAGCTAGGCTATTTTCTACCTACCCAAACTGCCATCATTCATACCCCATTGCAGACATCCACTCCCACCCTTCCTGCTCCCAGGGTCAGGGATGTCTGGGCTGTGCAGAGATAGTGAAGCAGGTTTGCAGGTTAGGAATGTCAAAGAAGAGAAGTAGCTCACAGAACTTGACAGCTAAATCCAATCAAGAATGTGTGAAATAGAGGGATTTTAATGCTACTTTAAGTGCAAATATCAACCTACCAGTCACTGCAGAATTGGGAGGGCTCCTCCAAAATGAAGTGCCTCCTAATACATGTGGCATCCTTTGCTCTGATTAACTTAATCTTCATTTAAATTGTTTTCTTGTAGGTGTAATTTTAACTGAAACCTTTCATACAGCTTCAGGAACAGGAGATATAGCAAAGCTGGGCAGGACACTGAATCCCCCCTCCCAAACAATTTTGATGAACATTATGTTTTCTTCTTTTTATTGAAATTTGTCATTGATATTTTTCAGAGTTTCAGCAAAGCCTTTTTTTTTTATTTGATGTAAATAGTCTTTTGGGAGGGGAAAGGGCAATAATTTCCATTTGATCAAAAAGTGTTGATAGGAAAATTTCTCCCATCACTATCTCTCAGCAATCCAGGCCGTATAAAGAGGGGAAATAGAAGGTAGAAAGCAGCTCTCAACATTATACTGGGAATAAGGAGGACTGCCCTTCGAATCAGTCTTATGTTATTTCATTAAAATAAATCTTATTTTGCTCTCCAGAGATTTCATAATTATCTCTTCTATTTCTTGATCAATTGATGAGAAAAAAATTGACCCATGCTCCATGAAAAGTCCCATTTGCATGGTAGTAGATGAAGCAATAAAATTCCCTGCTCTAATGCAACTTTGATTTAAACATATACATGTTTATTCCCTCTGAAGAGCTGTTAATGCTTCCATCCTCAATCACAGCAGTAATTACAATGATTTAGGTGCCAGAATAAAATTAACACAGACTTTTAAGAGCTACCATATGCCTCATGCATATCTTGACCAATGAAAGTACATCCAGCCATAACCAAGTTTGGCTCGGAGCATGATGATTCCTCACATTCAAGCTCCATGAATATAAAGGACGGGCTTATGCTGAAAAGAAAAATAGAATGTTTGGGTCAATCCTGCAGCTACTCTGCACACAGAACCCAGGCATCAGTCTACATATCGAAGTCCCTAAATCTAAATTAAACTGCTGCGTTTGAAAACATTGATCTTAGCTTCCATGGGGCACAGCCTTCGTTGATATAAATTGCCATAGCAATTCAGTGGAGCCAGGGCAATTTACAACAGTTGAGAATCTACCGAAATGTTTCAGGGCACCCAGATGTAAAGTACAATACCATATAAAATATCTGCTACCATAGCTCAGTGCGGTGTTGTAAGAATTAACTAATCTTCATCAGGTAATTTGACTCGTTAGTTGGAAGGTGTTAGACTTCAGCAAAAATTATCTTTTTATTATTTTTTAATGTATTTTCCACCCTTGATCCTGATTTCATGCATCTGCTATGACTGGTGAAAATACACTGAAATGTTTTCTTTCAGTTGATGTATCTGTGGTTTTGCCCTTAACATTCATGTGGTATGCTTTAGTCTTGGAATGAAGTTATTGTTTGCAGTGCAGATAATGAGAGACAACATATCCCAGTGCAACAACACCTATGTGCAGCATGCAATCTCCTTTCACATCCTGTTTGCAGAGACAGAGATGTTAAGATACACAGTAAGGCTCAGCTGTGTATTGAGTAAAAGAGTGATAGAAAGATGACTGACCATGAACTCACTACAGTAGAAATTATTCCCAGCCAACCACATTGCAATATTATTTCCATGGCCCAGTGACCTATGTAATTCATTCGGAATGCATCAAGTCCTCATTAGCCATTGTCTTGCTATTTTCAGATTTGTTGGCTGTGAGCCATAGAGTGATTAATGCACAGCAAAGCTCACTCTAATTGGTTTTCCATTCTCCCCATAGCTTCAGACCAATTCACCAGAAATCGAAAGCTTGGTGATAAAATTAATTGGGGGGAGAAGAAAAAGGTGCTTCTGCCATGAGTAAGATTTAGTGACCCAACGCTGCAACTCCCTTTAAGCCCTGAGTCAGCAAGACACTTAAGCCTGTGATTTAACTGAAGCCCACTGAAGTCAATGGGAGTACTCAAGTGCTTAGAGTTAAACCCATACTAGAGTTAAACCCATACCTTGCTGATTTGCAGCCTTAGCTTCAACAGTTCCTGGGGAAAGTGTTCCTACATCCAGACAAGGATTGCAGGACCCTTGCTGCTTTTTGCCACGTTTGGGACTATTTTGCAGTCCTGAAAGTAATGCTTCCCTAGGAAGAAACCACATATCTGCAAACAATATGATATTTTGTATGACACTAGCCCCCAGTCAGGATCCGATCATGACTTCATAGATGCTGTACAACACAAAGACAGCCCTTGTCCCAAAGAGCTTACACTCTTAAGGATGTGTTTGTATATATGCCTATATGCGCAAGTGTCTTTTCATTTGTTGTCTTTCAGGCTGAAGTATGGAAGGGATTGAGGAGGACAGGCCCTTCGGAGACACATTTTGTTTTAGGCCAATAGAAGACACTTGATGTGGCTCAAACAAATCCTTCTCAGTGGAGTCTGTCCTGGTTCCTCACCTATGCATTTAGTGGTACGACATCAGGAAGGCTTTGGGGAGCGACATCTTGCTGTTCCTGGTCTTTTTCTCTCCTCTGTCTGTTCTAGTCCTGTACATTGGGAAGGATCTCATAGGCACCACAGATAGATTATGTCAGCACGTACATGCTGTATTCACATGCTTGCTCTGTTGCTCTACTTCTGGCCTTTGGGTAAGAGCTCAGAGATAGGAAGATCTGTCTTGAGAGGTGCTGGATTTCAATGGAAGTTGAAGGAGTTCAGCAAGTCGTGAGCAAACCCTGGAATCACAGCACTGGCTTTTTCCTTTGCTTGGGGATGCTCGACCTCCGCTCAGCTCCAGGGCCTGCCCCCACTTCACCCCTTCCCCCAAGACCCCACCC
>NC_133773.1:9763947-9886634 GCF_003597395.2 Chelonoidis abingdonii | reverse complement strand
TCCTCCCTGACCCACACTGCCCCCCACCCCACATAGTCCCGCCCCCACTCCACCCTGCCTTGCTTCTTCCCACCCAGTTCCATTCTGTCCCTGAGCATGCCCCGTTCCCACTCCTTTCCCCTTCCTCCCAACACCTACTGCATGCTGCAGAACAGCTGATTGTGGCAGGTGAGAGGTGCTGGGAGGGAGGAAGTTGATCAGCAGGGCCACTGGCAGGCAGGAGGTACTTGGGAGCTGGCTGCTGGTGGGTGCTAAGCACCTTCTAATTTTTTTCTGCGGGTGCTCCAGGAGCACCGATGGAATCAGTGTCTATGCCTGGGATCAGGCTCTGTGAGACTTGCCTCCAGAATTTTTTATCTCATCACCACTTGGATTTTGGGCTGTAGTTTCCAACTTTGGATGACAGGCTGGTGATGACACCCTGCTCTGGTTTAGAGATACTCAAGAAGTGATGGAACAAATATAGCTGTTCTTCAGGACAGTGTGAAATTCTGACCCAGCCATACAAAATGAAGTGCTTTGATGTTATGAAAAAAATCTTTATCTAGCTCATTACCCATAGTTCTCCGTGGAGAACGAATAATACCTTACAGGTGCTGAAAATTTCATTTACACATTTATGAAAGATAGTGCAACTGCATCTCCATCGCATGATGTTAATGTTGGTGCTTTCATATTTCAAAGTGATAGAAATATATTGTTGATATTGAAGGCCTAATTTTCTGCAATGTGCGTATACACATGCAGTTGTGAGTGCAAAAATGTGAACACAGTGGGATGTCTTATTTGCATGCTGTCAAACTACATATTTTGTGCATGCTAAAGGCCAGCCAGATACATCTATCTCTTTGAACATGACAGATACCCAATATGATGAGGCAAGTGTGTTAATTGTACAAATTAAGCTTGCAATTGCACATGCTTTTTTAGAAAATCAGATCCACAGAATTTAATTTTGCATATGCATCACGGCTGCAATGTTTTGAAAAGCTACCTTGTATTGAATGTTATGCACAAGTACTGTATATACTTGCCTTAGATGAGCTAAGGTTTGGTAATTTTGAAATACATATGGTGAAGGAGCCCAGACCATCAGTGAATAGCTATCATGTAGATTTGTAACTGTAAACATGCTAATGCTTTATGGTGAATGTTGGTATGAATTAATGGAAAATACAAAGTGAATGTTATTTCAGTTACACACACTGTTTTATTTTGCTCAGCTTACAGCTTTCTAATTTAACTTTTAAAACTCATCTTTATCATTGGAAATTGTTATTGTTAATCTCTGGAAATTGTAAGTAAAAAGCTCATGAACCAGTGAGCTCTTTAAAATTGCTCTCTGCAGAAAATGCCGCTCACGCTGTGGAGCAGATACTGAAATCTAAATATCCTTTAGCCCAATAGCCAGCATCAGAACAAGTTCTGAACATTCTCCCAGTTCTGACTGTCTAAATGGGATACTTCATTTAATATTTGACTGGTACCTGGTGATGATCATGAGGATTAACAGATTTATGGTGTCATCTTAACACTGCATGGCAATGCTAACAGTTTTAAATCTACTATAATGTGTTGCTTGCCATGTCTTACTTAATTATAAACCATTCACAAACATGTACACTCTTACAGATATAAACATTTCCATTTATGAAACATCTATGAAACAACTGCTCATGGCAGTTGGTTGATCCTGAGATGCAGCAGGTGCTGTACCTGTTACAGCCTCTTTTGAGAGCACTGCGCAGAAGAGCCATTCTTTGCATGGACTGCTCAACTGTGCCAGATATGAAGATCAATGGGAAACAGAAGGACAAAGCAGTTTGGGATGAGATGTCAGAGGTGTATGGCTGGATATCGTGTGATCAATGGCCTAAATGCTGGCTCAGGTTGATTGGCCATTTTGAATCTGTTCATAATAGTGATGATGACCCTGTCTCACTTCAACCCTGTCTCACTTCAACCTCCCTGGCCACACTATAGCAGACCTTAAGGTGGCCATCCTGCAGCAAAAAAACTTCAGGACCAGACTTCAAAGAGAAACTGCTGAGCTTCAGTTCATTTGCAAATTTGACACCATCAGCTCTGGACTAAACAAAGACTGTGAATGGCTTGCCAATTACAGAACCAGTTTCTCCTCCCTTGGTTTTCACACCTCTACTGCTAGAACAGGGCCTCATCCTCCCTGATTGAACTAACCTCGTTATCTCTAGCTTGCTTGCTAGCATATATATACCTGCCCCTGGAAATTTCCACTACCTGCGTCTGACGAAGTGGGTATTCACCCACGAAAGCTCACGCTCCAAAACGTCTGTTAGTCTATAAGGTGCCACAGGATTCTCTGCTGCTTTTACTGTCTCACTAGAACTGGAGGAGATAAAGATTTTTCAACCAAAAGAAGACAAAGGAAGAACATACGAACTCAAGGACACACTCTAGATGGAATAAGACCGAATCAGTGTCCGCACATGGAGAGAAGCATTTGGTGAAATAGCTTGAATTCTAGAGACTGCCACTGACCCTGATAAACAGGAGTATAAAGTATGGCATGCTATCAGTATACCCTATATGGAGCCTCTCTGGCCAGATGACAAGCCTCAAGTATGAAATGAGTAAGGCAATTCTGCCACTACACTATATCTGACCCTACAGAGCAGTTATTTAACATTATGAAGAACTGTCTTGAAAGCATGAAATCAATAACTTGAATACATCACACTAAATCCATGAGAGGTCAAAGAACTTTATCAGAAAAAAGTTATGCTTGCTGCTTTCTCTATTAATTTCTGTACACTTTACACCTTGGCTTCATATAGTTTTGTCAAGAACAATCCCTGTTACCAGACCAGGACATTCTTTAGGCAGGTCTGTATCATTGATTTATTTATAAAGCCCCTGAGCTTCAAGTATGGATTGTCATGCTGTTTGCAAGCTATTGACTTGATTTATTCAATGTCATTTGCACTATGAAATAATTAAACATTTAAAATACAGGGTCACTGTATTTCTGGAACTGCAGTATGTACATGCTGGAGTTCTGACGTGAACATTTGTCAATAGTGTCAAACCCATTGTTACACAAGAGAACCCAAGGGACTCAGAATGCTCAGTCAAATAACCCGGTAGCCGTCAATAAAGGACCTTTTGCTGTCTATTAGTTTGATGAAAAAAAGTGTGACACTGTCTCAAAGCAGGTAGGGGAAGAAGGAAGGAACCAAAGGTTAATCAAAATCTAGCTCATTATTTTAAAAAAATCTTAAATTGGCATTAGTTTGCACAATTTCTTAGTGTAATCAGATTTTTAAAAAAATGTAAATTTCACAATCATATTTGTAATAATGTCCAAGATGAAGAAAAAACAAACCAACATTGCAATTATGGGCAATTGATAATTTTCTTCTAAAGAGTTCCTTTTCCTTGGCCATAGTTCCCTAGATTCACTAGGCTAGTCCTCAAAAACATGTGAGCTGTGCAGTACCAAAGAAGAGTTGCAGGAAAATACATTATTTCTTTGCTAGTTCTGGAGTTTTAGGGAATAAGATAATATTTTAAGAGTAAAATTAAACTAACCCCTTGCTCCTGTTCTCTATATGGAACACATATAACTAAGCCAGATTCTTTGTCCAGACCTCAAACAGAAGATCAAACTGTTTAGCTTGTCAAAAAGATTATCAAGTGGTGACTTATGATGAGTAAGTATTTTAATGGGGAGAAAATACCAGGTACTAAAGGGCTTTTTAATCTAGTAAAGAAGGGCAGCAGATGAACCAATGGCTAGAAGTTAAAGCCAGACACATTCAAATTAGAAATAAAGCCCATTTTATTTACCAGGGAGGGTGATTAACCATTGGAACAAACTACCAAGGGAAGGGTAGATTCTCCTTGTCCTAAGGTCTTCAGCTCAAGACTGGATGTCTTTCTGGAAAACATGTTAGTCAACACAAGCTACTGAGGTCCACGCAAAAGTAATTAGATGAAGTTATGATATGATGAGACTGCCTACAATGGCATGTAGCTGATCTGCAACTGCTAGCAGCAAATATCTCCAATGGCTGGTGATGGGACACTGGTTACTAGAGAGAATTCTTTCCCGGGTGTCTGCTGGTGGGTCTTGCTGAAATGCTCAGGGTTTAACTGATTGCCGTATTTGGGGTTGGGAAGGAATTTTCACTCAGGTCAGACTAGCAGAGACCCTGGGGGTTTTTCAATCTCCTCTGCAGCATGGGGCACGGGTCATTTGCTGGTTTGAAATAGTGTCAATTGTTGATTCTCTGTAACTTGAAGTCTTTAAATCATGATTTGAGGACTTCAGTTTCTCAGCCAAGAGTTAGTGGTCTATTACGGGAATGGGTGGATGAGATTCTGTGGCCTGCAATGTGCAGGAGGTCAGATTTAATGATCATTATGGTCCCTTCTGGCCTCAAAGTCTATGAAGCTGAGTTTTCTGTCCATTATATAGGGGGTCAGAGCAGGTGATCCTAATGGTCCCTTCTGGTTTTAAAATCTCTCAATCTGCTGCTGATTGTGCATGGCCATAGACAGATCATTTGAATCCTTGTCTCCGTTTATATGTATGTAAAATGGCTTTAATAATACTTTGTGAATATGGCCCTACCAAATTTGCAGCCATGAAAAACATATCATGAACCATGAGATCTGGTCTCTCCCATGGCTATTGTAAGGGCATTGTGGTATTGCCACTCTTACTTCACTGCTGCTGTTAGCTGTGGCACCGCCTTCAGAGCTGGTTCCCAGTCAGCAGCCACCACTCTTGGGCCTCTCAGCACTTAAGGAAGCACACAGGTAAGGGTGGCAATACTGCAACCCCCCTACAATAGCCTTGCAATCCCCTTGGTTACATCACCATGAAATTCAAGATTATTTAAATGCTATGACTATAACATTTACCATAAGGGATTGTGAATTTGATGGGGCCCTACTTGTAAAGTTTGGGCTGTACCTGGAGTTTTAAGTAGCAGCAGTAGCCAAGCATGCTACTTGTCATCCACTTTTGGGCAGGACCTGGCAATCTCTCCTTCTCAATGTGGAACTCACTTTAATTATGCAAGCCCTGGCCACCTCTAGACTAGGTAACTGCAATGCACTCTGCTTGCAGCTGCATTTGGAAAGCACTCCAGATCTTCAGCAAGGGCAGCTGTGTTTTGAGGGCATGATTTCAAACTAAACACCTCTGTAAGGTCTGGGTCCTGCCTTGCCTCTCTCCTCTAGCCCTGTCCTAGCTGGCAATGAGCTTGGATGCTCTCACTGGCAGTCCCTGGATTTGTACATCAGAAGTTAGAGGCAAGGGGTTCTCTACAATGAGAGACTACAGCTCTGGCCTCTGTTTCCCTTCAGGTCTGGTCAAAGCTGAAGTTTGCTGACCTTCAGGTACTGTGGATTTGCCTGCTGGGGGTAGCTGTGTAGGTTGTTTCTGCTATGGATACGGGAGGTTTTCCTCTGGTGCATGATTCTGGGTATTAATATATGTGAACTCAGATTCTTTGTGCATGTGCCTGAAGTATCAATAGGCTCTATTATACTCTAAGAAAACACCTAATAAATAACTTATCTACAGTAATTCAGGCAGGGCTGCAGGCTAACTCGTGCTTGCAAAGGGCATTAAACTCCTTGGAACAGTGGTATGTGATTTTAAAGGATACGGCCTTAGTAGTAGTGTCATGGTCTACTTTGGTCCCTGTGCTGGTTTGCTCACAGGGGGTGCCCTGTGCTCCCAGATCTCTCTTCCACTGCATGGAAGGGAGGGGCCGCCATCTCCATGGCAATGTACCTCCCTCCAATCTGGCTGCAGTGGATGGTACTCAACAGGACCATGCTGGGAGGAGTGGGCCAGACAGGTGACACACAGCTTCTCCACTCCAGCCCCATGGAGATTCACGCCCAGAAACTCCTTGGGTCAGTGATCACGTCTTTATGCAGCACTTAGGACAAAGTGCTCTAATCTGGATTGGGTGCTCTGTGCACTAGAGGAATACTAGGAAAGTCATTGCCCTGTTCCTAGGAGTGCCTTTTGGGGCAGCTCCATTGGAAATCTAATGAATGTGGCACCCCCAAGGACTCTCCTTGTGAAAGGGGAAACCCCAGGTGCCACACAGTCATTGTAACAGCTCTATCCACTCATTTTGTTCTCCAGGTCCGCTGGAACCAGTGGCATTTCCTGGAGAAAGAAGATTTGCTTAGGAGTTCCAGAATAGCCCCTTATGTCCATGAGTAGCTGGGTATATCCTAGACAAATTCTGAGGCTGCTTTAGGTTACTCCTGACCATGAATGGGACTCCTAATGGCCCCAGGGTCAGAGCAAGCTGTGTATCCCAGCAAGAGCTAAAGAGCTAGAGCAAAGGACTCATTCCCTCTCCACTTACTCTGGTGAGACTCAGGAGTGTTTCTACTAAAGTCAGTGGTGTTCATACACCCCTTAAACTGATCTAAGTGAGAGGAGACCAAACAATGCACATCCATTAGGCATATGGCACAATGCCATCAGAATCATTTTGCCCTAACTGAATTATTATCCTTGTACTGCAGAATTCAATACATTGGACATTCTTCATGAAAGAGCTGCTCCTTCCCTGTTATTAATTTTTCACTGACTTATAAATACAGCCACTTCCTCCTCCTGGAAACGTGGGAGAAATGTTCACAAAAGCAAAGGAGAAATCATTGGGTTTGGTGACATGACTGATCCTGCCCAACCCAGATGTTTCAAAAACTTGGGAGGTTGTGCTGATATGAGCTGAAGTTGTGCTGATACCAGCTGTGCAGATTGCCTGAGGCATTTTTTTCAATATCCCTGTAGCTTAGCACTGAAGATAATGATTGAAATGGAGTTAAGTCTCAGTGTCAGCATTTGCAATGCAGAGATCAGGATAAAGCCATTACAGAAACATAAAAGAGAACACCACCTGATTTCTAAATTAATAATTAAGGTGACCCCCGACACTCAATCTGCCCACCTCTCTTTTAACTCATTTGCTTGAGGAGCCTAAGGAACTCTTTCACTAGATTCCAGGCTGTAGTTTACAAATCAGACTCCAGCAAAGTTGTTCCACCAGCCTGAATGGGAATTGTGAGAATAAGGATTTCCAACTGTGTGACTAAGGACTTTCAAGACAGGCCCAGTGTTTGCTGAATTAGGCCCAATGCATTCTGGGAGACTGCCACAAGAGGAAAATGTCACTCTGTGTTGTATAGTGTCCTTCATGCACTCAGCTCGAAATGCTTTTCCAATCCCTAAACAAGACTTAACAACTCCCTGCCCTGACTTATTAGAGTCAGCTGTGCTAAGCTGATCCCTAGAAAGGTGAAAGGTGAATTGTCCACCGAAGCAAAACATGGTTCCTGTGCCTTTAATTTTCTCTTTGTAATGTATTAAGACAGCTTCCTGTGGAGTAACAGCCAGTGTGAAAAGCTAGTCTAGCTTGGGGGAGCCCTCAAAGGAGGGAAGAGAAGTTACCACTACTGCTTTCCCTAAGGGTAAAATCGTGTGCATGGCAGTGTGGCAGGCAAATTGGTTCTTTTTTAATCCATGAAGATGAATCAAGCACCATTCCATACTGAAGAAAGATGGTCCAATCGTTTAGGCCTGGGCCTGGGAGACCTATTTTCCATACCTACTCTGTCCTGGAACCTCTGTGTGACCTTGGGAAGATCACCTGATCCCTCTGTGTCTGGATTCCCCCATCAGTACAGTGGTGAAGACAGCACTGTCCAACCTCCCAGGCATGTTGTGAAAGGACAAATGCATTAAAAATTGTGATGCTATGGCAATGAGGACCATACATTCCAAAGAGAGGGTGTTTAAAGTGGTTTGGGCCTGACTCTGCTCTACCTGATGCTGATGGACCAAAGTGGGGGGAAGGGGAGGTTGAGAAGTAAACCAGGCCCACTGGTTTTCACATATCCCTGTTTAACTCAAATGGCGAGAGTTGGGAGAAAAGTTCTCTGTGAAAGAATCAACATCTCCTCCAGTGCATCTGAGAAATGGGACCACTGTAGTTCAGATTTTGGTGGAATGTGCCGGCACCCGCTATTCGTACCATTTAATATTCCTGACATTTCTACACTAATAAACCAGCAAGAAAACAAAACCACTTTTGAGGAGTGGAGGTTTACAAGATGTCTTTTTACATCATAAAGGAATAGCAAAGGCACAACGCCCCCACACTCCTATATTTTTTCAGTTAATCTTTAAAGTCTGGCGCTAGACTAAAAGGCAGTGGGGCCAGTAACTGGGTGCTTAACTCAGTCTTAGGAGTCCTCAGCTCTCTTCCTAATTCTGTCCCTGGCCTACTACATGAGCTGGGGGAAGTCACTTTGCCTCTCATTCCTCTCTCACCCTTTGTCTATTTGGACTGGAACATCTCTGCATGGGGGCTGTCTCTTGCTGTGTATTTGGAACAGCAACTAGCACAGTAGGGGCCTGAGTTCTGTTGGGACCTCTCGAACTTCTGTAATACAGGCCTTAGTAAATCAATGCATGTCAGTGTCTCCGCGTAAGCATGCCATTGTGAGGTTCCCTCAGGATTGTCTCTCAAGGATTTCACATATGCTCATTTTACAAGAGGAAGAATGTTTTATCCCCCTAAGTACCAATGCTGTGAGAGTCAAACTGGTTCTTCTCTTTTCATTAGGACCTTGGGAACATCTGCACAAGCCTGAGGTCTCCAAACTGTTCCTGAAGTGACAACTGTGTAACCCCGCTGTGCTCAATGGACAGTTGTACCTGATTGCAAACAATTTTTGACGGCGCATGAGACAGAAGACAAGCCAGCTCATTCTTTGATGTGGTGACTCTACTACTAACAGAAGTAAATAGCAGTAGAAATATATGGCTCTATATATGCAGAGGACAGCAGATGTGTTGAGCCCTTTAGACTGCGAGATAGAAACTTTGGGATAGAAACTATGTCTGTCTATATGTTTATACAGCACTTTTACATTTTGGTTGCTACTGTAACTTAAATAATAGTCAAACCCAAACCTAAGCAATTTGTGTCTGGTTATACAGTGAGACAGTAGCAGAATTTGGGACATGTTCTCTAAAGTGACCTGTGGTTTTGGATGCTTGACTTCTGACTCCTTAAAGAAAGAGTGGGTGTTCAGCACTTTCTAAAAATAAAGGTTCCTGAAAAAGAAACGCTTAGAACCACCCTTCACTTCTAAGCGTCTTGGCCCTTTGACTCCAAGTGCCAGGCCCACAGTCCGGAGGAAGTCGAAGAAATTTTGGAGGATTTAGTCAGAGCCCATTTTTTTCTGGAATAAAAATGTAAGTTTCATTGTTTAATTTTGGGGATGAACGTTAGTTGAACCGACAGCAGTTGATTGCTATGGAAGCTCCAGCCATGCAGCTTGGCAAGCTGCAGCTGAGCCCTGAGCTCTAAACTTCACTCTAGCCTGTTTTTTCCTATTCTGAGTCTACACTGATCTCAGGCTGGTACTCATGCTCCTTTATTACTGTGAGCAGTGCTTCGGCAATGTGAAGAAATGTCTAGTTTAGACTAGGTGGAGACTTTGAAGGGACCTAGCCAAAATTCCTGGGGATGAAGAGTCAGTGCAGTGAAGCCCTGTGACGCTCAGATACTCTGTACAGATCCTTCCCTCTGTCTGCTGGTAATTTGTAAAAATCCTTTGTTTAATTAATTCCCCTTGATTTATATGACCACCAGACCTGAATTCAAAGCCTGAGACTTGAGAGGTGTGAACAAGCCTTGCATTAAAGTTGTTTCAAGCAGATTTGTCATACAGGAGGATCATGACAGCATAGATTACCAGGGATAGAGTACAAGCAGGAGGGACAGAATGTACATAAGTTTATCTGTTGATTTCTGATGGCAAGGTCTGTTTCTTTCCAATATTTCTAACATAAGCATTTATATTCATTTCCATCCAGAAGATATGCAAGAGTCTTCACCAGCACCATATCTCAAAGGCTTCCATTTTTTTCCTTTTCAGCAGCATTAATTTCCCACAATTCATCTCCATAAATTGCCATGGAAAAAAATAAGCTTTTTGCCAATCGAACCTTCCTATATTTTGAGATGCCACAATTTTTCCAAATGTTTGTAAAGGCAGCCATAGCTGAGTAAGCCACTCCAAGTCTTCATCCAAATTATTTGGACAGCTTCCATGGTTGACTATGTCTAATCCCAGATAATTGAATTTATCTACTGCCTCTACAACGTGACTGTTAATCATGATGTCCACTTGCATCTTGGTTTTGTTAATCATGTCAAAATGCACACATTTCGTTTTCACTGTAATTAATCGATATTAATATAATGCCAAGTATCAGGGGATAGCCGTGTTAGTCTGTATCCACAAAAACAACAAGGAGTCCGGTGGCACCTTAAAGACTAACAAATTTATTTGGGCATAACCTTTTGTGGGTAAAAAACCACATTTGAACCGCACCTGAAGAAGTGTTTTTTTACCCTGGAAAGCTTATGCCCAAATAAATCTGTTAGTCTTTAAAGTGCCACTGGATCCTTGTTGTTTGTATTAATATAATATCACTTGACACTTAACTACCAGGTTATGCAAACTGCACATTTAAAAGAGAACACCATCTGAGCTCTACCCACTACTTATTTCCATTTAAACTCTTTAACTTATATTCTGCATGGGCCTTGAGCTGGTTCTCTACACAGAGGTGAATATCTTACTATGAGTGAATTTCAATGGCGGAGAGACTGTATTGTTTTATGTTCTATAAAAATCCCATACTTTTGAGGGGCTAAGTAACAGTTTTATTAAGGAACCATTATATACTTGTATTATCGTAGCACCTAAGAGGCACCAGTCACTATCGGGACCCCCTTGTGCTGGGTCTGTATAGACACATAGAGACAGTCCCTGCGCCAAAGAGCTTACAATGAGATGTTTTTAAAGCATCCAAGTGATTCAGAAGCACAAATGTTATTGAAAGTCTGTGGGACTTGTGCTCTTCAATCACTAGGGTCTTCTGAAAATCTCACCCTAAGAAGAGAAGCAGATAAAAGGTGGGATGAGAAGCAGAGGTACAGCGAAAGGAAGTGACTTGCCCAAGGTCACACAGAAGGTCAATGGCAGAGCTGGATACAGCATAAGTCTTCTGATTCCCAGCCCAAGTACCTCATAAGTCTTCTGATTCTCAGTCCAAGTACCTCTCTGCCCTACCACGCAACTTTGACAACAGTTGAAAGACTCCCATTGATTTCAGTGGATTCTAGGTGAGGGCATCATAAAGAAGCAGATACTCTGTACCAGTCTTGGACTTCTTTTCAATTTATTTTGTATAAATGGAAGTTACCTAACCACTGGGCCATGGTCTATTCTGGACCAGAGCTCTCTCAGCCTCTCTTGTTGACACTGTTCCACTTGGTGTTAAATGGGCTAGAAGGAGCAAGAATGATTATAGCCATGGAGTTAGCACACTCTCCTGTTCCAATCCCTGTTCTTCATCAGGCAGAGGGGGAAACTGAACCCGGGGCTTTCACATCCTGGGGGAATATCTTCATCATGGGGTTGGGCATTATTAGGGAGGCCATTTTGTGTGGAGTTAGGCATGTGTCTAAGCCAGTCTCACAAGAAATGTCATCGGCCCCTGATCCACCTAGCTCCAGGGGAGAGGTTCTGGCCATGGGTCACACGCACCCTAACTTCCTGAGAGGGGAAGGGCTTAGGACACCTCCCTGTCGTATTGGCTAGTTTAGGTAGAGCCCTGCCTCCCATGCTGTCTTTTGTGGATCCCATTCTCAGGTGCTTCTCTCTCTCTTCATGCACTGTATCAAGAGCTAAGGTGTCAAACACAGACTTTATGCATTCCAGTGATTTCCTACAGATCCTTTGTCCCTTTGGATGTGGCTCTAGCTTCCTGCTCTTCTCTTATGTCCCAGGAGAGGGAAAGTATTGTTCTTTTTCCTAGAGTCATGCCCTATTCTTCATGCTCCACAACTCCTCTCCCTTTGCTGGGCAGAACCCTCTGCCTAGCAATCACACTTTTGACACCACACTTCTCACCAGTGGAACATGGTCATGTTCCTCTTGCTTTTCTTTTTTCTGCAAGTGAAACCACTTGTATCTCTTCCACCACATATCATATACAAATAAGATGGGAGGTAATAAACTCTACAGTGCATGTTTTAAAGGAACATAAGAATTGCCATGCTAGGTCAGACCAGTGATCCATCTAGCTGAGTATCCTGTCTTCCGACAGTGGCCAATGCCAGATGCTTCAGGGGGAATGAACAGAAGAAGCAAGTATCAAGTGATCCATCCCCTGTCACCCATTCCCAGCTTCTGGAAGTCAGAGGTTTAGGGACACCCACAGCATGGGGTTGCATCCCTGACCATCTTGGCTCATAGTCATTGTTAGACCAATCCTCCATGAATGCATATACTTCTTTTTTGAACCCACTTATACTTTTAGCCTTAACAACATGCCCTGGCAAAGAGTTCCAGAGGTTGACTGTGCTTTGTGGGAAGAAGTACTTCCTTATGTTTGTTTACAACCTGCTCCTTATCAATTTCATCGTGTTTATTGTGTTATGTGAAGGGATAAATAACACTACCTTATTCACTTTCTCCAAACCATCCATAATTTTATAGATATGTATCATATCCCCCTTTGGTCAACTCTTTCTAAGCAGAACAGTCCCGCTGTTAAATCTCTCCTGGTTTGAAAGCTGTTCCATATTCCTAATTATTTTTTGTTGCCCTTTTTTGTAACTTTTCCAGTTCTAATATGTCTTTTTTGAGATAGGGCGACCCGAACTGCAAGAGGTATTGAAGGTGTGCACATACCATGAATTTTTTTTCACATCCTCTACAATGAAGACCAATGCCAAGAATTCAGTAAATTTCTCTGCAACACCTTGCCTACCTTAAGTATCTTTTAACACATTGATCATTCAGTGGCCCCACCGACTGTTTGGCCATGTACTAAAAAAAAATGCTGTTAGTTTTTGTGTCTTTTGCTAGTTGCTCTTCAAATTCTTTTTCAGGCCTGCCTAATTATACTTTTACATTTGACTTATGAGAGTTTATACTGCTGTCTATTTTCCTCACTGGGCTATCCACCTCTCTTATTCTGCTGTTTAGCCATGGAAGAATTTTTTGGCCTCTTTCTGTGTGGTTTTTTTTTAAGTTGGGTTATAAATTTAGTTTGAGCCTCTACTATGGTGTTTTTAATAGTCTCCATGCAGCTTGTAGGCATTTCACTCTTGTGACTCTGCCTTTTAATTGACATTTAACTAGCTTCCTCATTTTTGCATCGTTTCCCTTTTTGAACTGAAATGCTATTGTGCTGGGCTTATTTGGTATTTTCCTCCATAAAAGTATGTTAAATTTAATTACATTATTGTTGTTACTACTGAGTGGTTCAGTTATAGTCATTTATGGATGCTGTGCTCAACTTAGCACTAAATCACGAATTGCCTCTCCCTTTGTGAGTTCCAAGACATGCTGTTCCAAGAAGCAGTGATTTAGAAATTTTGTCTCTGCTTCCCATCCTGAAGTAACATGTACCCAGTCAATGTGGGGACAGTTGAAATCCAACAGTATTGTGGTTTCTGTTTTTGTAGCTTCCCTAATCTCCCGGAGCATTTCACAGTCACCATCACCATCATTCTCAGGTGGTTGGCAATATATTCCTATTGCTATACACATATTATTCAAGCATGGAATTTCTGTCAACAGGGATGCCATGGTACAGTTGATTCATTTAAGATTTTTACTTTCTTTGACTTTATGCTGTCTTTCACATATAGTGTCATTCCTTCACCGGTGCTATCTACTTAGTCATTCCTATATGTTTTGTACTCTGCTATTGCTGTGTCCCATTGATTATCATCATTCCAGCAATTTTTTATGATGCCTATTATATCAATATACTCATTTAATGCCAGGCACTGCAGTTCTCCCATCTTAGTGTTGAAACTTCTAGCAGAGCAGGTGATATCTGTAAATCAAAAGAAAATCCTTTTTAAGTAAACCGATCTGGCTGCAGCTAGCGGGAAGATGACATACAAGGTTAGCAAGCACAGATGTGCACATTCATGAGAAATATTACTGTGTACCAGTGGAATGGGCAGTTGCCACTTTGTCATCAACTAGGAAAAATGCAAAATGTTATCAGCCCTACTTTGCTCCACTTAATGCTAAAGTGGGGTGGCTTTTTGTATTTCAATCACACATAGTGGTCCCAAGGGCCCTATTGTGTTAGGTGCTGTAGATCTACGTAATGCACCAGAGAGCTTACCACCTTAATTGACAACAACATTATTGCAGCAGGAGAACTAAAGTTCCAAGATATTACATGAGTCATCCAAGCATACAGAGAAAATTTGCAGCAGATGAAGGAACTGACTCTCCTGACTTCCAGGCTATTGCCTAACCACAAAAACCTCCTCTTCTGTGAGCAGGGGTAGGAAATTGAGAATAATTGTTTGGTGTTTGGCAGATGTAAGAAGGAATGTCCTGGGTTGTTTTGTTTTTTAAAGGAATCCAGACATGCAAACCCAAAACTCATCTGTCCCCACTCAGCCAGCACTGGGCAGATGGCAATTGCATTAGTGGAACCTTATCCCACTGCTTTATTAGTAAATTGAAAGACATGCGGATGGTGAACACCATTACAAGCGTTTTCACCAACCCTAAAAATTGTAATAATTTTCTAGAGAGCAGCTGGCTCTGCATGCTAATCGGAAATGGATGTGTTAACTTATTCACCCAAAAGCCAGCATGCTCTGTCATTGAATTTCTAGCAGGGACTTTGACTACAGATAACTAGGCCTTCCAAACAGAAGTCATTTGAAATAAATTGCCCTTGCATTTTTCTCATGTAGTTTTCTGGTTGGTAATGTTTCTGAAACAGATTCATTTGGTCTGCTCTGAGAAAAAGCTCATGTCTTTTTTTTTTAATTACACTATACAGCCAACAAACCCCATTATCTCGCCCTAAACACCAATACCCCTTTCTGTCCAAATTTGATCTGATTTTTTTTTCTGGAACTACAGAGTACTAGCAGCTCATTCAAACACCTTAATAATAAACAGTACCTCTTTCCCAGTTACTTGTAACTATATATGTTCCAGTTTTCCGTGATTGTTGAATTACAGCTCAAGAAAGATGTTTTCTACATTTAATTTTTAATTCTGTTATTTCAATGCCGAGTGTTTTTTTGTGTGGATCAATCTAATGTTTAAATATTCTCCCAAAAGATCATTCAGAGTATAAACTGCGAGGAAACCAGTAGGTGGAGCCATAGTGGTGTTTTCAGACAACAGAATTATTTCTCCTTCTGTGCTTATTTTGAATGGGCTCAGACATTTTCAGCATGTACATATTTTTCATATGGAGAAAAAACACCTGGCTTTGCCTGCAGAATCTTAAACCACATCTCACTATTATTATCATGATGGCATTTAGCCATGGCAGAGAAATATTTCGGCAGGAAACAAGCTCGGTATTTCAGTGACACAACTGGCATAGGCCTCTGCAAGACTCCTGCTAAATATCCTCCACTGTGATTGGATTTCTAGTCTACCGATGTGCAAATTGCATAAAATCATGAGGCGAGGGTTTAATTCTTTATAACAAGCTATGTATAAGAAGTTCTATGATCTGTCCCTCTCACTGGACGTACATACATGCACCACATATGTGGAGGTAAGATCTCCGTGATAAATTGCAGAAGTGGGCAACACATTTCCAGAGCAGTTGAGCATCGACAGCTCCCCCCCAAAGTCAGATTTATCATGCCTCCTGTGCCTGCCTCACTTGCACCCTCCCCATTAATCGATCTTCTCCAGATTTCCTGCTAATGGGGCTGACCTCAGAGCATCCCAGCCAGCCTTCTATTTTAGACAAGCCACCTGCCAGAGATGTCAAGTATCAGAGGGGTAGCCGTGTTAGTCTGGATCTGTAAAAGCAGCAAAGAATCCTATGGCACCTTATAGACTAACAGACGTTTTGGAGCATGAGCTTTCGTGGGTGAGTACCCACTTTGTCAGATGCATGTAGTGGAAATTTCCAGGGGCAGGTATATATATATGCAAGCAAGCTAGAGATAATGAGGTTAGTTCAATCAGGGAGGATGAGACCCTGTTCTAGCAGTTGAGGTGTGAAAACCAGGGGAGGAGAAACTGGTTCTGTAATTGGCAAGCCATTCACAGTCTTTGTTTAATCCTGAGCTGATGGTGTCAAATTTGCAGATGAACTGAAACTCAGCAGTTTCTCTTTGAACTGAAGCTCAGCAGTTTCTCAGGATTCTTTGCTGCCAGAGATGCTTTCCCTTCTCACCCTGAGGTTCTCAGCATGAGTGTAGCTGGGGTGGGTCCAACATGTCAGGATTAATTCAGCCACTGCACATGCCTAATACTGGGCCTTCATGATGGTGTATCTGATTAGACAAATGGGTGAAATCCATGCCCCCCTGCCAGGATGCAGAGCTGCTCTCTAGCTGCTGCAACTGCACCAGCTTATGGGCTGGGCTGCTCCAAGACAAGGGAGAAGGTCAGGAGGGTGGCTGCTATTTCTGTACACAGCATTTAATGCCAGGGAGAATGTCTGGGTGTGGTGTGCATTCTGCCCGATCCCTCCCACATTCGGGTAACACACCTCTCCTCTAGGGGGAAACGTGTTGTACCTTTGGGGCTGCTGGTGAGTGCATAATGCCTCCCGTCATCACTATCTGGGCAGGTCACCACCTCCTGAAGTGGGGAGCATGGGCCAGAGGTAGGCTGGAGATCCACGTTCACACCAAGCCAGTGGCTGGGGTTTTGCCCTCTCCTGGACTGAAAGTATATGGCTGCGGGGGTTGTATGGAAAAAACAGGGATGTGGATCCATCTGCTTTAGGAACAAGGCAGAGAGCAGCAGCTCCGGCCACTCAGGATGTCAGCGAGCCTTCAGATCATTCTGGTAGCCACTGAGGTTGGCCCTGATCCTACCAGAGGCTCTGCACAGCAAGCCCCTCAAGAGACTGGTGGAATTCCATTGACATCAAAGGGACTCTGTGGGACATGACAAAGTCTATAAAAGAATGAATGGTCTAAAGATGGTCGATCAGGAGCCTCTGATCTTTCTGTCTCACAACACAAGAGCCAGGGGATATTCAAGACTGAAAGATGGCATATTCAAAACCAAAAGAAGGAAATACTTTGTCCACACAACACATGTTTACACTGGAATTCGATGCCATTGAGACTGACAAATTAGCAAGATTCAAAGAGGGATTGGATCATTAAATGGCTAACAAGAAGATCAAGAGATATACTGGGAAAATTGTGGAATGGATACACAATGTTATTCTTCATGTGTTAAATTGTTTTCTAACGACTGAGGGATTAGGATGGGACCTTCATGAAACAGATCATGCCTTAACTGCTACTGCTGGACTTCTTCAGCCTTCCTCTGAAATATCTGGAGCTGACTGCTGCTGGAGACAGGACATGGGCTGGATAGCGCATTAGTCTGATTAAGTCTGGAAATCGCTAGGCAGGATCACAGAGCACATGAGGACCCAATGGTAAGACAGGGCCTTGGTTCCACTTTGGCTTTTATTGAAGTCAGTTGCAAGATTTTTGTTGACTGCAATGGAAACAAGATCAGGCCTCTACACTGGCTCAAGCAATGGAGACATATCTCCTCGCCTAACAGCCATCCACTCCCCCCAATATCAATTTTGCTGAGGCAAAATGTGCCATGTCCTGATACATAACAGATTTGCTTAGATCTCCTTTATCCCACACAGACACAAGATAATTTAATAATTTAGAGAAAGTGTCAGTACTAAATCACATACCTTCCCCTGACTGCGCTATAAGGCATCCCACTGCCTGGCAGGCAGCGAGACAGATACATCTTTGTGTTCCTAGCAGTGGCCTGTTACTTTTTATTTGTGTGTTAGGAGGTGGAAAGGAGCTGGGTTTCACATTAATTGCTGAATGTAAAGGCCTGTAATAAGGCAAGCCAAGCTTCCCTCTTAGGTATTTATGATTTTGAACTTGCTGTTGGAGAAAAGAGGGAAAAAAGACACTTGTGGGCACAAAAATCCCTTGACAATGTAAAAAATGGTCCGTAACTTCAAATTTGCTTCATTATTGAAGTTGGTGAAGCTACGCTGAATTAACAGCAGTGTCACCAGGCCTCTGATACAAACCCTTCTACTACATTCCCCCATTTGTTTGTGTTTTTGTGGGGAGGATCAGGGCCGGCGCTACCATTTAGGTGACCTAGGCAATGGCCTAGGGCGCCAGAATTTTTCGGGGGCGGCATTTTGCCGGGGGGGCGGCACAAGGGTCCGGTGGACCTACTACAGTCATGCCAGCGGACGGTCTGCTGCTGGAAAGGCTTCGGTGGAGCTGCCGCAGTCGTGCTGGCGGACGGTGTGCTGGTCTAAAGGCTCCGGCGGACCTACCGCAGTCATGCCTGTGGCAGGTCCATCGGAGCGTTTAGACCAGTGGACCACTCGCCGAAATGACTGTGGCAGCTCCACCAGAGCCTTTAGACCAGTGGACTGCCTGCCGAAATGACTGCGGCAGCTCCACCGGAGCCTTTCCAGCAGCAGAACGTCCGCTGGCATGACTGTGGTAGGTCCACCGGACCCGTGGGGGGGCGGTAAAATGGTCGTCCGCCTACGGCGTCCGAAATCCTGGCGCCGCTCCTGGGGAGGATGTTCACCCATTGTCCCAGAAAGCATAATTCATGGACTGAAGATGACCCAGTGGACTAATCATTGTTATGTGGTCACCTTACTTTACCATCTACATATTTATGCCCCATCTGTCCCTTAGTCTGCCCATTCCCGTGTACGACCAATGGACAGCTTTCATTTTCCAATTGTTTTCAGTCCCTTACGGTGGACCTGGGCATGTTAGGCCTGGGACTTTTATTGGAGGATGTAGTTTTATGATTGAGCCTTGGGGGAACTCACAGATAATTAATAGTTATGAATAATATGGATGTGATATATATATGTGTAGTGTATATGGGTATATATATATAGTATGTATGTGTACATATGACACCACCTTATGTTCAAGCGTAACAAGCCTTCTCCGGTTTGGTGTTATAGTTTGGCCCTATTTGGTGCTGCACATAGGAACACATTCCTATTGGGGCAATTACAGTTACCACCTGTATTATTATTGGGGTAGGCTGAGTGCTTTGAAATACTGGGTGAGGCATTATTACAGTGTGCTCCACAGCGCTCTGTAAAGGAGAAGTGAAACAAAAATTTGGAGTAGTGACATTACAGATGAGGCCTTTATATGTAAATATCTTGTAATTAGTCACTACACAGTACTGTCCATGTCCATCCATGAGATAGGTTGGCCTTACTGCTGGTTGTCACCTTCTGGCAAGCTTCCCTGTTCCATAGACACAGTTAGTTCTTGTAGATGCTGTTTTCCAGACAATCTACTGAACGGACAGGAACCAATTTGTCAAATATTGTGGCGTCAAGATGGTATTGGTACCCAGACACTGAACAAACTTGTTTTGGAGTAACACGTGCCTCATTTAGGATGCAGCGTCGCTGATCTCAAAGTGTGACCTGGTATTACCAAGAAATTTGTTTACCCAATTTGGAGTTACTGTGTAACTTAATTTCTTTACCAATTTGTTTTTCTTGCCTTCATGCTGTTTATAACAGTACAGCAATAATACAATTGCTTTTACACAGCAGTCAAATTCAAATTAAATGACAATTTAACTTGGTCCAGCTAGTGTTTTTTAGCTGATTTCCAACTCAATTGTCCATATATGGTAGACTTAGGTGCGTTGACCAGCCTCTTATTTATATGCACTTCATTTTTCTTTTCTTCATGCTTGGGGGTCCCTTCCCTGTATACTGATAGTTTCTGGTGTCTTTGTGCTGTGATATTTTCTGGTGTCTTTGGTCTGTGGGATGCAGTCTTAAACAGCTAGTTAAGTTGACATAATAAAGGTTTTTGATTTTTTTTACATTTCTTCTTGTTTTAAGTAACCCAAATTTAATACACAGATTAACTAAGCTTGTTCACATTGTAATGGGGACCAAATCTTTTATAACACAAGCTCTACTTTTGCAATTGTTATATAAACATTCATTTTTACTTCAAGTGTATTACTAACATTTTATACAAAATATAACGCTTAAGTGCTAGAATAGATGCTCACAATCTTCAATGAGAAGGTGTATTGCTTTCCTCTGCTGAGCACTCTGTTTTAGCAAAAGAGTTAGTAACATAATTTTTACCCAAGATTTTTTAGTTATTTGTTTGTGATACCAATTCCACTTTTAACTGTTTAGAAGCACAAACTTTAACAACTATTACTTCCCTTTAACTTAACATAAAAGAAAAGTGCATAAAAATTAAACCAAGTATAAAATTAGACCAAAATAAATTTTAAATGCAAGTCTATGCAAAAACTTTAAGGGTATTTTACATTTTCATGATACTCTATTGTGTTTGGGAGCCAAAGGTGGAAACCTGTTGAAATTGTTTGGTTAGTTTTATGCCTAAATTGTTAGTTTTAAACATTTCGCTGTGACATTCTTATAACTACATTTAAAAGTGCAAACAATTTTATAAAAACTCAAACAAGAAATTGACTTTTTCTTAATATTACCTTTATCTTAATGTTGAGGTTTCCCCTTATATTTTTTCTTTGAATATATATATATAAACAACAACCCTGTGATTAATAAAAGATAATTGTTTTTGTTTGCAATTGCATTATTTGTTGAGGCAGAAATATATGTACATATATTAATAACTGATTTTTTTGAACTTTGGAAAAATGATATTAATAATAGTATGATGGTTATACCCCAACCTTAACATTAAAATAGTGTGGTACCACTTATATATTTTTAAAATATAATAAAATTGACATTTGTTGCAGCAAAATAAAAATAATAAAAAGTGGTCACATGACATACACAACATACAACACAGGACAACACGCATGACCTACAGGACAAATTTACAATTAAAAACAAATGGCGCCAGAATTCTATTTATAACTAAACAAAATAAGGCATTAAGAAGTTAGTTATTAAAATAATGCATTTAAAAAACCAAAACCACACGGATAAACAACAGGGTTAAACATTTAAATAAGCTAGTTATTACCTTATTTAAAACTTTTTAAGACAAAATGATAAGAAATCATATTAATATTTGACAAATTTGTTGTATTAATTTAGTAACTTAAGGCATTTTCCATTACTTTATATTAAACTTTCTTTTAAAACTCTGATACATGGTAATAAGGAAATTCTGTGTTTCAAATATTAGTCAGTGGTTAGAATGAGAAGCAGAGTCTGCATTTCTGTTGCTTGGGAACCATATCTCCAAGAAAGTGAGGAGTAATTCCAGCTGTTGCATTCCTGAAGGGTTAAAATAATTTATTGGATTTATTTAAAGTAAAATTTGTCCTTGTTTTCTGATTGTTGTTTTATTCTGTTTTCAATTGCTTTATATTATCAAGGTTTCTGTAAAAACTATAACTTTCAACTTTTAAAACAAAGAGAGAGAGCAGAAGTGAAGAGAGGCAGGACAAATGTGGGGTGAAGGAAGGTAGGGAGGTGTGAGCCAAGAGAGATTAACTCTATCAAAGGTATCTTAAGATACAGGCAGCAGCAGTAAGTTTAGCAAACTGAGAAAGGATATAGGGGGAAACTTAAACCAGTATGTAAAAATATTTGAGAAAGAAGGTTATATTTTTAGCTCTGAGTGAGGACTGTGGTTCCATGGGTCAAAGCAATTAGAAATCTGCACAGCTGTGAATCTGGACCCCTGGTTTTATTCTGGCTTTGGGAGGAGAGTGGGGGTAGTTACCTGCTCTTGTAAAACCTGAATTTGTTCCTGCAGTGTATGTTGCTTTTGTGTGCATGCCAAATGGATTGCAAGAGTGCCCTTTTTTGCTGCAGTTAACTGTTTTGGGGCAACTCCATCCCGTTAATGCTGGGTTTCTCAAACAGGGGTCGCCGCTTGTGTAGGGAAAGCCCCTGGCGGGCCGGACCGGGCCAGTGTATTTACCTTCACTGTTCGCAGGTCTGGCTGATCACAGCTCCCACTGGCCGCGGATCGCTGATCTGGGCCAATGCGAGCTGCTGGAAGGAGCGGCCAGTAAGTCCCTCGTCCCGCACTGCTTCCAGCAGCTCCAATTGGCCTGCCAGGGGCTTTCCCTATACAAGCAGCGACCCCTGTTTGAGAAACCCCGTGTTAATGCATCAATATTAGGTGTTAACTAGCTCAATTTTGGTTTTTCATTTTGAAATTCTTTTTTATTCACTCCCCTGCATTACAGTCAGGACCGGCGCTAGGGTTTCTGGCGCCCTAGGCGCCGGGACATTTCGCCGCCCCGCGTGCGGGTCTTGCGGCTCTGGCGGAGCTGCCGCAGGCATGCCTGCGGCAGGTCCACCGGAGCGCGGGACACAGCAGACCTCCGCGATACGATCGCAGCAGGACCACCGGAGCCGGCTTTGCTGACCCGGCGGGGCCCTGGATGCCGCGGTCCGGCGGCGGCTCCCTGACCGGGATGGGGGGCGCCTTGGCTGCCGCTGCAGCTGCTGACCAAGGGGGGGGGTGCGGCGCCCTGGGTGCTGGGTCGCGGCGGCGCTCCTGACAGGGGGGTGGTGCCCTGGGCTGCCGGGCTGCGGCTCGCTGACCCGGGCAGGTGCCCTGTGCTGCCGTCCGCGGGGCTCCCTGAGCCGGGGGTGGGGCGCCCTGGGCTGCCGGCTGCGGCTCGCTGACCCGGGCGGGGTGCCTGGGCTGCGGTCGCGGCGCGGCTCCTGATGGGGCGGTGGGGGCTGTGCCGGGCCCTTGGGGCCGCTGCGGTGCGGGCGCTGACTGGTGGCGCCCTGACCCTGGGGACACCTTGGGCTGCCGGCGGCAGGCAGCTGCTGCTGCCGGCAGCTCAGCCCCTCCAGCAGCAGTGGCTGCAACCATTTAAAAATTTGGGGGGGGGCACCACTTTTTGGCATCCCCAAATCTTGGCGCCCTAGGCAACCGTCTAGTTCGCCTAAATGGTTGCACCGGCCCTGATTACAGTCACAACTCCTGTCTCCTAATGTGCTCTGTGAACCATTCCATTTTTCCCTTCATCTGATTTACCAATCCAGTGACTGCTGTTTGCTACTTTTTCCTCCTGTGCACTTACTTCTCCCGTTCTGACATGCACCAGTCTAGGCGTCGGTTTAAGTTTAACTGGAACCTGGCTTTTATCGTAAGGTAGTGGTTTCATCTTTTAAGTTTGCAAGGGCCGCCTTTTTCCATTTCTGCCCCATTCTTCAGGCACAAGGGAGCTACCTGAAACCTGCTGTTGATCACAAATATTTATAACAGGGGACGACACATCTCTTTTTTGTAGGTTCCTTACAGCGGTTTCCAATCTTTTATTGTGTTCCTGTGCTTGCTGTCTCTGGACTGCTTGCCACCCCTCTAGGAGAGCAGAAGCATCCCAGGGCTCTGGGGCTTCTCCTGCTTCTTTTAACTCTTTCTTTGTTTCTGTTACTTGCCCCATCAATTTTATAGTGTGCTGTCTGAGCCATTTAACAGCCATGGTTATAGGCTGCAATATTCCACATTTCATGGCTACAGGCTCTGCCCTAGCCTTGCAGATTCCATTCTATGGTCCTTCCCCACTATATATTTTTAAATTCATATGGACCTCTTTTGCTAGCAACTCAGAAAGTCCATACCTTATGCATCTTTGTGGGGATTTTTAGAGAAGGGTTAAGGAGGTTCCCTAGCATGTAGTTTTCTGCTCTATTAGATTGCGATTCCTACAGAGGGAAGCTCATTTATTTACCAGATCAGCTGTCGGGGTCACCAATACTGTCAGATGTTGCTAGATGTTTGGCTGTGTGTGTGCATGTTCTCCCTGTGTGCTGTCCCACTTCTACGCAGACAGTTAGCACAGCAAACCTCGAGTGAACCGCCCAATCACCTCAAGATCTGTTAAGGTACGAAGGCACCCAGCCAGGTTTATTGTCAACAAAGCATGGTCCTAGCTCCCCAGATCAATGTCTACAGTTATACTAGCCCATATATGCCCATGGCAATGGACCAGCGCAGTAAATGGTGGGACTTTCCATTCTCCCCTCGGCTGGCAAAAGACACTCCCTCTGAGACTCCATTTTATACACCAATGCAAATGAAATATGTATTGCCCCTCTGACGCAGTTAGCTGATGTCCTCTGATGTAGCCAGTTACCACCCATCACCTTGTACATCTCTATTCATCCCACTGTCATCCTGACCTTATCTTTAGGATGGATCAGTGTGTTCTTGTTATCTTTGGGGGATGGGCTGGTATCAAGGTGTTCTGGTAACACTCTCTGGATTCTGTTTGTGTGAGTGCTCAGTGCCTAGCACCTCTTAGGAATGTGTGTTTCTGCAATATCAGCCCTGTTCTTTCCAGATTCTGTGAGCTTGCAAGCAGGCAGAGCCTGATTTCTCCTCACTTTGCTTCTTTACTTTATATCAGCAAAATTTGACCACTACTTTAGTTCAGGCCTCAGGCTTCATACCAGGCCTCTGATAAGTCTCAAGCCCTCTTTCTACTACAAGCAGCTGATGACCCATACTGTTGTTTTCATTCTAAGATGCTACCGCCTGTAAAAAAAACATGAAGGCATGTTTGGCGCCAGAGGCAGCTGCATTTTCAGTGGTAGTTAAAGTCGATTCCTACACTGAATTAGGATGGCACTTAATTGAGGTTACATGAAGTGCTTTGAGACACTGTGACATGAAAGACACAATATAAATGAATGATGATGTTACTATTGTGCACTGAAACTTGGGAGTCCTCATCAATTTTATTTTGGTTATTTTTGTTAAGTCAGGTTGTTAAAAATCTACTGTCAAGCGCCAGAAATTGCCTTCTGTCGCACCTGAACATGTCTGAATGCACTTAGCCCCCTGGCGATGCTGAGAACAAAGAAATTTCCTTTCTTACAACCAACACGTCATCTGAATGCAGAACACACAAAACTCACAAGGTGTTGAAAGCAAGTCTGCATGGTAGGAATTAACTGTTTTGCAGCATACATTTTCAGTACCTTGTGCTTGAAGCTGGACTGGGGACATTTCTAAAATGCTTCCCAGCACTCCTAAGATCAGTGGTGGCCCTAGAGTGAACAGACCTGTATGTGCCACTCACTTTTCAGCAGGTTTAACTAAGTCTAATGGAACCAGTGATAAAAATGTCACCACTACCGTTCCAGAGGGTTTAATACTGACTCAGTTGAATCAATAGGACTGTTTTCTTTCCTTAATTTTCCCAGTTGTCTTTGTGAACCATGGAAATTGCAAATAAATCATATGTGGACTGAAACTGTAGGATGCAGAATGCTCATGGTTCACAGGGAAATCAACTGGGGTTGCAGCTTCTCAGCGTCTCTCATGAACAGAGCCTAACTGAGTAAGATTTTTACTCATGGCAATTTTATGATCCATGAATGCATATTCCACTGTAGCAAATAAGGTATGAGACAACTCACTCTAGGTCAATGGCAGAACCCCCATTGATTTCAGTGGGCACAGGATCCAATGTAAGATACTGTTTCTACCAGCTGATGAGTACACACTGAGTGGACTGAACTATTTCTTATATGGGTTTGCTGTGGGACGATCTGTGGCTCACCTGATAAAAAGGGATCCCTCATATACCCCAGGAAGCTCCTCCATCATGACAGCAACAAAGAAACTTATACCTACAGTATCTAAGGCCTGGTCTACACTACTTGTTTAAACTGATTTTAGCAGCGTTAAACTGATTTAACGCTGCACCCGTCCACACAACGAGGCCCTTTATATCGATATAAAGAGCTCTTTAAACCGGTTTCTGTACTCCTCCCTGACGAGAGGAGTAGCGCTGAAATCAGTATTACCATATCGGATTAGGGTTAGTGTGGCCGCAAATCAACGGTATTGCCCTCCGGGCAGTATCCCACAGTGCACCATTGTGACCGCTCTGGAAAGCAATCTGAACTCGGATGCAGTGGCCAGGTAGACAGGAAAAGCCCTGCGAACTTTTGAATTTCATCTGTTTGCCTCAGCATGCCGAGCTGCTGACAGGCATGGGTGGCGATGCAGTCGCCACATTCAGAAGAAGGAGCTCCAGCACGTGGTACCTGGACGGGAATACTGGATCTGACGCTGTATGAGGAGACAATCTGTTCTATCAGACTCCGGTTACAGAAGACGAATATGCCAAAGCATTTGAAAAATTCAGCTATAAGACAGAGTCCAAGCATAGTGCTGTGGACAGCTAACGGACAAGCAAAAGAATCAACATGGTCGTCTTTTCCTCATGGAGCGTGAGTGGTTTGGTACTAGGATTGCTCAGGCCATCCCACAGTCCCCAGCGAGTCTCCGAAAAGTATTTGCATGTGCTGTCTGATGCTCCCGATCTGAAGAGTTGCAAACACATTGTCCGGTGGTTCCAGCAATAAGCTCTTAATTTACCCTCCTTCTCCCTGGTGAAGATTAGAAAAGGGGAAAAATCCTTGTTTGGTGACGTTTTCTCAAGTACCTCTGTCGTATTGCATCTGCTGTCGTTAGATGCGATTTCTGTCGCGGCATGTTGACAGCAGCAGTAATCCTCCCCTCCTCCCTCCGGGGGTGCGACGGCCTACGAACTATATGCTATCATCATCTATCATTCAGCCCGTGAGTGCGTCCTGCTCCTGTCGTAGTGCGGGCTTACGCGCCTGGGCGCGCTGGTAAATAATAGCGAATGTACTCCTAGCGTCTCCACAGTAGATGGTACAGCACGCTGTAACCCTCTATTTCCATAGCAACTGGGGGCTGTCACAGCCTGCACTCCCTTTGTGTGAAAGCAGAATATTCTGTTATCGCTGGCCTGTCATAGCGAGCAGCATGCGCTCTCCTCTGCCCACACCGTTAATGCTCTGCCTGGACTATCATCGCGTAGCAGGTTGCTGGGCTCCTTGCTCTCCCACACGTTTAATGTTGCCTGACTAATATAGCAGCTGGAGGTGCCTCCCTCCATTTTATCTCACTAACAAGTCAGTGTTTCTGATTTCCTGCATATCTTACTTATTCTCACATATGGGGGACACTGCAATGTAGCCCAGGAGGTGGGTTGGGAGCAGCGGAAAAGCGATCGGTGCTGGTGTTGCTAGGGCACCCCTAGTAACGGCACTGTAGTCTATATTTCTCTGATCGGATCTTGACAGGCGGCTGTGCTTCTGTTCTCTGTACACTTGCACCATATTTCGGCAGGACCTGACTCTATTTTTTAGATACCATAAAGGACGGAGTTTGATTCGGGGAAGTCATTTCCCTATTTTTGGTCCTTTGCTGCCCCAGCCAACTCTCCAGCCAGGGTGGCACCTATACGACAGCAGAGACTGGTTACAGATGCTGACTGATATTAGAGCCTCACTCATCGCCAATATACATGGGCATGCAGACGGTACAGCACACACGTGATAACCATCTCTGCTATGCTTGCAAATGAGAAATGAATTGCTGCTGGGTTGTGAGGGCGTAAAGGTGAAAGTACCGCTCTGGTGTGGATAACCATCCATAGACATACGGATGACGTTCAAAAAAACTGATGGCTCCATGGTGCCGTGCTATGGTCTGCCAGGGCATCAGGAAAAGGGCACGAATGATTGTTGGCTGTGCTTTCACGGAAGGAAGGAAGGAGTGCGACATTTACCCAGAATCACCCATGACATTGTTTTTGTACCATCATGCATTGGGGTCTCAACCCAGAATTCCAATGGGTGGGGGAGACTGCGGGAACTATAGGATAGCTACGGGATACCTACCCACAGTGCAACGCTCCAGAAATCGACGTTAGCCTCAGACCATGGACGCACACCACCGAATTAATGTGCTTAATGTGGCTGCGTGCACTCGACTTTATACAATCTGTTTTACAAAACCGGTTTATGTAAAATCGGAATAATCCCATAGTGTAGACATACCCTAAAAGACTATTAGCAGGGAGTTCTAATTAGTCCATCATAAAGATGAGATCATTTTCTTTGGATGTAGGTGGGCGAGGGGGAGAAGGGGCAGAGGGACAGCAGAATATTTAGTTCAAAATCGATTATCTGCAATTGGCAGAAATTTCCTCTACACCCTCCCTGAATAATTAGGAGCTCACATTCAAATATCTTCCTACATCCTTGCTAACTAAGCCAAAACCAAGCTGTGTTTGCTACCCAACTATGCCATCTCATTATAAGTAGTGAAAGAATGAGGGGGGGTGGGGAGCAGATGTATTTGTCATGTCGTTTTCCCCGATTCCTGTTGCTCATCTGAACCTGATGGCCTGCAGGACTGCTGAGTGACACACCTCCCAGCTATCTCTGAGATTCAAGGACAACCCTGTGTTTCCTCTCCATTTTGAAGTGTTGCTTTCTCTCCGAAGACATGTACAGCTTTTATATTTCTGGGATTCTTTGACTATGGATGATTTTTATCATGCAGGCCCCACAATACTTATAACTCTATGTATGCTGATTTTAGGCACGTACACCTGCCTGAATTAAAACACATTTTAATAGACTGTCTTTGATATTCATCATCTTTGATATTCATCATTCAGAGAAAAATGTAGGCTGCCTCCATTATCATGTTATGGGAATGAAACCTGGAAGTGTTTATTATCACTCTATTCCTAGAAGATAAAGCCCATTAGAGCAGTGGCTCTTAACCTTTCCAGGCTACTGCACCTCTTTCAAGAGTCTGATTTGTCTTGCACACCCTAAGTTTCACCTCACTTAATAACTACTTGCTTACAAAATCAGACATAAAAATGCAAATGGTTCACAGCACACTGTTACGAAAATACTGCTGACTTTCTCCTTTTAACCATACCATTATAAGATAAATCAGCTGGAATATAAATATTGTACTTACATTTCAATGTGTAGTATATAGAGCAATACAAACAATTTATTGTCCGTGTGAAATTGTAGTTTGTACTGACTTTGTTAGTGCTTTTCATGTAGCTGTTGTAAAACTAGGCAAATGTCTAGATGAGTTGATGGACCCCCTGGAAGAGTCCTGCGTACCCCAGGGGTACACGTACACCTGCTTGAAAAGCATTGCTTTAGAGTAACTAATAGGAAACCAGAACTCTACTTGCAATGCTTTTTGAGCGGTATAGCAGACAAGTGGCAGTTTTCAGTATTGTTTTTATTAGTCCCCTGCAATGTCACATAATTCCTAGAACACGAGCGACAGTATTTGCTATGATATTAAAGACAAGCACTAAACAGCAATCAGTTGTCCCATTGATGACTCTGGTATAAATATCTATGGAGAGAGAGGGCTTGTCTACGTTGCCCACAGTTCAGACTAAAGGGGGGCGAATAACAGCATGTGCCAAAGTGCTGTGCTGTAATTCTCCTGTGTGGATGCTGTGGGTGCCAGCTAAAAGGTTCCCAGTTCATATTAACATAGTCTGGTTTGAAGAGGACTTTGGGGAGCACTGCTATTCGCTCCCCCATGGTCTGATCTGAGGAGCAGTGTAGACATGGCCAGAGAGACAGATACACACCATGGTGATATAGGGTTAAATATCAATAGAAACTATTGAGATCAGGGTCTGTGTGTTTGCACAACATTTAACATTATGGCGCCTTATTGACAACTAGGGCCTCTGGCTGTTACCACTGTATAATTAATAAAAATAATAAATCCAAGGCTAATTAATAGCTAAGATAGCAATGCAGCGTATCTATGCTATTAATAGTATTGCTATGAAGTATCATCAGATACGTATATCTAGCCACTCTCCTTCTGACATCTGTAAATAGCTTTCAGTTTAGATTCACAGCTCTCAATATGTAAATAATTTAATACCAGGGCTAACAATTTTTAGGGAGCTTCTCTTACACAGTATTTTTATCCCCATCAAAATCGGAAATGACGCTTCTCCATATTTGCCGCTCACATTGTCAATGGAGGATGGGCAACCACTTTTATTTACCTTAGAAATATAACACTGTAGGAGATTATCTAAGCCAAAAACATACGTTAGAAGAATAAATTGCTCAGAAAAAGCAAAGTGATGTGATTGCTTCAGATGTGTAGAAACAACTGATATGGATCATACGCCTCTGTATCTTGTCAATGACCTTTTAGCATTCAATATTGCTTTCTAAGCAATGGAAGAAGGGAATCCAGAAATCTAGGTGTGTGACCAGAAGAGGAATGATCAGGGAATGCCAAAACTCCAGCAATAAAGCATATGCTAAACCAAAGCAACCAAAGAGAAAAGAAAGAAGCAAGGATGTAAATTACTGGTTGAAACCAACCCCTTTCGAACCCTTCAAACTGAACATCAGAAACTTTACAACGACACGGCTCGGGTAGACATCTGCATTTTAGATAAGTGAAGGGACAGCTGTGTACATTTATTTTGTATGTATTGAAATATATTTGTTTATATATTTGGTTGCTGAAGAGCTAATAGTTTAATGATCATTTGGATGGCTTTATTATTAGCATTTTTGGATTTTACAGAGTCTGTTCCAAACATTGCAATTTTTGTTATTCTTCACTGTGAAAGGATGAGTTTTTGAAACAAGGTGGTGGTGATGGTGCTGATGATTATTTAGTTTTCCTATCCTGTGAATATTTGACTTAGAAATTGTTCAAGTCTTGAATCGGGACAAGAAATCAAAATCTTGAAAGTATGGGAAAATGGAGATTTTCTCTGTTTTGGAGTGATTGAAATATTTTGTTTTGATAATTTTGCAATGTTTCATTTTAATTTTTGACTATCTTACAGTATTTTTCTGTATAATTAGCTTCATTTTAAAAACAAAAACTGGTTTTGAGCAGGGAAAACAAAAATTTAGAAAGTGTCAAAATGAAAAGTTTCAACAATTTCCATTGTTTTCAAACATTTTTTTAAGACAGGAAATTCATCCAACGGACTCCTGTTCATAAACAGTTTTGATTTTGACAAATCAGCATTTTTCAGTTAAAAATGATTAGTCAAAAGAACAGCAACAGTGGCCCTGACCAGTGATCTAGCCCAGTATCCTGCCTTCTGACTGTGGCCTCTGCCAGATGATTCAATGGGAATGAACAGTGATCCATCCCTCGTCATCCAGTCCCAGCTTCTGGCAGTTCAACATTTATGGACATCTGGATTATGAGGTTGCATCCCTGACCATCTTGGCTAGTAGCCATTGATGGACCTATCCACCATGAATGATCTAATTCTTTATTGAACACAGTTATACTTTTGGCGTTCACAGAATCTTATGGCAACAAAGTTCCACGGACTGACTGACTGTTGTGTGCAGAAGTACTTCCTTTTGTTTGTTTTAAACCTGCTGCCTATTAATTTCGTCGAGTGACGCCTGGTTCTTTTGTTATATGAAGTGGTAAATAACACTTCCTTATTCACTTTCTCCACATCTGTCATGATTTTATAGACCTCTATCATATCATACTTTAGTCAGCTCTTTTCCAAGCTGAACAGTCCAAGTCTTTTCACCTCTTCTTATATGGAAACTGTTGCATAGTCCTAGTCATTTTTTGTGTCCTTTCTTTGTACATTTTCCAATACAAATGTATCTTTTATGAGGTGGGACAACCAGAACCACAACCTGTATTCGAGGATTTATATAGTGGCATTATAATATTTTCTGTTTTATTATCTATCCCTTTCCTAATGGTTCCTAACATTCTGTTAATTTTTTTCACTGTTGCTGCACATGTAGCAGATATTTTCAGAGAACTATTCATGAGAGCTCCAAGATTTCTTCCTTGAGTGGTAACAGCTAATTTAGACCCCAATATTTTGTATATATAGTTGGGATTATTTTTTCCACTGTACACTACTTTGTACTTATCAACATTGAATTTAATTTCTCATTTTGTTGCCCAGTCACTCAGTTTTCTGAGATCCCTTTGTTACTCTTCACAGTCTGCTTTGAACTTAACTATACTGAGTAATTTATTAATTTGGTATAGTATTACTATCTCACTGTTCACCCCTTTTTCAAGATAATTTATGAACATGTTGAACAGCAATGGTCCCAGCACAAATTCTTGGAGGAACCCCCCTCTTTACCTCTATAAATTGTGAAAATTGATAATTTATTCCTACCCTTTTTATTCTGTCTTTTAACTAGTTACTGATCCTTGGGAGGACCTTCCCTCTTATCCTATGGCTGCTTACATTGCTTAAGAGCCTTTGGTGTTGCATCTTGTCCAAGGCTTTCTGGAAATCCAAGTATCCTGTATCAACTGGATCATCATTGCTCACATTTTGTTGACCTCCTCAAAAGCCATCTTGACTCTTCCCCAACATATTGTGTTCATCTATGTGTTTGATAATTCTGTTCTTTACTATAGTTTCAATCAGTTTGCCTGATACTGAAGTTAGACTTACTGGCCTGTAATTGCTAAGATTGCCTCTGGATCCTTTTTTAAAAATTGGTGTCACATTAGATACCCTCCAGTCACCTAGTACAGAGGCTGATTTAAGCAATAGGTTACATATCACAATTAGTAGAACTGCAATTTCATATCTAAGTTCCTCAAGAACTCTTGGGTGAATACCATTGGATCCAGTTGACTTATTAGTGTTTAATTTTTCAATTTGTTCCAAAACCTCCTCTACTGACACCTCAGTCTGGGACAGTTCCTCAGATTTGTCATCTAAAAAGAATAGCTCAGGTGTGGGAATCTCTCTCATATCCTCTGTAGTGAAGACTGATGCAAAAAATTCAGTTAGCTTCTCCATAATGGTCTTGTCTTCCTTATTATTTGGCAGACTTCTTGCTCCTGATGTACTTAAAAATGCTGTTAGTTTTTGTGTTTTTAGAAAGTTGCTCTTCACATTAATTCTTGACCTCTCTTATTATACTTTTATACTTGACTTGCTAGAGTTTATGTTCCTTTCTATTTTCCTCACTAGGATTTGATTTTCAATTTTTAAAGGATACCTTTTTAGCCTTTAACTACCTCTTTTAGTCTGTTGTTTAGCCATGTTGGCATATTTTTGTCTTCTTACTGTTTTTAGTTGGGGTATGCATTTAATTTGAGCCTGTATTATGGCATTTTTAAAAAGTTTCCCAGCAGCTTAAAGGCATTTCACCCTTGTGAGTGTTCCTTTTAATTTCCATTTAACTAGCTTCCTCATTTTTGTGCAGTTCCTTTTTTTGAAGTTATATGCTACTGTGCTGGGTTTCTTTGGCATTTTTCCTCCCTAAAAGGATGTTAAATTTAATTACATTATGGTTGCTATTACTGAGTGGTTCAGCTATAATTACCTTTTGGACCAGATGCTGTGCTCCATTTAGGACTAAATCCAGGATTGCCTCTCCCCCTGTGGGTTCCAGGACAACCTTCTCCAAGAAGCAGTCATTAATGATGTCTAGAAATTTTGTCTCTACATCCCATCTTGAGGTGACATGTACCCAGGTCAATATGAGGACAGCTGAAATCCCCCATTATTATTGTGTTTTCCATCTTTGCAGCCTCTGTAATCTCCCTAAGCATTTCACAGTCACCATCACCATCCTGGTCAGGTTGTCACAGTATATTCCTGTTGCTGTTCTATTATTGTTCAAGCATGGAATTTCTATCCACACAGAGTCTATGGACCAAGTAAATCATTTCAGATTTTTTACTTTATTTGATTCTGTGCTTTCACATTATAGAGCCACCTATCTGCCAACATAACCTAATCGGTCGTTGCTATGTATCTTGTACCCTGGTATTACCATGTCCCATTGGTTATCCTCATTCCACCAAGTTTTTCTGATGCCTAGCAATATTTTCATGTAACGCAAGGCACTACAGTTCACCCATCTTAGTATTTAGACTTCTAGAGAGACAAGGTGGGTGAGGTTATATCTTTTATTGAACCAAATTTTTTTGATGAGAGAGACAAGTTTTTGAGCTCACACAGAGCTCTTCTTCAGGTCTGGGAAAGGTACTCAGAGGGTCACAGCTAAATATAAGGCAGAACAGGTTGTTTAGCATAAGTAGTTGACACATATTTCAAGGGACCGTTTTAGGTGAAGTGGCCCATTAATAACTCATCAGTCATGGGGGCAGGGGGGAAACTGGGGGATGGTGTAGGGTGGCTAGTGGGTTATATATTGTAGTAATAATCCAGAGTCTGTATTCAGTCCATGATTTTTGGTGTCTAGCAGAATTATATATTTATGTTCTCAGGCTCACTTTTTGAAGGTGTTGCACAGGTTTCCTTTGAGGACAAAGACTGAGAGGTCACCCATAATCACTTTCTGAAAGTGTTCACCCATGGGTGATATGGTGTTTTTGTTTTTTACCATTTTTCTGTGTGAGTTCATTTGAGAATGTGGTGATTGTCTGGTTTCACCCACATAGTTGTTTTGGGGGCATTTAGTGTCCTGGATGAGTTACACCACAAGTTGTGATAGACATGTGTAGTGCCCATGGATCTTGAAAGCTGTGTTGTGGGGGTGTTGATCATCACAGCAGTGAAGATATGTCTACAGATTTGGCATCTTTTATTCTGCAGAATCTAGTGCTGCTATGAGTTGGTGTGTCCTGGTCTGTGGGGAGCTTGCTTCGCATGATGAGCTTGGGAGGTAGTTTTGAAGGCCAGAAGAGAGGGTTCAGAGATGATTTCTTTCACAATGTGGTCCCCATCAAGTATGGGTTGTAGCTGTGTAATGATACCATGTGGGTTCCAGTTTGGGGTGCTAAGTGACAGCTTTAGACTTCAAGCATTTATTATGTAAGCACAAGTCCATTTTGTCAATATTCCTCTGTCAGGAATCAGGGTCCCATTGTGTAAAGCACTGCACACACATAGCAAAAAGAAAAAAATAATATTAAACAATTTCTGTTGATATGGTGGTTTGTGCAGCAGTAGAAACAAATGGACATTCTCCAGGATTGTCCTTGAGAATGAAAGACAATTCTCATGCTTTTCACGCACATGGAACCTGTTTGAACCTGACACCTTTTATGCTGACAGGAGCAGCTGTGCTTGCTCTCATGGTTTCATAATGAGATCTGTGCATCTCTAGTCTGCTTTTCAGAACAGTGGATCTATGAACTAAAAGTTTCCTTTTTTATTTTGCTCTTGCTGTGGGCAGACTGCCCCTCTCCCTCCCCCCAGTCTTCCAGGACACCTGAACCTATACAGTACTAATAAGTGTTTCCCTCCGAGAGTAGAGACAACAAAAGGCAATAAGGAGCAGTTCAGCCTTCAAGCACCGACACAGCAAAGGGATGGACACAAAGAAAACAAAGAAACTTATGCACACTTATGTAGTCTGTCAACAACACCTCCTACCCTGGTTTGTGTGCGTGTAGGGATGAGGGGGAGAAGACAGAATAATTGTTCTGTTGCTGGAGTGGTTTCTCTGGAGTTGCTGACCTACTGTGTTTAGGTAGCTACCCTTTACATAATTAGTGGGTCCCTTTCAGCTGGCTTTCCTTAGGTTCTGGAGGCTACAGGACAGTCACTCTATAGCCCTGATTTATGATTCTTAAACATAATATTTTGTTCCCACCATTATCCAGAGAGATTATTGATATTTTGCCTCTTCTTCTGTTCTGAGGATGCTAAGGTGCAGCTGGGATGCACCCATTTACACAGACACTCGCATTGTTTGGTTTTGAAGAAACTTTTCTTCATGTGTCTTAAGAAGCCTGTTCATTGCAACAGAAAGGTGTAGCTCCTGATGTCTCTGGCTAGACTATATCTCCCACAATGCACCATGGTCAGGGAACTCAGGTGGGCACAGTCACAGAGATTAATGCTGACCTGATATAAAATGAAAGATTTTGTTTTGTTTTCCCAGATGAAGGATTTTCATTTTTCAGAAACCAAATTTTCCACTGAAAAAATATTGAGAGAAAGCACCCAGCCAACCCTACTGCAACACACAATACACCATACACCACGTGACCCAGCATGTTCTCAAAGGGGCAGGTCCCATTGCTATGTTTCTATAATACTTAACAGTTCTTCCCATAAGAAATTTAAATAATACAGCTACAGCCACTAGAGCTGGTCAAAACTCAGAATTTCCAGTATGTGGGAATTATTGACATTTTGACATTTGTTTTTGGTATAATCAGAATAAAACCAAATATTTCTGAAATTTTCCACAGATCAGAATTCCTGGAAAAAAGTCAGCTTTAGAAAAGTTTGTTTTGTAGTTTAGATACTTAATTTTGTAATTTTATTATTTTTATGTTTTTCTTATGTTTACATTATTTCCTAATATGTCGGCTGGAGTAGTGGGTTTCAAACTGTGGCTTGCGACCCAGTACTGGGTTGTGGAATGTCAGGCACTGGGTTGCAGTAACTCTGGTCAGCACCGCCAACTGGGCTGTTAAAAGTCCCATGGGCGGTGCTGCCTGGCTAAGGCAGGCTAGTTCCTACCTGTTCTGACACCGCTTGCACCTCGGAAGTGGCCAGCAGCAGTTCTGGCTCCTAGGCAGGGGGGGCCAAGGGGTTCTGCAAATTGCCCCCAACCCAAGGACCGGATCCACACTCCCATTGGCCAGGAACCAGTCAATGGGATCTGGAGGGGGGAGCTACGGGTGAGAGTCAAGTGGAGCCCTTTGTGCACCTCCCCCTAGGAGACAGACCTGCTGAAGCTGCTTCTGGGGATCAGCGTGGTTCACAGTGCCAGGATAGGCAGGAAGCCTGCCTTAGCACCCCTGCTGCGCTGCTGACCAGGAGCTGCCTGAAGTAAGTCCGCATCCCAACCCCGCGCCCAAATCCCCTGCCCCAGCCCTGAGCCCCCCGCAAACCTAGAGCCCCTTTCTGCACCCTAAACCCAGCCCAAAGCCTGCACCCCCAGCACAGAGCCCTGACCCCCTCCTGCAGCCCGACCACCTGCCCCAGCCCAGAACTCCTCCCACGCTCCAAACTCCTCATCCCCTGTGGGCATCAACAATTTTCTTCAACTCAGTCACCAGAAAAAAAAATTGAAAACCACTGGCCTGGAGTGTCACCCTCCAGGAACAATCAGCGTACTACCCAGAGAAGACTGGAGTAGACACAGCTCTGCTCTCTCTCTGCAGCAGACATTTTTAATAGCAAAGTGATTGTTATCACCCTGCTACAAGGAAACCTCATGGCCAGGGGCTCGTGTCAGGTCTGCCATTTGCTGAAGAAGGTCCAGCCCCTAATCTCATATGAACACCAGTTTTCTTGAAGTGAGTGTGAAGAAAATGGAAGCAAGCCATGTTGAATGCAGAGGCGGGGGCGGAAAGGAAAAGACAGAGCTGCTGCTCTGCTATTATGCAGGGGTGGTTACTGTGGCTCTGAAAAGAGGCCGAATCTGATGTGCAGAATGAGCTGTAAGTGAAGTGAGCAGATGCACTTGGAGCTTTTGAGTTTATTGGGCCAGATTTTCAGCTGTTGCATACCAGTAAAACGCCATTGAAGTCAACAGAACTATGCTAACTGACACCGGTGCAGACCTAGCCTGAGTGTTTGTGAGCCTTATGCACATGACGTTAACTATAAGATCTTCTGATCGAATCAGCCTAGATGTGTCCGCTTATTTGTGCAACAATGGAAACAACTTATATTTTACAGTAACATGCAGAAGCTTCTATTCTAGGCTCTGTGCAGCATTCCAAGTGCATCTCCCACATGACTGACAAACTTGCATTTGACATAAAAGCATCTCAAGACAAAGAGACTACTGAACAATGCTCATTACGGACAAGCAAGGTGAACTATTTTCCAAGCTATTACTTGTGGTGATGATGATGATTCAGACAAGACAAAAAAGTAATTACAGTTACAAGTTCCCTTCAATTTCTATCAATGTCTGTCATGAGGATGAAGCGGTAAATAGCCTTCAAAGATGACTTTTACACCTCAGTTGGAAACAGAATGCTAAATACAACAACGTGGCTCCAATTCTCTGCAACTAATTTGAGAGGAGGGGCAAACTGGAAGAATTAGTTTAAAAAACAGGTAGTGTGGTCTAATGGAGAGGACATTGCTCTGGGGTTCAGGAGCCCTGCATTCTGTTCCTAGTTCTGCCCATGACCTTGTACATATCTCTGTGCCCTCATTGCCCCCTTATCTGTTGTTATTTAGTATTCAGACCGTGGTAACACCTTATGAGAATACCCTGGTCGGGACCCCATTGTGCTGGATATTCTACAAATGGATAACAAATGACCATCCCTGACCCACAGAAGGTGCAGTCTGGGAGCCTAGATAACACAGCCAAATGAGACAAGCCAGTTTGTCAGGGTGGGAGGAGGGGGAGATGGGCTAACAAATACACAAGTAGTTCGTCATGTCTCATTAGATTGCAAGTTCTTGGGCAGATGCTGTATTTTAGTGTGTTTTGGTACAACAAAATGGAGCCCTTTCCCCAGCTGCAGCACTGTAACTGATAATATCTGTATGAATGGAGGAGTAGAAACCCATCACATTCAGATTATAAAACTGATTTATGAAGAAATCCAAGTACTAAATCTGTTATAATTCAGTAAATTTTACTGCATGCACAGTTCATCAGAGAGCTCTTCTTTAGTCTCTGTGGATTCTCAGAGCTTTTCACCATTTACTGGGGGAGTAACATGCAGCGATCAATCCACCAGGGTTCGATTTAGGTGGTCTAGCGAAGACCCACTAAATCAACCACCAATCATTCTCCTGTCAACTCTGCAACTTCACCAGAATGAAAAGAATAAGGTAAGTCAATGGAAGATTTCGCCCACTGGCGCAGTGCAGTGTAGACACAGCAATACGTCAACCTAAGGTAAGTCGACTCCAGCTATGTTATTCACGTAGCTTGAGTTGCATAACTTAGGTCGACTTAGCTCCGTACTGTAGACCTGCCCACAGGCATGATCACCATGGTTGCAACCCTTACCAAAAGGGGATCACTGCTCGAGGAGATTTCTCCTGCATAGTGGGGCTTCTTTGGTCAGGCCCTGTGCAAAGCTCAGTGGTGTGGGTTTTCATCCAAATCCACAGGACTAAGCCGAAACTCAGGATTCAGTCACCAAATGTTGCTCATATCCATGGCACAGTCTAAAGGTTCTTCATGTGTGGAGTGTTGCAGAATTCGAAGACAAACAAATGTTTCATTTTGAGGTTTTTTGAAAATTTTGAGGTTGCCAGTGAAAAGTTTGCCTGAGACACAGCAAGTTCTGTTTCTAGGCCTGGCTAAACCTGGTGTCATGTGAAGGTATGAGATGAATATAAGAACATAAGAAATAAACCAGTGGATCAGACCAGTGGTTTATCTGTATCATTATTTTGTCACTTAAAGTGATCAGTCCTGACTGCTTCTGAGAGAGATGCAATAAACTCTTCAATGAAAATTATGGAATAACATGACTATAGGGGAAGTTTCTTCCTCAACCCAGGCAGTTTGTGGTTGGCTCATACTCTGAAGCATGAGGGAGGGTTTATATTCCTTACTGTCTTTTATCATATCTGTCGTCATAGTGAATGTTCTCATTAGCAATATAAGTGTCCAAGCCTATTAAACTGTTGGCCTCAATGATATTTTCCAGGAATGAGGTCCACAAGGTAATTGTTATATTAAAATAATAAAATGAGTTTAATCGATTACCCACTTTTTTATATTATAAGAAAGGGTAATTTGGATTCTTCATTTTCTCATTTCGAAACTGTTCAGTTTTAAGTTTTTCAATCCATGTCCATAGGGAAGCCTTTCCATAGGTCTAAAAACGTTCATCTCCAGCCCTAAAAACCCCTCTGTTTCTGAGAGCTCTTTTTCAGATTGGATGATCAAGGTGGAACGCAGCATTCCAGCTGTGTGGCAGGGAGGTAGGGGAATAAGGGAGGGAAAATACTGACTTAACAGCATGTCTATGATAATTTCCTTTTTACCTGCCATAGTTTTTTACCTTGCACCAAGTGGAGAGAGGGATAGCTCAGTGGTTTGAGCATTGGCCTGCTTAAACCCAGGTTTGTAAGTTCAGTCCTTGAGGGGATCATTTAGGAATTAGTCCTGCTTTGAGCAGGGGGTTGGACTAGATGATCTCCTGAGATCCCTAATCTATAATTCTAAGAAAGCAGTTAAGCACATGTTTAACTTTAAGCATTTGCTTTAGTCTCATTGACTTCAAGGTTAAACATGTGTTTAAATGCTTTCCAGACTAAGGATGTGTTCCTGAGCTGGGGAGCTTCACTTGGCCTGATCTTAGTCTGCATGGTTTGAATGAAACTTGGACCTTGCCATTTCACCATGCTGGAGCTACTTTTGCCTTCTTGCTTTATTGTTTGTTATGGGGATTGTTTGTTTGGGTGTGTGCTTTCACTCACTGATTTGGCGTGCTTACATAACCCTGCAATCAGAGTCTAAAGATTTAATTTAATCCATTTTGGCTTTAGGCAGTTTTTGACCTGCTCCATAATTGCTTTTTCATAACGCTCCTTTATAAAGTTCAATGTCTTCATTCTACCTTTTAATATGACCCCTCCCCTAAACACCTTGGGTGAAATCTTAGTTCAATTGAAGTCTGCAAAAATCTCCTACTGACTTCATTTAATGGAATTTTTATTTTTATTTTCGGTTGTGAAGGTTACATAACAGCTCAACTATAGTACCTTCTTCACCAGCTCTCCTGCATTATTTAGGAATTAATCAAAACTAATCTTTCCTCGTGTGCAAATTACTGAAATACAGTAATACAGTAAATACTCGTGTGTTCTCCTCCAGAAAGCTGATGCTCAAGGTTGAAGGAATTGCATTTTAATCCTTCATGACATTTGACCTGTTGGTTTGGTAACTTTCACGTGTATTTTGAAAATGAATAAAATTCATTTACAAATGCACAAAATGTTTGCAAAGTGGAAAACAGCCCTTTCCAGGTCTGGCTGTTCCTCTGACCTCTGTGGGAAAGGCATGGCTAGGAAAGTTAATTACAGATGGCCAGGTTGGGGAAAAGTTTCTCTGCACAAAAGAAAAGCAAAAAACCTGCTTAGGCAAGAAAAGATCCTGAGTGGGGGAGTATGTGCCACTATCCAGGCAGCATGGCCATTCCCAGATGGAGGGTGAGGGAAACAGACTCCTAGCTTGGGGGAGCAAGCCAGCACAACACAGGGAAGCTGCTCAGACCTTTGGGGATGGCATATAGTTGCAGGAAAATGTTGTAATAATTGGGCCTACAAAACTACTTTATTGTAAGCTCAACTGTAAGAAATGAATGGAAAGTCATACAATGTCATAATAATCCATAACAATAAATACTAATGGGAAAAGATACAAAAGGGAGAGGGGAAAGACTGAGTTAGTCCAAACAAAAGAGTCTGCTGGTTCTGCAAGGACTGGTGTACAGGAGAATGTGGGACCAAAAGTCAATGGCCCAAAACTGGTGCGTCAGAAGTTAGGTCTAACTGATGGGCAAAGTAATGAAGGGAGGGCTATTCTACCACCACTCCCTTTGACTGGGGGTGGAGGATGGAGCTGTTTGACAGCTACTGGCAGGGAGACAGCTGAACTGGAAGGTCCTTTAAGAAATGGGATGGGATTTTACCAACAGCCCAACCCAGCTCAACTAACTTTCACTTTTCTATCCAGAAGACAACTATTGCCTTCCTTAACACCCTCTAAAAGACTAGGAAAGAGGGGATTTCCTTCTAAATACTCTCTACAGCAGTGACACTCACACCTCCATGGTTCAGGAGCAAATTTAATGATCAACATTACCCAAAAGAGCCACAGTCATGTGAATTCAGGGTCTGAGTTACTATAGTACTATTCATAGGTAAACAGTATGAAAATATTTTGTATGGGAAAAACAGTATGAGAAATATCTAGTTTATATATTGTGATGGGGCAAGGCCAGATGGCTACAGTAAAGTACTGAGAAACAGGTATGTTATCCCCAGGCTAAACAAATCCCTAGTACCCTGGTAACCAAATGGCAGTTGCTCCAGGTTAATCAAGGCACCTGGGGCCATTTTAGATCTTTGCTAGAAGGCAGTGGAGTAGCTACTTTAATTAAATCACCTGCAGCCGAATAAGGCAGGCTATATCAGGGTACCTGGTTTAAAAGGACGCTCCTCCAGTCAGCAGAGAGGCGCTAGGGAGAGGCGCGTGTGAGAGGGAGTGGAAGCAGTTGAGGCAAGAGCTGAGGAGTATCATGTGGAGGATTTGAGGAGGACAAGTATTATTCAAGCAAGAGAAAGGTCCTGTGGTGAGGATAAAGAAGGTTTTGAGGAGGCCATAGGGAAGTAGCCAGAGGTTGTAGCATGTCAATTGCAGCTGGTTACAGGTAGGCCTTTAGACAGCTGCGATCCACAGGGCCCTGGGCTGGAACCCGGAGTAGAGGGCGGGCCTGGGTTCCCCCCAAACCTCGCAACTCCTGATCAGACACAGGAGGAGCTGACCCAGACTGTGGGTTCCACCAGAGAGGAAGATCACTGAGGTGAGCAAATCCACTAATAAGCGCAGGACCCACCAAGGTAGAGGAGGAACTTTGTCACAATATATAGTTTAGCAAAATGTGGACCCTGGACTTCAGAAAAGCAGTCTTAGACTTCCTTAGGGAACTGGGCAGGATCGCCTAGGAAGTGAATATGAGGAGGCAAGGAGTCCAGGAGAGCTGGCTGTATTTTAAAGAAGCCTTATCGAGGGCACAGGAACAATCCATCCTGGAGTGCAGAAAGAATAGCAAATATGGCAGGCGACCAGCTTGACTTAACAGTGAAATCTTTGGTGAGCTTAAACTCAAAAAGGAAGTTTACAAGAAATGTAAATTTGGACAGATGACTAGCGAGGAGTATAAAAATATTGCTCGAGCATGCAGGGCTGTAATCAGGAAGGCCAAGGCACAATTGGAGTTGCAGCGAGTAAGGAATGTGAAGGATAACAAGAAGGGTTTCTACAGCTATGTTAGCAACAAGAAGATGGTCAGGCAAAGTGTGAGACCCTTACTGAATGCGGGAGGCAACCTAGTGACAGAGTATATGGAAAAAGCTGAAGTATTCAATGTTTTTTTTGCCTTAGTCTTCACAGACTAGGTCAGCTCCCAGACTGCTGCACTCAACACAGTATGGGGAGGAGGAGAGAAGCCCTCAGTGGTGAAAGAACAGGTTAAGGACTATTTAGAAAAGCTGGTCATTCACAAGTCCATGGGTCCAGATATAATGCATCCAAGGGTGCTGAGAGAGTTGGCTGATGTGATTGCAGAGCCATTGGCCATTATCTTTGAAAATTTGTGGTGACTGGGGGAGATCCTGGATGATTAGAAAAAGGCAAATATAGTGCCATATTTAAAAAAGGGAAGAAAGAAAACCTGGGAAACTACAGACTGGTCAGCCTCACTTCAGTCCCCAGAAAAGTCATGGAGCAGGTCCTCAAGGAATCCATTTTGAAGCACTTGGAGGAGAGGAAGGAGATCAGGAACAGTCAACGTGGATTCACCAAGGGAAAGTCATGCCTGATCAACCTGATTGCCTTCTATGATGAGATATGGGGAAAGCGATGGATGTGATATCTTGACTTTCGAAAGCTTTTGATATGGTCTCCCACAATATTCTTGCTATCATGTTAAAAAAGTATGGATTAGATGAATGGACTATGAGGGGGATAGAAGGTTGGATAGATTGTTGGGTAGTGATCAATGGCTTGATGTCTAGTTGGCAGCCGGTATCAAGAGGAGTGGCCCAGGTGTCAGTCCTGGGCCGGTTTTGTTCAACATCTTTATCAATTATCTGGATGATGGGATTAATTGCATCCTCTGCAAGTTTGTAGATGACACCAAGCTGGGGGGGGATAGATACATACACTGGAGGGTAGGGATAGGGTCCAGAGTGACCTAGACAAATTGGATGATTGAACCAAAAGAAATTTGATGAGGTTCAACAAAGACAAGTGCAGAGTCCTGCACTTAGAACAGAAGAATCCCATGCACTGCTACAGGCTGAGGACTGACTGCCTAAGCAGCAGTTCTGCAGAAAAGGACCTGGGGATTACAGTGGACGAGAAGCTGGATATGAGTCAGCAGTGTGCCCTTGTTGCCAAGAAGGCCAACGGTATATGAGACTGTATTAGTAGGAGCATTGCCAGCAGATCAAGGGAAGTGATTATTCCCCTTTATTTGGCTCTGGTGAGGTCACACCTGGAGTACTGCATCCAGTTTCAGTTCTACCACTACAGAAGGGATGTGGACAAATTGTAGAGAGTCCAACAGAGCGCAGCACAAATGATTAGGGGGTTGGGGCACATGACATGAGGAGAGGGTAAAAAACTGGGATTATTTAGTCTGCAGAAGAGAAGAGTGAGCGGGGATTTGATACCTGAAGAGGGGTTTAAAAGAGGATGGTGCTAGGCTGTTCTCGGTGGTGGCAGATGCCAGAACAAGGAGTAATGGTCTCAAGTTGCAGTGGGGGGAGGTCCAGGTTGGATATTACAAAACACTATTTCACTAGGAGTGTGGTGAAGCACTGGAATGGGTTACCTAGGGAGGTGGTGGAATCTCCATCCCTGAAGGTTTTTAAGGCCCAGCTTGACAAAACCCTGGCTGGGATGATTTAGTTGGGCATTAGTCCTGCTTTGAGCAGGGGTTTGGACTAGATATCTCCTAAGGTCGCTTCCAATCCTGTGATTCTAACAGGAGCTGGGTTGGGAGTTCTCCTCTCCTTCACTCATGTGTTGGAATCCTGGCTCAGGATTCTGCTCTTGACTCCCATACCAAGCAAGCGGTTGATTTTTCTGGGCAAGGAATCTCCTCTCCAAAGAAGCCAGAGATGATGCTTGATGTCTGAGAGCCCCGTAGAATAAGGTGAAGGGCTAGGTGCACTTGTATCTCCTGGTGATTTTGACCGACAGCACATGTGCTGTTTCCAGCAGCAGTAGACTAGACCATGTGCCCAAGTAAACAGAGCCCTGCCTGTACTGGGCTCTGTACATGACCTCCAATTTCACAGAGGTTTGCAGATGAAGTTTTGCACAGCACTAATGCTGGTGTATCTAGTTTCTGCTGAACCCCCTAACCTACTGGCAGATGACAAAGGGAATCAGATCAAAGTCTTCTAACAGCCATGAATTTGCAAGCGCAGTTCTTATCACTGGTATGGCCTTCCCTAGTATGGCCATTTGGCCTCTTCCCAGGAATTCCTCTTTTTCAAAGTGAATGTAGGGCTTCTGAAAGGTACCAGATTTATAACACTGGAAAGCAATTCACTTTTATCCCCTGAATTATAGCCCAGGCTCGGGCAGAGCAAGCTTCTCCACTGCATCTATCCAACATCCCCTCCTGGATGTGCCCTGTCACCTCAAACATAATGGGCCAAAATCTGGTATTCATGGGTGGAACGCTACTGAAGTCAATAGAGCTGTGCCCATTTGCACCAACAGGGAGTCTGGTCTATCCCATCATCTTCCCTTGTTCTCGATCAGTGGTGGCACCACTTTCATCCTTCCCTCCCTCCACACTCGCAAGTCTGGTGTCCAGTTCAGCTCAGCTCAGCACTTGTTTTTTTGCTCACTGCCAAGGCCCCATGGCTCCTTCCTCTACAGTAGTTCTGGGACTCACCCCTAGTGCTATGCTGTGAGGACAATGCTCTGTTTAACTCATGCTTTGATTACTGCAACTTCCTGCTTACTGGACAGACAGAAAGATGCTTTCAAGATGACTACAAATACATCTAAGTATTTTCTGACTCCCTTACCTGGATTCCTCTTTCATTCTATTCTTTGTATGGTGGGTGTAGCCAATTGCATTCATTCCAGTTAGGGCTGGGTGGGAAATGGTTTCCCTGACCCAGGAAAGTTTGACATTTTGAAAATTCCCCCTGCCCTAAAAAGTTAAATATCAAAAATTGTTGACTCAAAAATCCAAAAAAAGAATTTTGTTCAGGTCAATTGAAATGTTTGCTTTCAAACATTTAAATGTTTTGATTTCACCCATTGCTTTTTAAACCTTTTGTTGTAAATTCACTAAAATTTCAAAACGAAAAAAATCAAAAAACTCAGGATATTTTGACAATCTCAGCTTCAGCCAATTTTCCCCTTGCAAATTGGGTGTTTTGTCCAATTTGATACTTTCAGGAACAAGTTTGGTTTGGTTTTCTGATGAAAAAATTTCTATTGAAAAGTTCCCAACCAGCTCTACTTCTGGTAGAATATGAATTCATGAAATATAATTATAATGATGATTATTGAGATCTCATTTTAGGATGCTAGCAAAATTGGATTTTCTCCTGCCACCTGATTTACACAAGCTGAGTGTCATGGTATAATTCCCCACTCTGAACCTTAGCGTCCAAAAGATGGGGTACCAGCAAGAACTCCTCTAAGCTCAATTACCAGCTTAGTACTTGTAGCGCTGCCACCAACCAGGAATTCCAGTGCCTGGTACACTCTGGTCCCCCCCCAAAACCTTACTTGGGAAACCCTAAGACCCAGATCCTCTGGACCTTAACACAAGGAAAGTAAACCCTTCTCCCCACTGTTACCTCTCCCAGGTTTCCCCTCTCTAGGTTACCCTGGAAGATTACTGTGATTCAAACTCCTTGAATCACAAAACAGAGAGGAAAATTCACCTTCCCCCCTCCTTCTCTCTCCCCCTCCTCCCAGACTCTCCCTGAGAGAGAAAGTAATCCTAACACAGAGAGAAATTAGCCTCTCTCCCCCCTTTCTCCCCACTAATTCCCTGGTGAATCTATACCCCATCCCCTGGGGTCTCACACCAGAATAAAAAACAAACAATCAGGTTCTTAAACAAGAAACTTTTAATTAAAGAGAGAAAAACACTAAAAATTATCTTTGTAAATTTAAAATGGAATAGGTACAAGGTCTTTCAGTTATAGACACTGGGAATACCCTCCCAGCCTAAGTATACAAGTACCAATTAAAATCCTTCCAGCCAAATACACATTTGCAAATAAAGAAAACAAACATAAGCCTAAGTCGCTTTATCTATCTAGTACTTACTATTCTGAACTTATAAGAGCCTGTATCGGAGAGATTCGAGAGAAAGCTGGTTGCACGTCTGGTCCCTCTTAGGACCTAGAGAGAACAACCACCAAATTCTAACAGCACACACAAAGCCTTCCCTCCCTCAAGATTTGAAAGTATCCTGTCCTCTGATTGGTCCTCTGGTCAGGTGACAGCCAGGCTCCCTGATCTTGTTAACCCTTTACAGGCAAAAGAGACATGAAGTACTTCTGTGCTATTAACTCTTACTTATCTGTTTATGACATTGAGGATCTGATTCAGTGAGCGATGTCTTGATTTAAGGTAGATTGTGAGGCCCTTGGGGCCATAACCATGTGTAGATGAGCAGACTCACCCTTGCGGCACCTCCTGCTGGTGACTTCTGGGAATTAGCTCATTTACTAGCCCGGAGCGCCCTCTGCAGGCCAGTGATCTGCCTGTCTTCTTGGGCCCCCCATGTCCCTCCCTGGACCCCAGTGCCCCTTTAACTGGGGTGCTGCCCCCAGGCAGTAACCCCTTCCTCTCAGGGTCTCCCCTCCCTGGGGAACCCTCACCAACTATCCCCACCTTGCCTCAGAATTAGGCTACTGCCAGTCATCATCTAGCCCACACACCCTGGGGCAGACTGCAGTATCAGCCTACTCATCACTGGCAAGGTTGGGTTTGGACCTGCTGCCTTGGCCTACCCTGGGCTGCCCTCTGCAACCCCCAGTACCTGTTGACCTTGTGCTAGGCCACATCCTGGGGCTTTCCAGGCTGGAGCTCCCCAGCTCCTCTGCCTTTCCCCAGCCCTGCTTCACTCAGGTACCCTGTCTCTAGCTCCCTGCAGCCAGACTCTTCTCTCTCTACAGACAGAGAAAGACTGTCTCTGGGCTTCTGGCTCCCAGTCTCTTATAGGGGCCAGCTGGGCCTGATTGGGGTGTGGCCAAGCTGCAGCCACTTCCCAATCAGCTCAGCTTAGCAGCTCCTAGCCCCAACCTTCCCCCAGGGCTGTTTTAAGCCCTTCAGGGCAGGAGCACGGAAACCACCCTGCTGCACCATGTCTTATTTTGGGTTTGCACAGCAGCTAGCACAATGTGGCCCTGATTCTCACTGGAACCACAAGGTGCTATAGGAATACAAGCAAATAATGATGATTAGATGCTACAGATTTGAGTTCGATCTCACACAGCTTTGAAACTTATGTAGCACTAGTGAGTTTAATGGCCTTACTTCTGAGATAGGCAGCTGTGAGATAACTGTCAGCCCCAAGTTCTCTTAGGGTTTTACCCTAGCAACAAAGATGATTAGGCATTCTGAAGTCAGCAGCTCCAAGATTAGTCCTAGAAGGAACAGTACACAGGATGTTTTCAGGACAGGGCTTTGACTCTAAAATGCCTTCCCATCTGGTCTGACAGAGCCTGAGTCTGTTGATCTTCAGGTCATGCCTATAGATTCCCCTTTCTCCAGAATGTTAGAAAGAAGTGGGCATTTGGAGGGATAGATATTTCATCTGCATATACAGTTTGGGTTTTCTTATGGACATATTTTGTTTAACATGACTGTGTATTGTAAAATACTACTGTTAATGGGCCTAAAGAAAACAGCAGCCAGATACAGACAGAGGGATAGCATAGTAGGTCTCTTATAAATGCCATGCATAATCATATGATTCATTCCTTTGTATTCTCTGGGTAGCCGGGCAGAAGCTAACCTGCTTTGATGGGGAAAGGAGTGTCACATGTGGAACAGTTAAAGATAAATGCAGATGACAAAAGTCAAAAACTCATCAGCTAATTGAAGAATAGATTTAGTCAAGAGGAAGGAAAGATACATTGTCTAGAGAAGATTTAAGGATGCACAAGTTCAATATCTTAATTTTGCTGAGCACTCTTTTAAAAAAAGAAACTATTCTGAACACTCATCTATTGATTATTCAGCAATACACTCAAATTTTCATGACCTTGTCAGCATAATGGTTTCAATCTCAGATGTCAATAACATAATAATTACTGGGCTAAGAGCTGTTTGCAAATAATTCAGAGACTGATGTGTGTTGTTCACCAAGGAAACAAATGAGAAGATAGTATTGTCCACTTCCAGCTGTTTATCAATGTTAGCCTGGCAGTATTACTCATCTTAAGCTCCAGAGCATTCTTTTTTATTAATAGTGTGAAAAGGTATTACTTAAATGATTTAGCCTACAAGAAATGAAAAGAAACAAAACCAAATCTCCCACAAACAGTAATTAGTGTCGTAACTGGAGTGTGAAAGGTACATTGAGCAAGTGAGACATAAATGACTTGAAATGAACACATCATTTACCTAGGGCCACATGAAAATGTTGTTTCCTGTAATTAAAGGAGCCTCTTTGTACAGATTATGGGTTACATTCACTGCTGTGTTATCCCAGCTTCGTCCTGGAGGAACCCCAGTGAAATCAATGGAATTACAACTGTGTGAATGTGGTGTAACACAGTGGTGAATGTCATTACAGTTTGAGAAGATGCTTCGTAATGGTGAGCAGCAAAGCTCTGTTATGTTCACAGTCTAGAAACACAGAAATTAGATACAAACTTAAAACATTCTTGCTGGAAGGTTTCATTGTAACTCTAGTCTTTGGCCTTGTCTACACTACAGAGTTTTGTTGACAAAAGGCAGCTTACGTTGACAAAACAGTGAATGCGTACACACTGTGATGAGACTTTTGGTGGCAGAAATGCCCTGTTTTGGTGACTAATACAACACCCTGATGAGAGACATATGTCTTTATCCTCTAAATCTTTGTCGACAAAGTGCCAGTGCAGACACCACACTTGATTTTATCGCTTTAATTAGCCTCCAAGAAGTGTCCCACAATGCCCATCGTGACCGCTCTGCTCAGCAGTTTGAACTCCACTGCTCTGCAGCCAGATAAACAACCATCTGCCCCTTCCCGTTAGAAGCCCTGGGAATTTTTGAAATTCCATTTCTTGTTTGCTCGGCGTGGAGAGGTCTCACATCTTCCTAGGTCACCACAAAGTCTTATCGCAGCAAATGCTCTCCCGCTTAGATCAGTGCAGAGCGGATGGATTTGCTCAGTTTATGGGGAGAGGAGGTTCTTCAGTCCCAGCTGCACTTCACCCGTAGGGATTGGGATACCTACCGACAGATTTCTCAAGGCTTGTGTGAAAAGGGCTGTGATCAGGACATGCTGCAGTGCAAAATGAAGATAAAAGAGCTGAGGAAGGCGTACCATAAGGCAAAGGAGGCAAACTGTTGCTCCGGTGCTGCACCAAAGACCTGCTGGTTCTATAAGGAGCTGGACGCTATCCTCAGTGGCGACTCTACCACCAAGAGTCCTGTGGATACTTTGGCGAACCTGGAGGTGGTGGAAAGAGGATCTAACCTGGAGGATGAAGTCATTGATGATGAGGTGGAGTTAGATGAGGATGTGCAGCTCCCAGGGGGGTCACCCAGTAGGGCAGGCAGCCAAGAACTGTTCACTCCTCCGGAGATGTCTAGCCAGTCTCAGCAATTACTTTCCAGCGAGCAAGAAGCAGAAGAGGAGACTTCTGGTAAGTGGCTGTGGTTTGTGTAGCGTGGGGGTGGGTTCATGGTATAGAAATGTATATGGCTGGCTGTGTTTCTATGAGATGGACATTTGCCTGGGGTAGCCAATCAGTATGGCAGAACAGGCTGTTGATGCACATTGAGATCTCATGGGAATCCTCCAGAAAGATCTCCAGGACAGTTTCCTGGAGGGACTCGGCAATCCTGTGCTGAAAGTTCCTTGGCAGAGTTGGTTTGTTCCTTCCTCCACTCTAGGAAACTTTCCTGCACCATTGGCAGTTGCTTGTGCAGGGACCAAAGCTGCACACAGGCAAGCAGCATAGGGACCAAGGTGGAAGCCACAAGCATGTAGTAGATATACCTTCATTTCCCTGTTTACCCTCAACGGTGAGATGTCTGCTAGAATGACCCCTGCCTATGGAGAAGTGTGGGAGAATTTTAGAATTTTTTCCCTAGTCGGCTGCACCACAACCCTTGCAGAGTAATTGCTCTTTTCCCCATGTGGAGTGCCTCCCTCCCACCCCGCCAACACTGTTCACAGAGGGTGCAGTAAGAAAGTTATTTCTATGTTGCAAAAAGTGTATTTTACTGAAATGTTTCAATGATGTGCATGAATTTAACAATCATGCTTCTGTGCATTGATCCTCGTGCTTCAGCACATGCAGCCTTCCATGACACATCCACACACTGACCAATCTTCTCCACCAGATAAAAAAGCACCAAGACGGAGCAAAGAAGACATGTTCTTGGAGGTCCTGGACTTCTCCAAAACAGGGAAAATGTAATGCAAGGAGTGGAGGGAAGCTGAAAGGCAGGACAGGAAAGAAAACCAGGAGTTTGTTAAGGATGCTACTGAGCAGATGATTAAAGTCATGGAGGAGCAAATGCAGGTGCTGAAATTCTTAATAATGCTGCAGACTAAGCAGATCCTTGCCCGCCCTCCCTTGCAGCACATTTAGAACTTTTTTCCATGCCCTCCCCTAAACTCTACGTGTACAGTCCTTTCCGGGACTTCTCAGATTCCCCTTCACTCCATTCCCTAAGACAACTTTCACAGTGACAGCTGGATCTACACACAGCTATGAAAGTCTGCCCTTCCCTGGTACCTCCTTTCCCACCAAGCATCTTTGTGTGTCTGTGTGTGTGTGTATGTTGTTATTTTTTGTGCATAAAAGCAACATTTTTGAACGTTAATGCATCTTTATTTGTTTTCTACAAATTGAAGCAGTTTATCCATGTGCTTGATGGAATGTAAGGCCCCAGATATCACCATTACTTCCTAGGAAAACTACATGTAATGTAACATTGCAGCACCAATCACAGAGATATCCATTACTGGTTCTCATTTTCAAAGTATTGCCTCCAAGCCTCCCTAATTCAAATTACCCCCCTCTGGGCTCCTCTGATAGCCCTGGTATCTGGCTGCTCAAAATCAGCAGCCAAGCAATCTGCCTCAGCACTCCACCCCTGAGCAAACCTTTCACCCTTAGCTTCACAGAGATTATGCAATGTACAACATGCGGCTATGACCATGGGAATATTATCCTCATTAAGGTCTAAACTGCCATAAAGGCATCCCCAGCATGCCTTTAATCTACCAAAGGCACATTCCACTGTCATTTGGCACCTACTCAGCCTGTTGTTGAACCACTCCTTGCTGCTGTCTAGATTTCCTGTGTAAGGTTTCATGAGCCACGACTATAAGGAGTATGCTGGGTCTCCCAGGATCATTATAGGAATTTCAACATCCCTGCTTGTAATCTTCTGGTTTGGAAAGAAAGTCCCCACTTGTAACTTTCTGTACAGGCCAGTGTTCCTGAAGATGCATGTGTCATGCACCTTCCCTGACCACTCTTTTTCCCCCTCTTAAAACAATGATACAAACAATTAGTGTGGTGGGTAACTAGGCGGTTGGCTACTTTGCCAATGCTCTGAGACCAAGAAAAATCCCAAATTAACATGAACCATAAGGAAATCATACTTTGATCCATCAGATCAAATAAAGAGTTCAATTTAGTTGGCGATCCCATATGTGGAATATATTATATGCAAGACTTTTGTCACAGTAAATGCACACACATGAATATGTTGTCAAGCAGAAGGTTGGAAAGGCAAATGTCACGTCCCCATTCACTCATTGGAATTTCACTGCCTGTTTAATTCATATTCTTTGCTCTTTTGATATGGTCACTGGAGAACCAGATTAAAGTGTCTACATCAGTTGGATCACTACAGATGTCTGTTTGTTCTACCTCCTACATCTTGTCATAACACTTAACTTGTGAGCTCTCTGGTGTGGGACTGTCTTATTACTTAATGGGCTCCTCATACTCATTGTCTCCAGGTATCACCGTAATAACAATAACATCTGCCACTCTAGCTATATATGATTTATAAGCCAATGGATATAAACTATCCCAAGCCATAACTGGTTTCCTAAATAAATTCAGTATTTCCAAGGAATGACAGATTTAGCAGCCTGGAGACTCAACTCTACCAGCTGAACATATACAACAAATGCAAAGTCCCCATCTCATGCTCCGGCCAGACCATTTCTAGCTGGTTGAGAATGACTGTTTTCATTCAAGTCAATATCGATCTGTTGGCTGATCAATACCAATTGTGACATGGGAATCTCTCTACTTGCAATGCACTGAGGCCACCAACCCATTACATGAGGAGGCCATCAGACCTGCAGCCAGGAGTAATCACTTTCAGTTACTTACAAGCTAGGTCTAACCCATGTGAGGAGGAGGGTCAGTGCAGCTTAAAAGACTAGATCTGGTCCAAACTTTATGAAACTATGTAAAAAATTCAAAATGTGAGGAAAAAGACAAAATTTTAACCAAAAAAAATTGTGAAAATTTGAAATAGTTTTTCTAACCTGCTCTAGCAAAGATATTTTAATGTATGAGTGTGTTTGAGAGAGGCAGCATGAAACAGCATGACATCTGAGCCAGCTGGAAAGTCAGAAAAAAGGGCATTTTCCCCTCCCTTTTCCGGAATATCTAACTTTGTCAGGAAATGGCCTATTACATTTCTGCCTTTTATAAGCTACCCTGGTTAATGGAAACACTCTCATTTAATATCATAATGTACATAATAATTGTAAAATAAAATAAAATAGATGTGCTGATTGAAAGAGTTCCAGACAGCTCTACAAGATACTATGGATGCCTGTTATTGCTTGGCGTGCTCTATGCAACCTGAGGTGCCTGCCAGCCAGTCCGGGATTGGTATGTATTTTCTTCAGGAGTGCTGGTGGTATCATTACAATCAGAAGGACCTTGGCAAAGGCACCCAATATTGGCCACTTTTAAAGAAACATATGGAAAGATTCCCAGATTATAATTCCTCCCCCCAAAAAATCCCTGAAAGCAGGAAGCTAACAAGAATATGTACTATGTTGACAACCATGTGCCATTAAGCAATGCTTTTGATGTAGTACATCTTTATTCTTTCATTAATGAATGTTCATGTGACACAAGATAATTCTATCAGGATCAGGGCCCATATAGATTAATAAATTGTAAGACAGAAGGGACTGCCATGAGCACCTAGTCTAATCTCCTGCATAACACAGGCCAGAGAACTTCATGCAGTACTTTGTGCACCAAGTCTATAACTTTGGTTTGAGCTAGAGTACCCCTTTTTAAAAGCTAGCCAGTCTTGATTAGGACTTCAAGTGATGGAGAACCCACCACATCTCTATCCCCAGGTCACCTTATTTCTAGCCTGAATGTATCTAGCTTCAACTTGCAACCATTGGCTCTCATTATGCCTTTTTCTATTCTATTAAAGAGCTGTTTTTAATCAGAAATCTATTCCTTATGTAAATACTTGTGCACTGTGATCTAATCACCTCTTAATCTTGAATAAAGTAAATAAACTGAGCTCTGTTATTCACTGTAAGTCATATTTTCCACATGTGAAATCATTCTGGCAGGTCTTTCTGAAACCTTTCCAATTTGTCAGCATCGTTTCTGAAGTGTGGACACTGTATTCTTCTAACAGTCATATTAATACCACATACCAAGGTAACACCACCCCCTTACCCCTAGAGCGTGCTTGGCAGTGTACTGATAAATATTAAAATCTATTTTTTTCTGAAAAAGCTTTCCCAAATAATAGTTAGCTAGCAGGAAAAAAATAATCACCTGCACAACTGTTACATATCTGTCTTACAGATGGACCCAAGGTATACAATGGTTCCAGTTCTGAATTTTGAAACTCCTAATGTTTTTGAATCTTTGGAGTCACAGGTTTGATTCAGGCTTATCTCTAATAAAAATCGATTAGAAGTGAAATCTAGTCCAAGCAGAGGGCGAGCATGAAGCCTATGCACAACTGAAGTCTTCAAAGTAATGATGAAGTGGGTACACAAAGCCCAGGATGAAGCTAGTGAGAGTTGGGGACAAGGCCTTCTGTATGGAGAGGATCAAAATTCCTGAGGAGACTACAATGGGTCATAGTGAAAGGTGAACTTATCAGGCAGAAGGGTGGTTATAATGGGTTGGATCACAGAAACCTCCCCTGGGAGCTGCCCACCGATGTGCTAAGACTACCTCTGCTCCTGTTTTCCCTGCCAGCTCAGGACTCCAGCACCCTATCTTGCTGAGCCAGACACTCCCGTCTGCCCAACTCCCAAAGGGATCTAAACCCAAATACATTTGTTTTACCCTGTATAAAGCTTATGCAGGGTAAACTCATAAATTGTTTGCCCTCTATAACACTGATAGAGAGATATGCATAGTTGTTTGCTCCCCCAGGCATTAATACATACTCTGAGTTAATTACTAAGTAAAAAGTGATTTTATTAAATACAGAAAGTAGGATTTAAGTGGTTCCAAATAGTAACAGACAGAACAAAGTAAGTCACTAAGCAAAATAAAATAAAATGTGCAAATCTATGTCTAATAAAACTGAATACAGGTAATCTCATCCTTAGAGATGCTTCAGTAAGTTTTTTCCTCAGACTGGACGCCTTCCAGGCCTGGGCACAATTATTTGCCCTGGTACAGCTCTTGTTCCAGCTCAGGTGGTAACTAGGGGATTCTTCATGACGGCTCCTCTCTCCCTTTGTTCTCTTTCACCCCTTTATATATCTTTTGCATAATGTGGGAATCCTTTTGTCTCTCTCTGTGTTCCCACCCCCACCTTCTCAATGGACAGACACCAGGTTAAAGAGGGATTCCAGTTTAGGTGACATGATCACATGTCACTGCAAGACTTCATTACCCATTTGCCAGCACACACGTATACAGAAAGACTTACAGGTAAAACATAGCCATTTGCAGACAATGGTCCTAGTTAATGGGAGTTATCAAGATTCCAAACCACCGTTATTGGCCCACACTTTACATAATTACTATAGGCCTTTACAGTTAGATTTCATATTTCTAGTTTCAGATGCAAGAGTGGTACATTTATACAAATAGGATGATAACACTTATTAATTATAAACTTTGTAATGATACCTTACAAGAGAACTTTTTCATGAAGCATATCTCAGTTACATTATATTCACTTATTAATTTTTTATAAAATCATATAGACTGCACAGTGTCACAGAGGTTACTAGTGGAGTTCCTCAGGGATTGGTCTTGGGACCAGTCTTAGTTACATTTTTTATTAATGACCTTGGAACAGGAAGTGGGCGTATGTTAATAAATTTGTGGATTACACAAAGTTGGGAAGTATTGCCAATACAGAGGAGGATCAGAATATCACACAAGAAGATCTGGATGACCTTGACAATTATAATAATAGAAATGGGATGAAATTTAACAGTGCAAAGTGCCAGGTCATGCATTTAGGGACTAAGAATAAGAATTTTTGCTGTAAGCTGAGGACTTGTCATTTGGAAGCGACAGAGAAAGAGAAAGATCTGGGTTTATTGGTTGATCACAGGATGACTCCAAGCCACCAATGTAATGTGGCCATGAAAAAGACTAATGCAGTCCTAGGAAGCATTAGGCGAGGTATTTCCAGTAGAGACAGGGAAGTATCAGGACTGTTATACAAGGCACTGGTGAAACTTCATCTGGAACACTGTGTGCCGTTCTGGTCGTCCATTTTTTAACAAAGATTAATTCAAACTGGAACTGGTGCAGAAAAGGGCTACTAGGATGATCCGAGGAATGGAAAATCTCCTTTATGAGAGGAGACTCAAAGAGCTTGGCTTGTTTAGCCTAACCAAAAGAAGGCTGCGGGGAGATGTGATTGCTCACCATAAATACACCAAAAGGATAAATCCCAGGGAGAGGTGCTATTTAAATTAAGCTCGAATGTGGACATAAATGTGGAGATAAACTGGCCATCAACAAGTTTAGGCTTGAAATTAGACAAATGTTTCTAACCATCAGTGAAGATCTGGAACAGCCTTCCAAGGGGAGCAGTAGGGACAAAAACCTAACTGGCTTCAAGACTGAGCTTGACAAGTTTATGGAGGGGATGGTATGATGAGACTACCTAATAAAATAAAAAATAAGTAATTGGAGATATACCAATCTCCTAGAACTGGAAGGGACCTTGAAAGGTCATTGAGTCCAGCCCCCTGCCTTCACTCGCAGGACCGATTTTTGCCCCAGATCCCTAAGTGGTTCCTTCAAGGATTGAACTCACAACCCTAGGTTTAGCAGACCAATGCTCAAATCACTGAGTTATCCCTCCCCCCTACAAGGGTATGGAGCCAATCTAGCAGCAAATATCTCCAGCAAACAGTGATGGCACACAGGTTGGGGAGGGTTCTAAGTTACTACAGAGAATTATTTTGCAGGTGCATAGATAATGGGTCTTTCCCACATGCTCAGGGTCTAACTAATCACCATCTTTGGAGTTGGGAAGGAATTTTCCCTTGGGTCAGATTTGGCAGAGATGCTGTGGGGTTTTGCCTCCCTCTGCAACATGGGGAACAGGTCACTTGAAGGTTTAAACTAATGTAAATGGTGGATTCTCGGTAATTTGAAGTTTTAAGCCATGATTTGAGGACTTCAGAAACTCAGCCAGAGGTTATGGGTCTATTACAGGAGAAGTGGGTTAGATTCTGTGATCTGCAATGTGCAAGGAGCCAGATTAGATGATTATGATGGTCCAGTCTAGCCTTAAAGACCATGAGTCTATGAGAAGATCAAACAGCCTGAGGAGATCAGGTGACTCCAGAGTATGACCATTTTTAGTAAACATTGCAAAGCCTTCCTCTTTGAGAAAGACTTTCTAGGAAAAGTAATGCTCAAAATTGAAACACTCCTTCTATTCCCAACCCCTACTAATCCTCCCAATCCCAAAAAGAACCACCCAAAACAGATCAAAAAGAAAACTAAAGAAAAACCTTAGAAACACTACCCTGAGAAGAATTTTGACCCCTGAAAGGAAGATGTTTAAGAATTTCCATGAAGTCCACTTGAGACTTTGCTGTTGCTGTTGATTTCACATGGAAGTAGCCCAGGTACTATGGTGACAGGTGGCAGGCAGGACCAGCACTAGTATTTTTAGCTCCCTAGGCGCACAGCCATTTCACCACCCCGCGCGCTGGTCCCGCGGCTCCGGTGGACCTGCCACAGTTGTGCCTGTGGAGGGTCCGCTGGTCCGTGGCTCTGGTGGAGCTGCTGCAGGCGTGCCTGCGGGAGATCCACTGGAGCCACGGGAGCAGCGGACAGTCCGCAGGAATGCCTGCGGCAGCTCCACTGGAGCCGCGGGACCAGGGGACCCTCTGCAGGCACGACTGCGGCAGGTCCACCGGTGCCGTCTGCCGCCCTCCCCAGCAAAATGCCGCCCCCCAATAATCCTGGCACCCTAGGCGATTGCCTAGGCCGGCTAAATGGAAGCGCTGGCCCTGGTGGCAGGATAAAACACTAAAGTATAATCAGTTCATAGTCCTTCCGCTGGCCCTCTGCATAAGAGTGAATTTAGTCTAATACAATTTGTATTCATTTGTATTTTACAATTGGCTCCCACTGGTGAATGTTCATCCCTTGAAAATTCTCTTGTGTTCTTCGCAATGCCAATGGTCCCGACTGGTGCTGCTTCTGATCAGTGGCAAGGCATCGCAAGCATATTTTGCTTTTCCTCCTATAACTGGTACGTGAGGCAGTAATAATCTAGTTGAAGATAGGTTAGTCACACACTGCACAGCGGTATATAAGAATCGCACAATTGGGAGACTGGAGGTGCTATCGCCCCTTGTAGTTGATGAACAAAACTAGACTAAACAGATTTTGCTTCGGCACAGTTTAAGAACATAAAAAGCTAAAGTGTGCTGTACAGATTCCAAAGAGAGCCTTGGGAAAGTGATTCTAAAACCTGTGCCTTGTTTAGCTAGCAACTAATGCAAGAGATTCGGAACAGGTGCAAATGTGTTCAATTCACCTTCAATTTAAAGAGAACCCGTTAGCTGCTCTCTGCACCAGCAGGAATTTGTACAATGCCTTATCAGGCAAGGTAGCCTAGGGAACTGTACTAATCTAATCTCCAAGTGACAAAAGCATGGATAATCACTTCAAGGCCTGATGGAGACACAGAAATGGTCACAATCAGCAATATCCTATAAGTGGTAGAAAGAAAATCTAAGCCATGGAACCTAGATGCTTCACAAAAGATAAAGAAGGGACTAAAAGAAGCAGCAGGCTATTCACTGTGGAAGTTGAGGCAATTTTAAAGACATCATATGGATTAGAAGGAAGAGGGGAAATAACAAGATATATTTAGGGCTAAAAAAGAAACATATTTTATCTGGATTACCTTTCCTAGATGTTAGGAACAGAACCAGCCTCTCGTGTCTCTGATCTGGCTGGTCATTTCATTGGTGGTGAATAATGTTGCAAATCTTGGTGATTTCTCACTGAATAGATGTTTTCATTCTTATATCATGGCGAGTGCTTGGGTCCACTCACCATTTCTCACTGCAGCATAGTTATGCTCCTAGAGTTCCTATACTACCACCCCATCCCCCCGCTGGATCTTTTCTGTCTAGTCTTGATGTTTTTACCTCCAGTGACCAACATCCCTAACCCTCCCTTGGCAGGTTAGTGCATCATCTTGTTCATCGATTTTAAAGAATACTTTCTGGTTTTTCCCCCTTTGTTTTGCTCCTTAAATTTAGACATTTACTTAACACTAAAGGGCTAGAGTGGCCAATCACAACCCTTATGATGGTGAGCACTAACTTAAGGTGAGCAATTGGCCATTTAAGATGAATAATGGCTGTACAATCTAGACCAAGCCAATTTTCTACCCACTTTTCCTCACATATAGAAACTTTTCATGTTGGAGCCAGATCTTGCAGACTCTTACACACACACGAGTGCAGGTGAATGACAAACGTATGGCTGTTGCAATATCCAACCCCTACCCATCAGTCTTTCTCTCTCTGGATTGCAAATTCAGCTCCATTTGCTTCTTATTTCCAGTTATATTTTCCAAACTGTTCAGCAGTTTGTTTGTCCATCTTTAAATTGTCACTCATGTGATGGCATGTTATATCAGGGCCCTATTGTTATGAGGAATAGACCAAATCCCTATGTGTGCTCAACTCCCATTAAGGGATCAGATCCTATATCTTTACTCATGCTGAGTAGGACTAATCCCATTGATGTCTATGGCTAGGCAACATGCAGAGTGGCTAGGAGTGGCATAGGGTTGCCAACCCTTCAGGATTGTCCGGGAGTCTCCAGGAATTAAAGATTAATCTTTAATGAAAGATTATGTAATGTGATGAAATCTCCAGGAAAACATCCAACCACAATTGGCATCCCTAGAGCAGAATGTTGTTATAGCTACTCAGCACTTCTCGGGGTTGGCTTAATTAAATTAATAATTTACAAAGGCTCCAATCCTGCTGCTGGCTCTACTTAAGCAAGCTCAGTGCCCTCTTGAACATGGAGGACATGTCTACACAGCAACTGGGACTGAACGGGAGCAAACTTCTCAACCTAGATTGACTGACAGGCTAGCGGGGCTTTCACTAGTGCACTGGTGTAGTCACCACTTAGGAGCTGTGGCTCAGGCTCATCGGCCAGCTCCACAGCACCTGTGTCCAGTCTGCTGCTACCGATTCTTATGCAGCCTCCACTTTCTTCCAGGGCTTTGTTCTCTCCAACCCTTCACCACACTGGAGGGCTTATGGAGCCTCTGCTGGCTGGATGTTGCACAGACAGTTGTTATCATGGATCTGAGCCCTGGGCAGAGGGGAGGGTCTGGGAGCACAGGCTCCAGCCAAAGCAGGAAGACCTACTGTCATAAACAGACACTTAAGAGTTAATGCGTCTTTTACCTGCAAAGGGTGAAGAAGTTCACCTAGCCTAGCTGACACCTGACCAGAGGAACCAATAGGGGAACAAGATGTTTCGAAAGGAAGGAGGGAAGTTTCCATTTGTTTAGAGTCAGTTTCAGTTTCAGCCGGAGTGGAAAAGATCAAGGAACCAGCCTCTTATCAGAGTAGTAAGTTTTAGAAAGGGATAAATAGGTTTATGTTTATTTTCTTTTGTAACTTGTCTTTGTGCAATTAGGGGAGTAATCAAATTTGGGTATTCTTGTGTGTATTAAGGTTTTTGCCCAGGGGAACATCCTGTTTTTTAAATCTATGGTCTGTGAGATCAGCTTGTATGATGTCTCCCAGAGGTTTTTTCCTTTTACCTTTCTTTTCTTTAATTAAAAGCCTTCTTTTTAAGAACCTGATTGATTTTTTCCCCTGTTTTTTAGATCCAAGGGATTGGATCTGGACTCACCAGGGATTGGTGGGGGGAAAAAGGGAGGGGGAAGGAGTAATTCTTACTTGGTTTAAGAGCCAAAGGATTTGGATCAGTGTTCACCAGGGACTTGGTGGGGGAGTCTCTCAAGGCTACCCAGGGAGAGGAAGGTTTTGGGAAGGAAGACAGAATTTTCCAGATAACTCAGAAATCTGGATGGTGGCAGCGAGACCAGATCTAAGCTAGTAGTTAAGCTTAGAGGTGTGCATGCAGGTCCCCACATCTGTACCCTAAAGTTCAGAGTGGGGGTGAAACCTATGACGCCTACACTACTGTTTTTATTCCCACAGCCAAAGCTTTAGAAGCCTAAGTCATCTGACCCAGACTCAGACTCGCTGAGGTGGGTTTCTCTTTGCAGTTTAGATGTACCTTACGGAGCAACCAGGTTCATTACAGTATGCTTAGAATAACATTTAGTTACAATCCAAGAGTTGGCTCCTGGGAGCTCTGCACCATATTAGAAGAGGAAAACAATTGGGAAAAAATGTAAGAAGTAAATGAGAGAAGTATAGGGTCTAACAGACTGAGCAGAGTTCTAAAAGGAGGGTCATGTAACATTCTCTGATCAGTATCCACACAAAGAAGATAAGATGAAGCAGAAGTAGGAAACTAGGACACTTGAGTCAGCAGGAAGGACTAAATCAGTGGAGACACTAAGCAGCACATTCACTGTGCTACGGCCCAGCCATAAACTAGACAGGAATTGGTCATCCGAAAACTTCTTATTCATATGGGGTGAAAGTATTTCTGTTTACCATTGCTCCATCACATGGAGAACATAAAGCTTCATTTGCTTTAAGTCATCATGCTTTCAGGTGAGGCTCCATTAGGGTGAGAAACAGGCTAGCATCCCTTTGATAAGTTTTTCAGTTGCTTCTCCTTTGTCCTCCCTTGTTTCAGTTCCTCTTTTGGGATGAAATTCACACCATGCAGAGGGACAGCCCAAGGTTCATGCTATGGGATTTAAATGGGTTCTGAGATTTAAAATGATGTTACCCTTCTTAAAGGGATACATTTTGAACACTATGTTGACAAGAAAATAGCTTGTGACAAACCACTCTTTTTTGGATGTTTCCTTTAAAAAATATTGTTAGAGTGAAATGGTTTTTCTCCAAAGAAAGACCTTGAAATTAAATTTCAACTTTCAAAATCTAAAAATGTTGAAGATCAGTGTTTTCAAAATGTGTGTATTGATGTCAAGACCATAATTTCATGACTATGTGCTGAAAAACAAAATGTTGGGGTCCACAAAATGGCCCAGAATAAAGTTACGAATAATTTCTCGAAAATTCTGGCGACTTTTTTTTATTATGTTTGCATGGCCCTGATTATAATGTACATGTACTGCCATATTCTAGAGTTTGGCCTGCAGGAGAGGTCAGTCCAGCCACTCATGTAACATAATCAGGGATTGAACTGGAAGAGATATGTACTGGCATTCTTCCAAGTTCTGCCACTGGAACAATTTGCCAAGGGTCATTGTGGATTCTTTATCACTGATAATTTTAAAATCAAGATTGGATGTTTTTCCAAGAGACACGATCTAGGAATTATTTTAGGGATGTTCTATGACTTGTGCTATACAGGAGGTCAGACTAGATTAACACAGTGGGCCTTGGAATCTATGAATAAACCAAGTTCCAACCCCTGAAACACCAAAATGAGATGCTATTCTCCATAAATTGTTTAAATGTTCATAGGGTGCACTCTCAGCTCTCCTTTGTCTTGGCTTTCCCCTTAGTGGATCTCAGATGCCCTGCTGGAGACCTAGGGCATCATATCTTCTTGAGTGGATAGTAAAATGTGCAGTGGTATTTACCAGTCTCTGCCCTCTTGTGGCACCAAAATGAACATTCAGATGAGAGTAGATTATGCAGATCTTTGTAATCCTCTCCCTTTGTTGACAAGTAGGGAAATAGTTAATGTTGACATTTAAAGTATCATTAATACACAGAGCAGAATGGGGCAGTTTATTCTCACAGCTATTACTCCAGACTCTTATCACACTCAGGTATATATGATTGGATCAGTTACACTCAGGTAACGGTTCCGAGGTTTTCTTCACAACTATACCAGCTACAGACTTAGCTTTCAGGGTTTTTTTTTTTTTTTTTTTTTTGATTGTTTTTGGGGTTTTGGTTGTTTTTTTTTTTGGTAAGGTTCTGGAGAACAAGAAAGCAGCTTAGGTATGGTGTATGTAACCCATTCCTTTATGTACTGGCCCAATTCAAGCCCTGCATATAACACAACTTTTCTTTTAGCCCTGTGTTTTTAGAGCAAAAGGTCTGGTTTTATCCTCCAGATCATGTTTATATAGTATACCTGATCACCATAATGTATATGTATACACACACACACTGCTGAATGTCATGGATTTGTTACAGAAACCATATCTGAAGTCACCGAGCACCAGCTGACTTGTATATTTGACCTCCTGTTATCATCTTATGATATGTAGGTTGGCTGACTACTGCACTTTGGCTCCTCATTGCTGGTTTTCAAAGCAGTAATTTGTGGTCAGAAGATTTTGGGGGTGTAACTACGAGGTTAAATGACAACAACAGCTTTCTTGCAATGGGATGCAAAACATTCCATTTGGGGAAGGATCTGTGTCCTAGTTCAGAGAGCTTTCTTTGTTCAAACCAGACCCACGCTCCAGAAAGTCAAATCCAGACATAACATTAAGCACTGTTTGAAATCACCAAACATCACTGCACATTTGAGAAGAGGAAATTGTACATTTTAAACACACAACACTTCATAATTCTGGCATAATGAATAAACACTTGCATAATAGGACTTATCTTGATTTTCATTGTAATTGGTAACATAAAAATAAAACAGCTGTCTAACCTAAAACACTGAAACACGAGAACAAGTTTTAGGGCTTCTTATTTGCCTACCTCTTTCTCTATTTCAGTAATTTAGGCATATGTATTTCAATTAATAGTTTCTTACTTTAAGCAATATTTATTAAAGAGAGAAACAGACTTTACATAAACTCAGACAAGGACATGCTGATGTTTGCTTTTATTACCTTTATCAAATTTTTAAATACAAAACACATACAAATCGATTTGACCTCTAGAATGAGGGCAACCTTCCTCCAACGAAGATACTCTTTTAAATGCTTTGTCAGGGCCATGGGTCTCAAACTCAGTCCACAGGGTTCTTAGCTGCCATTATATTCCACCCCACCTCCCAGTGACTTGTTAACAGCTCCCAGAACTTGAAACTGAACTCTGGCAGAGGATGCCAGCCCTGGGATCTGATTAGTTGAACTCTGGGGGTCGTGATTGTTTCCCTGCTTCTATTTAAACCAGACAGAGGCACAGGAAATCATCTGTGCAACTGGGTTTCCCCTGCATAGGACTGCCTCCTCTGCACTACCTACTCCTGCTGCCTGATGCAGATCTCCTGAGACTTGACCAGTGACCTGCCTTTAATTCTGATCTCCTGGTATCCAGACCCAGCCTGCCCCTGACTCCAGCTCCAAATCACATCTCAGTCCTGACCTTGCAAGTGGGGAGCCCCCAAGCCAGGCTCAGGAGGTGATCCAGTCAAGGCCAGGGCCCACGTTGGTCCCCCATAATGTAGATGGGTCACCTCATTTCCCAAATCCCTTGGCGTTCAGACAGGGCAGGCAGAGATGGTGATCTGATTCACTTCAGTAATAGAGATGGTGCTGGAACCTTTTTCCTTCTCTTCGGGGTGAGTCATTGATGTTCCATATCCACTTGGATCTGACAAATAGGCAAATGGGTAGGAGAGTAGCAGGTCCTCTCTTTTTTCCTCCCGTTGTTCCCATAACCGATTGTCCATATGGATGGTGAGATCCAAGAAGGCATCCAGACACACAGGCATATCCATCCAGACCAATTTGTCTTTAATTTTTTTCTCGCAGAGCCCACTGGGACTGATACAGCTGTACTACCTCATGAGGTGATGGAAAAGCTCTACAGAGGAGGCTATGGTACCCTGCCCCGTCAGAGCTTTCTTGCAGTAGCCTCTGCCATTTGAGCTTGGTGCTGGTTCATCAAATAGCACTAACATGGCTTGGAGGAGACCTTCCACTTCGACTGTACCGAGCTGTCATACTCCAAGAAGGAGGAGGCCCAATCTATTGCTTCTCTGGACAGAAAGCAGATAACCAGGCTTACCTTGCCTGGTCAGTAATGTAGGGCCTCATAAGGAGAGTGGAGTTTTTGGCACACAGTTGTCTTACTTGCTCCCATAATAGCTGGTTTTCTGAGGTCAGCTGGATGATCCAGGCCTGCAGGGCTCAGTTGTCTGCCTGAAGGTGGGAAGTCCACCTGAGCATGTCTGGCGTTCCCAAAGGAAGTATCTGCATTGCTGGGTCCATTATGCCAGCACTTGGCCCACTCCTATGGCCTATGTAGTCTGTGCAAATTGTCAGAACTGGGACATGGGCTGTTTTGTCTAGTGGTTGGAGCAGAAGTAAGCTGCCAGGAGATAGGTCAACCCAGTCACTTCTGAATTTCAACTACACCGCTCTCTGAAGATGCAGTAGATGTTTCATGTATTGCTTTTGAAACCCTACCCAGAAAAACCTTTCCCTCACAGGATTCGGCCACCTTTTCTACCATCACATATACAGGGCTGCGAGGAATACTTGGTTCATGAGCTCCTGGATTTTAAGTATAAACATGGCTCTGGTAGTTTAGTCTTCTTCTTTCGTATGGCTTGGGTAAGTGGCAACAACTACAAAATTATATCTAAGTTTGATAGCACGTTGTTGCAGCAGTGAGCTGGTGAATGCCCTTCAGGCCCCCAGCACAAGAATGAATGGGACATTCAGCTACGATGTGCTCTATGTCTGTGCCTAGTGACCACAGTCACATACAGGTGTTTATCTCATTTTCCATTTAAAGAGGGTTTGTCCACATCTCCCCTGAGATGTCCTGATACAATTCAATCTGCACTAGTCTTTCCGACATCGGTCAAAACTCAGTGGTTCCTCAACAAGATCATCGATGAGCTGTTTGTTTTGAGTGGTCAAAGTGTTCCATGTGACTCTCCATTGAGGCTCAGCATCAAAGTTGGGTGTAAGGATCTTGATATGGTTCCATAGAGGGCTGTGGGATTTTAACCTACTCTTTGGCAGGTTCTGCAGGTCTTGGTGCAGTGAGAGCCTTGTATTTGCATTGACATGATTAAGAAAGTGACATATCTGAGCAGTTCTTCTAATCTGTGGAGGCTGGGTGTGTGATAGGATCAGGAGCCAGTCGACTGGAGTAGATTTGAGCATCCCCAACATTATGTGCATAGTGTTATGGAGTTGAGTGTCAAGGTGTTTAGTGTGACATCACTACAGTTGTACAAACCCAGGGCTCAGACCCAGGGACCTGTAGAGCTGGAGGGGTCTGAGGTTGAGTTAAGCTGGGACCTGAGTCTGAGTCCCATTGCTTTGTAGTGTAGCTGCTGCCCCATTTGACTCAGGTCTCAGTCTGAAGTATCCCACAATTCCATGGGGCAACTTCCTTAGTCCTCTCTGTCCCAACAATCTGCAATTCACTCTAGTAAAAACAGAAGTCCTCCCTCCCTTTGCAAACAGCAGCAGCACAGGTCAACGCTAACCCATTCTGTTCTGATCATTGATCTGCAAGCACATGGTCAGAGAGTTTCCAGGGTTTGCAGTGGAGAGTGAACAGATCAAGCCTTTTGCAAAGTTGCTTAGGACAGCCTCCCATGTGCCGTCTGTTCTAACTGCTAGACTCTGATTTCCTGGTATCCTGGCCCTGCCTGTCTCTTGACCCTGAGTTTTGGGCAGCCTTCCAGCCTGTCTCAGACTCAGCTCTTCTTGTATCCACACCTGGCCTGCCACGCTGGCTCCCTCACTGAGCCAGACTGCTCAGGTCCTACTCCGGACATGCTTTTAGTAACAATGTCTTACATCTCTATAGTGCCCATCTGACTATAGTCAAGTCTTGTCTGGTCCTGCAGTGAGCTCCTAGTGGGCTGACCTTGTAGCTCCATAGATTCCCACTGACGTTCACATTTAGATTCTTAAATAAGTGGCCTAATTTTCGGAAGTGCTGAGCACCCAGCAGCTGCCATTTGCAACGGGGTTGCCAATCAAACCACTTAATTAGGTGCTTAAATAGGAATTTAGATGTCTAACTTTAGGCCTGCTCATTTTGAGCTGCTGGGCTAACTGTGAAGTTTCCCCTCTCAGTACAATATTCCATTAGGACTCTGGTACGTTATCATTCCTTCTGCTCTTTTTAAGAATATTGAAGACCTGCAGATTTTAAGATAGTGGTTTTCGGCCTCACAATGTGTAGATGCAGGTTTGATCCCAGATGCTTTGCTTTTAGACACAGGATGTTTTGTATAATTTCGAAAGCATGTTATTATATTGAAGAATATCCACTGTCTCTGATACAAAGTAGACCCCATTATGAACACAGCACCCTGGGGGGTTCCAGGAATTAGTTCATTGTATTGTATCGGCTGTTATTTAATTTATACCAGGCGGCTGATATTTAATGCTGGAGATTTGTTCTGCAGTGGCTCTCGCTGTGAGGAGAGAGCATTTGAAATGGATGCAGCCTGCCTCTCACAGTAGTGAGTCTGAAAGGGAGGTAGCAGCTCAGGACACGTATGGGAGAAGAAAGGCTTCTGAGATCTGTATGTTTCCATACAAGAGAGTTTTCTAAATCAGGTTTTAAAGTTTGAAAAGGCTTTTGTTTTCTCACCACTTTGTATCGTTGTCTCTGAACCCTGGCGATTCTCTCTTAAGGCCTGGAGACATTAGAAGTGTCATTCTAGAGGAGGAGAGTGTAGACATTAGAGACCAAATTGTCTCTATTTCCCCATTTATTCAGGCCCTTACCTCATGCTCTATGGCCCTCGTGGCCACCCAGAATAGTGGCTCTAAACATTCACAACTAGCATCACAGGGAGCTGGTAACTGCTCCCTCTGGATTCTGCTCATGCTGCTGCTGAACCATTTAGCCTCTTAACTACAGAGCAACGGCCGATCACCTGTTCCCTGTTGCACCCCAACCCGCTTCTCAGTGCACTGCTTCCAGAGCAGTTCTGGTCTGGTTTGTACTTCTATAGCGCTTTCCACCCAACGGGCTTGCCGTGTCCCGGGTTGCAGAATCAAAGCACTGACATTGTTACTTTGCTGCACCACTATCAGCGCTGTTCAGCACTAAGGCCACGATTCTGTCACGGGTATTTTTAGTAAAAGTCAGGGACAAAAAGTCACAGAAGACCCTGACCTGTCCCTGACTTTTACTAAAAATGCCTTGGGGTGTGGAGGGGGACAAATAAAGTGCTGTCGTGGAGCAGGACTGCCGGGGGGGGGGCAAGTGGGGCAATTTGCCCCAGGCCCCGCAGGAGCCCCCATGAGAGTTTTTCAGGGGCCCTGGAGCAGGGTTCTTCACTCACTCTGGGGTCCCGGAATACTCTCAAGAGGTCCGGGCCCCCAGAGCATCTTCTGCTCTGGGTCTTTGGCAGCACTTCGGCGGCGGGGGGTCCTTCTGCTTCTGGACCCGCTGTTGAAGTGCCCCGAAGACCCGCAGTGGGAGGTCCTTTCGCCCCGGGACATGCCACCAAAGTGCTCCAAAGACCTGCGGTGGGGGGTCCTTCCGCTCCAGGACCTGCCGCCAAAGACCCCAGGCCCCCTGAATCCTCTGGGCGGCCCTGCTGTGGAGCGCTGCTCCAGCCCCGCTGCTACTCCAGCCCCAGGGGGGCTGATCCATCCCCAGCCACTGCTCTGGTGGGCTGGGGCTGGCTGCTGATCAGCTGTTCCCGTGGCCCTAGGGCAGACTGGCAGTCAGCTGTTCCAGGGGCTGGCGTGGCCCCAGGACTGACTGCCAGTCAGCTGTTCCAGGGGGTGGCATGGCCCCAGGGCTGACTGCCAGTCAGCTGTTTCAGGGGGTGGCCACCAATCAGCTGTTCCCACAGCCCCAGGCAGGCCGTTGACCAGGCTTCCTGTCAGGTGCTGCTCCAGCATCCCTGGCGCTGACAGCTCCAGCCCTGCCCCAGCAGAAGTCACTGAGATTCCATAAAGTCACAGATTACGTGATCTCCATGACTGAATTGTAGCCTTCTTCATCATACTTGACTGGAGCGACCAGACCCCAGCCTATGCCAGGCTCAGTGTAAGACCAGGAGAAGGTTCCTTGAGGGCCGCCGTTGGTTGTTTGTAAGTGCTAGTTAGGAGTCTGGAGGACTCACTATCTGATATTGTGGATCCTAAAGCACTTTACAAACATTGTCTCACACAGGAGTATGCTGCCCCATAGCCAGATTAAAGGCCTTGGCCTCTGTTCTTTGTGTAGGATTCATTTCCTCAGGGCCAAAGTACCTACCATATCCATTTCAGTGCAGGTCAGCCCTGCCAAACTGAGCCCCAGTTAATCTCAACTCCTAATTAACCATCATCCGTCTGCCTGGTGAAACACGCCCAAGGGTAGTTGAAATGCCACTTGCCGAGCATCTCTGCACTGAACACTGCTTAAACCAAAGAATAATCGTCTGGAGTCTTCCAACCTCTGCCCTCAATCATCATCCCACTGAGTCCCTTGCTGCTGCTCAGGTATTACTCGTGGGAGAGCTTAGGACATCTGCTGTGACATCACTAGTGCTAGAACTTAAGGCACAAATTAAAACCTTCAAGGTGAAAACCCATTGTAGCCCAAGGTCCAGTATGCTTCAGCAGCAGCAGTGGAAATTACCAGCTATGGACTGCAAACTGCTGCACATTGGGAGAATTCCCGGTTCCTGTCAGACAGTCCCCTCCACTCTCCCAGCAGGAGGTTTCAGCACTGGCTGAAGCTGGGAGCACAGGGCAAGCAAGCTGAGAGGAGGTGGCTGGACTGTCGTCCTGTTCTCTGTTTCCTTACAGAATAGCGTGAGTGGGTCTGCTCTGACGGGAACACACGCTGACATGCAATGCAGAACACATTGAGTAGCCTTGGGCCCGGTTTCCCAAAGTGGTGTAAAAAAACCCTCACAGGTCAGGCTTACCCTGTCTTGAACAACCTCATACTGGATGGTGAATGGAGGTGGGGCAGGCCGAGGGTGTTAAACCTGTAGGGGACAAGATTTTCCTCTGCATCCTTCCATCACAGCACTAAGATCTGCCCTTACATAGAACACATGGTTCAGCCATGAAGCAATGGATGCCTGGAAGTCACCCAAATGGACCTTGGGGATTTGATGGGTTTGCATCCATGGACAGACTTGCACCCCAGCTACATGACCTCCCTCCCTCCTCCGTCTCCTGGACCAAAGATGGGTGCTAGAATTTGGAGGGGGGCACAGAAATCTGATGCAGTCTCAACTAAGCATTGTACTCACTTTTGAGCAGATCCACTCCGAAACCACATCATCTGACCCTCCGGAGAGCTCACTGCAGGATCCAGAACAAGGCGGAGGTATGACAAGACAGAGGCTACTCTGTGAAAGATCTCCTCCTTCATGCAGAGCCCTAGGCAAGATCTGCCCTTACACACGTGATTGTTGCATGTCCCCATTTTAGGTGCGATAGCCAGATAGTTAACGAAAAGCTAATGTGATAATAAATGTTTCATCAAGTGAAATGTGCATGGGAACTGTAGAGGGTACATTTCTTTTTACACGGATAAAATCGCAGATTACAATAGTGAAATCACCCCTAACTTGTGCATATTAGCATCATAAAAGATCTACTCTGATAATGTGTTTGTGGGTTTATTTGCAGCATTAATACTGATGCCTGACAGCGTTATTCGTACGGTTTATATGACTATAAAATATGTTTATAGTGATACAATTAGTAATGCTGAGCTTAGCTAGTACAAATGCTAGTACTTATTGTAACACTATAAACTTAATTTTATAGTGACAAAGATGAACAATATTTGTGTCATCATGTTTTATGACATCAGGCAAGCCCAGCCTATGAGTATAGCGCAGGGGCCTTGCGCCCTTAATTTCACAGCTAAAATACTGCCAAGAAAGACATTTTACTTCATTCTCATAGAACCATAGCATCATATAATATTAGGGTTGGAAGAGACCTAGGGAGGTCATCCAGTCCAATCCCCTGCTTAAAGAAGGACCAACACAAACTAAATCATCCCAGCCAAGGCTTTGTCAAGCCGGGCCTTAAAAACCTCTAAGGAAGGAGACTCCACCACCTCCCTAGGTAACCCATTCCAGTGCTTCACCACCCTTCTAGTAAAATAGTGTTTCCTGATATCCAACCTAGACCTCCCCCACTGTAAATTGAGACCATTGCTGCTTGTTTTGGCATCTGCCACCACTGAGAACAGCCTAGCTCCATCCTCTTTGGATTCCCCCTTCAGGTAGTTGAAGGCTGCTATCAGATTCTCCTTCACTCTTCTCTTCTGCAGACTAAGTAATCCCAGTTCCCTCAGCCTCTCCTCATAAGTCATGTGCCCCAATCCCCTAAAGATGTCCGTTGCCCTCCACTGGATGCTCTCCAATTTGTCCACATCCCTTCTGTAGTGGAGGGACCAAAACTGGACACAATACTCCAAGTGTGGCCTCACCAGTGTCGAATAGATTCTTCCTTCCTAAGTGCAGGACTCTGCACTTGTCCTTGTTGAACCTCAGATTTCTTTTGGCCTACACTACTTTTGATTCCCCTTTTAAATTGTAGGAGCATGTAAAAAGCCACTTTGCAGCCACTTTCAGAGTGTTAGCTAGTTGTGAGTGGGCAAAGCTAAGTTGGCTCCAGAAAGGTCATCTTTGCAATACTTGAGCTAAGCCAGCATGAAATGCTGCATATTCTTCTTTAATAATAGCCTTCCTTTTTCTGCTTTAGACTCTGCCAGTCATCTCAAAGGAGAAGATGATAAATGAAAGGTTAGCCAGCTGAAACCAAAGGTCCAATGTATTTTACACTTTTGCCTCAATCACTTCATAGGTGACATAAATGACTTTCAAGGACTGTCTGACATTATGTTGTATTATTTGAACTATAGGCAATGATTGTGTGATTAAAGTCTATGGGCATAGATGCTTGCAAGGGACAGGGTTGAAGTTGTGCATGGAATCACTTTCCAATTCTTAACCATGCAGCATGAACATCCTCTTCATATTGCTGGTATGGATCAATGACACATGCGTGACTGGTTCCCACTGTGTTCCCTCCTCTTGGAGTATGCTTGGTTGCACAAGAATATTCATCGCTCTTGGGCTGCTCATGTAGGGCTATATCCAAATTCCATTTAAGATTTCTATTGGACCAGGCCTTATGTCTTTGTGGTCAGCAACCAGCATGCTCTTGAGCTTAGTGGAAGGGCTAAAGCAGGGGTCGGCAACCTTTCAGAAGCGGTGTGCCGAGTCTTCATTTATTCACTCTATTTTAAGGTTTCGCGTGCCGGTAATACATTTTAACCTTTCTAGAAGGTCTCGTTCTATTAGTCTATAATATATAACTAAACTATTGTTGTATGTAAAATAAATAAGCTTTCAAAATATTTAAGAAGCTTCATTTAAAATTAAATTAAAATGCAGAGCCCCCCCGGACTGGTGACCAGGACACAGGCAGTGTGAGTGCCACTGAAAATCAGCTCGCGTGCCACCTTCGGCACATGTACCATAGGTTGCCCACCCCTGGGCTAAAGGAACATGAGCCAATGCGTACAAGCGGGAGTGAACACATTGCACTGAAAAGGACATACTATAGAAGCCAGAAGATCATTACAACCTGCTGAAACACACAGGGCTTGAACATGGTAACAAGTGGTGTTTATTTGAGCAAATCTAATTTTTTGACAGAGATGAGTTTTGGGATGCAAAATTCAGGCCAGAATTTCCCCAGCTTGACTTTTTGAAGTAATCAAGAGCAGGCTGTATGAATTTCTGCTCATGCAGAATCCCTGCATGTCTGTTTCAGCAGCATTTTAAATCTCTCAGAAGAAAATAATAATGATAATCTGTGCATTTTTGCTATGGAATTAGCCTGTGACAACCGGCAAATGCCCCATATTTGTTCTAGCGATGCATAGACTTACTATTTGTTGTGATTCAGTCAGTAATATGTATGTCCAGTACTTTCAGAAAATGTAGGGTTATGACATGTAGCATGATCTCTCTTGCTAGCTCCCTCCCCTCTGCTTCCCCCACATGTCAGTGGTACACAGAGAGTGGACATGGACTTGTACTGAGAAGTGTGGCTGAATGGAGGGTGTGGGGGTGGAGGTAGGAGAATCACATAAGTATCCAGCAGAGCTCTCTGTTCTAGTCAAACTAACAGTGAGGAGAAAGTGAATGTAGTGGTGGAAATAATACACAGTGGTGCCACATGAGCGTACTGTACCTCAGTCCTGAATGCCAGTAGCACCCTGCATTTTTCTCCTTTGAAGTGTCTTGACCCTCTTTTGAGGTGTCCAATGCAAGAGCAATTCCAGTCTTCAGTAGCCCATAACGCTGCTCTGTCGGTCTCTTCTCTAGGCCATGCCTAGGCACAAGACAAGCCTGGGGCCTTACACTCTGGGGGCTCTTGTGCGTGTTTTCTATAAGAGAGAGGTCTGCTTAATAGATAAGGTCCCAGCACATTTTGTAGGACCAATAAAACTTACATCTGCTGTGTGCTACAGATGACTTGGTATGCAGCTTCTTTACATGCATCACTGAACATCAGACCAGCTTTATCAGCAACTTCTCCCCAGCAGCAGCCTCTGGCTTGCTAGCCTGACGGCATTCCTCCTTACCTGCACACAGGTTAACGTAGGCACCCAGTGCTACCTGCTTATTCCTTCCCCTGCACAGTGATAATCACCTCCGATCTCCTCCTCTTCATGTTTCCATCAGAAAGATGCCAGGCAGGTTCTAGAAGCCTGCCTGAGCCTCCCACATATCTGTCTTTGCACACAGTTCACAAAACATGGGGCCAGCACTTATCACAGCTCATTACTAAGAAAATGCATGAAGCCTAAAGGAAAGTAACTATTGGGCGTACCTTCTATTATCTCCCAAGGAGCATAGCATAGCTTAAGTAGGAACTGCACTGCTGCAATGAAAATATGAATTAATTCCATATTTGGAAAACCTCACTGCTCCCACCAGATCAGCTGCTGGGGAGTGCTCACCATGGTTTCAAATAACCTTTTAAGTAATTATTTTCTTCTTCTGACGTTTCCTTGTGTTGCTGGTTTGTTAAAGGCTGCATCATTTTATGACAGCCGAGAAATTTCAGTTGGGGTCTCTTCATAGGTGCACATGCCATGAAACGAAGCTTGCTCCTAATTCCAGTTGTTGCTGGGATTTTCAGTCAGTATATAAGTTAGACAGCTCCCCTGTAAAGAGCACATTGGCCACTTATTTGCTGTTTGCATGGTGGCCTCCTTATTTCATTATTCCTTTTATGAGCACTATTAAAAGCTTTTAGACACTTTCTGGCTTCCTAGAGGATAATGAATTATTGGTGGTTCTAAACTAATCATGGCTAATAGGCTTTTCTAGAACACTCAGAGGCAGAGCAAGCAAGAGTAGTCAAGGAAACTCAGAGAGTTACAGCAACACTAATGTGCATTTACACAGTAATGGCTGGCCAGGTGCCCAGTATATTTTCTTGTTACATTTATATACTTCCGTTACTGATATAATAAAATGAGAACTAATTGCCTTTAATTGAGCGTGGTGGTGTTAAATCAAATTCTGGTGCTCGAGCCCTGGATGAGCAGTGTTGACTATCTTGCTGAACATAAAGGAAGTCTACAGTCACAGTTCAGGACAACTGCGTCTGTATGCCCCCTGTGTGGTCCAGCCAGGGCACCCACTCTTAGGCTGATGGCTACCCAACCATTGCTTGTCATGGGCAGAGATCTGCATCTCCCTCCCTTCTGACTATGGTTTTCCCAGGCTGGAGATTTCTCTGCCTACCCTATGAATTCTCCAGCAAGTCAGGCTGCCTATGGAGGCCCGTGTCTCTTCTCTGAAGGCTATGAATAGTTCTCAATTACCATGCAGCTTTTCCTAAGCAAACACATTTATTCCTATGACAAAAGCACTCTAGAGAAAACAAAAGAACCTGCACGGATGCCAATCAGCTCACCAGAGATCATCACCCCACTGTCTCCACAAAGGCTCTGGTTGGTGTCAGTCCTTCCCATCCTCCCCAAGGATTGTTCCAGCTCCCATTGGACAGAAGACTCTGTCCATTTGTTGGATAAGGAACAGGCTCTGACTCAGTTTAAACTCAGGCTATTTATCCAAAATGCCTTTCTGTGTCTCTGGAGAATCCAGAATAAGTCTCTCCTGGTGGTGGTGCCTCCTGAGAGGTGTTACAACCTGAGTGAATTTGGCTAAGCACCCTCCCACATGCACACTGTTGCTAGTTGCGGGAGGAGCTGTGCTCACCCTGCCCCATGGAATGACATACAATCCCTGGCCCACAATGATACATAAACTCAGTACAGTGAGATCTCCCACAGAAATGGCAGGAAGTTGCCACATCTGTCACATTTACATTCAAAATCCCAACATTTAAAGAATGCGTTCAGTGAGTCACCCTCACTGTTAGGGATGACTGCGCCATCTTGGTTAAGCTAAGAAAATCCTCTCCCATTCCCACCATTACCCAGCCTTTAAATGAGTTGAACCCAACCAAATCCACATTTCTGAAGGTGCACAGAAGTATGAAAATGCACAAGCTTCCCCAAGACATGCCTACCTTAAATTCATATCCCTTAGGGAAACAAATATGAGAAAGGAGGATTTATTGTACGAGTGTCTCTGGTAGCGACATGTGTGATGCACCCTGAGGAGCAAGTGAGCAGAGAAACTCAAGCTGTGTGTACATGTTACCCAGACAGTGAACAGCATGCCCCGCAGTGGGACACCTCAAAACTGCATCCAGCTGCTGATGGTGGTGAATATAGGAAAATCATAGACCTGCTTTTGTAAAAGCTCTGTTACAACAGCACAGAGTGACACTAACCTCTGAGGTAACATTTACACTGCAATAAAAACTCTTTGTCACCAAGCTTCACAGTCCACGTCAACTGACTCAAGCTCACAGGCTAAAAAGGGCAGTGTAGAAACTGGATCTGAAACCCTGCAAGTGGGGAGGGTCTCAAAGCCCTGGTTATAGTCTAAACCTGAATGGCTACACCACTACTTTTAGACCTGCAGCCCAAGCCAATTGACCTGGGCTCTGAGACCTTAAAAACCTCTAAGGAAGGAGATTCCACTACCTTCCTAGGTAACCCAGTCCAGTGCTTCAACACTCTCCTAGTGAAAAAGTTTTTCCTAATATCCAACCTAGACCTCTCCCACTGCAGCATGAGACCATTGCTTCTTGTTCTATCATCTGCCACCACTGAGAACAGCCTAACCTCATCCTTTTTGGAACCCCCCTTCAGGTAGTTGAAGGCTGCTATCAAATCCCCCCGCACTCTTCTTTTCTGCAGATAAAATAACCCCAGTTCCCTCAGCCTCTCCTCATAAGTCATGTGCCCCAGTCTCCTAATAATTTCTGTTGCCCTCCACTGGACCATTTCCAATTTGTCAACATCCTTTCTGTATTGGGGGGTCCAAAACTGGATGCAATATTCCAGATGTGGCCTCACTAGTGCTGAATAGAGGGGAATAATCACTTCCCTCAATCTGCTGGCAATGCTCCTACTAATACAGCCCAATATGTCGTTAGCCTTCTTGGCAACAAGGGCACACTGACTCATATCCAGCTTCTCGTCCATTGTAATCCCCAGGTCCTTTTCTGCAGAACTGCTGATTAGCCGGTCGGTCCCTAGCCTGTAGCTGTGCATGGGATCCTTCCGTCCTAAGTGTAGGACTCTGCACATGTTCTTGTTGAGCCTCATCAGATTTCTTTTGGTCCACTCCTCCAATTTGCCTAGGTCACTCTGGACCCTATACCTACCCTCCATTCTATCTACCTGTTCCCCCCAGCTTAGTGTCATCTGTGAACTTACTGAAGGTGCAATTCATCCCATCATCCACATCATTAATAAAGATATTGAACAAAACCAGTCCCAGGACCAGCCCCTGGGGTACTCCTCTTGATACTGCTGCCAACTAGATATGGAGCCATTGACCACTACCCATTGAGCCCGACGATCTAGCCAGTTTCTATCCACCTTATAGTCCATTCATCCAATGCACACTTTTTTAACTTAACGTCTCTCACAGTATTCTTGCCAGCATCAAAAGCGTTGCTAAAGTCAATCGATATCATGTCCACCACTTTCCCCATATCCACAGAGCCAGTTACCTCATCATAGAAGGCAATCAGGTTGGTCAGACATGACTTGCCCTTGATGAATCCATGTTGACTGATCCTGATCACATTCCTCTCCTTCAAGTGCTTCAAAATGGATTCCTTGAGGACCTGCTCCATGATTTTTTCAGGGACTGAGGTTGGGCTGACCAGTCTGTAGTTCCCCGGATTCTCCTTCTGTTTTTTAATTATGGACACTATATTTGCCTTTTTCCAATCATCCGACCTCCCCCAATTGCCACGAGTTTTCAAAGATAATTGCCAATGGCTCTGAAATCACATCAGCCAACTCCCTCAGCACCCTCAGATGCATTAGATCCATTCCTATGGACGTGTGCATGTCCAGCTTTTCTAAATAGTTCTTAACCTGTTCTTTCACCACTGAGGGGTGCTCACCTCCTCCTGATACAAGTTGTGCTGCTCCACTAATTCCCTGGGCCACTTCCTGATGGCCCTGAGCAGTCTTCACCCTTTCCTCAGGGCCATGTCTTGATGGAGTCCCAGCAACCAGCTCAGGGCTCCTTATCCCTCTCCCTGGATTCTGGCAGTGTTACCTCATCCGAGGTCCTGCAGCTTCCCTCAGCCAGTCACACACCATCCACTCTTCTCCAGCTCTAGCAAGGAACTGAACTGGCTTTGGCCCTGCAGCTCTTCTTATTCTAGCCTGCTGGGTCCTGATTGGTTGCTCCCCACATAGCCACTCTAGGCCTTTTGGAGGACCTCTCTACTTCCCTCTTCTGGGGTGGGGTGTGGCAGAGCCACAAGACCTTCAGCAGGGGGCCTCAAGTCCTAGTCCATCCCATCACAGACCCCTACATACAGAGATATGCATAGTGTTTCAGGACTGTACCATCTCATGATCCCTGGAGTTTTTGTTTGGCCTGATGTTGTCTCAGGTAGAAGGAACACACTTGTGTCATTCTAAGGTTCAGATTCAGGCACCATGTGCAATAGTATTTTACATGCATACTCAGGGAACCAGTTAGAATGCACTCAGTGTACTCCCATATTTCTGTTTGGCTAGCAGTGCAAAGAATCATCTACATAAATGAATCTTCGTACTTCAGGGAATTCTGGTTGGTCATTTGTGTGGAATGTGATGAAGTCTGTAAAAATTGGAAATGCCCAAATTAATAAATCATCATTGCAGCTAAGGAGGATACCCTGGTAAGGGGGTGATTCTCAGCTGGTACAAATCACTGTAGCATTAGTGATTTCAGTGAGCAATGCTGATTTACACCAGCTAATGGTCTGACCTATTTTGTATGTGCTTTGCAATGAAGTCCTCAATCTGCAGCTATTCTGGGACCCATGACCATAGTTGTCAAACAGCAGCAGTCTGTAATCACTCTAGTTATATATCAAGGGGATGCATCTGAAGAAGTGGGTTTTTTACCCATGAAAGCTTATGCCCAAATAAATCTGTTAGTCTTAAAGGTGCCACTGAATTCCTAGTTGTTTTTCTGGTTACATATGTTATTTCTGACTGTATTCACTTATGAAAGAGCTCAGCTGAAAGCAAGCAATCCCATAAAAGCTCTACTTGCTACACTGTTTGAGAATGTACTTTGTTGTACTCAAAGTACTATACGGGATCTTTTCAGGGGGATTAAGGCAAAACGCCACATTTATTAGTAATACAGGTATTAATTAATACTCTATCATATGCATATGATATATTACAGTCATGCGTTAGACGCATACAACACACACACAAGCAAACCACTCCGTCTGCTGTTGTTAACCAACTAGTGTTGCTCTCCTTAACTGCAACTGGCCAGGTGACTTAGATGGGGGATGGGTGGAGCTGGGCGTTCTTGCCGATCCGGACGATCGAGCTCCGATGTTGACAAGACGAGACCCGGGTCCTTCTGCAAGACACCTTGTGTTATTTATAGCGCTTCGCTTTATGCAAATCCAGACCGAGATTCAAAATCGGATCTGTGTCCGTTGGTCTTGTGCTGCTCGTTTTTCTGGGTGTTGTCCCAATGCTGCTCAAAGAGGGGCGTTTTTCTAAAGAAGGTGCTTGCTTCTAATCCCTGAGGTCGTCAATATGTCTGCTTTCTTTATTTGGGCCACTTGACAAGTTGTATTGTCCTTTGCTCTGGCTTCCATTCCCTCTTCACTGTTGTAGCTGTCTGGAGGTGGTGTCTTCCAAGCCTCACTCATTCACACCTCATTCAGTCAATGGGGCAATTGATTACAGAGTGTGGGGGGGGAGATCTTATTCTACTTTAGCAAAAAGGACGTGTTTCTTTACTTTAACTATACTGTCTTAGGGGCTATAACATTTGATACAAAGTTTCTATCAATTTCTAATACAAAGTTGTATGAGAGAGGCACAATGCCAAGTCATATGAAATACAAAATCAAACAGTGAACAGAAGTTACAATGCAGGCAAGTGTAGTGAATGGTGAACAGAAGTTACATTAATAAAGTGAACAATTAAAAACAATTTCATTTATCAGTTCTACACTTAGTGCTATCAAACACAAGTTTGCTGGTGCACTGAGATAATAGATCATGAGCATTCAGCCAGGAAGCCACAAGACTGTTTGTTTCATGATTCCGTGGCCTTTCTGTAGCATGTTCACAACAACATGTTAGGAAAGGGTTTAAGTGACTTAATCACTTTTCTCTCAAGTGAAAGCAAGCAAGCAAGCAAGCAAGCAGACTAATACATAGTGTGATGGGCAAGGCCAGAGGCTACAGTAAAGTACTGAGAAACAGTATGTTAGCCGCAGGCCTAAACAAATCCCTAGTACCATGGTAACCAAATGGCAGTTGCTCCAGGTTAATCAAGGCACCTGGAGCCAATTAAGATCTTTCTAGAAGGCAGTAGAGATAGCTACTTTAATTAGAACACCTGCAGCCAATCAAGGCAGGCTAATCAGGGCATCTGGGTTTTAAAAGGAGCTCACTCCAGTCAGGCAGGGGGGAGCCAGAGGAGAAGGAGTGTGTGTGAGGAGCTGGGAGCAAGAAGCTGAGAGTGAGAGCGTGTACTGCTGGAAGATTGAGGAGGACAACAGTTATCAGACCCCAGGAGGAAGGTCCTGTGGTGAGGATAAAGAAGGTATTTGGAGGAGGCCATGGGGAAGTAGCCCAGGGAGTTGTAGCTGTCATGCAGCTCTTACAGGAGGCACTATAGACAGCTGTGATCCACAGGGCCCTGGGCTGGAACCTGGAGTAGAGGGCGGGCCTGGGTTCCCCCCAAACCTCCAACTCCTGATCAGACACAGGAGGAGCTGACCCAGACTGTGGGATCCACAAGAGGGGAAGATCACTGAGGTGAACAAATCTGCCAATAAGTGCAGGACCCACCAAGGTAGAGGAGGAACTTTGTCACAATAGCTACAAAAAATAACTAATTCTTTTTTTTCTTGTTTGTTTAGGGGTTTTTTTTGGCAACATTTGTCCATCTAAATTTCCATCCTGGGCTGCTCAAGGGAATTGTTGGTCATCAGCTTGTCAAACTCAATTCCACCACCTCTAAGGAGATGTAGAGTATTTACCTTTAACCAGGGGAAATTCCATTAAACCTACCAAATATTATTTCTGGCCTAAGGAAATCCTGCAGGGAGTCTAAAGAACTGTGTGTTGAAAGATTCAGCTTGCTCATTTTCAAAATCTTTTTACTTGTGTGGAGTGAGTGAAAATGGAATAATAATTAATAATAATTCTTGATCAAATGTGGGATTCTTCTCAGCACAGGAGAAAAAATATGGACATTATTCAAGTGCCTTTCCACATATGGGCCTGAAGCTTAGTCTCCATGTTTGCTCTGAACTTCCAGTGAGTTCAGTAAGAGTTGTGCATGCAGAATGATGGCACAGTGTCACTCTGGGATTGTTAACAAAACAGCAGTTGACAGCCAAACACAGTGATGATCGGCTAAGCTAGATCAATCTGCACAAAGAATTCCATTAATTTCAATGAGGATTTGGGTTTAAAATCCATGATGATAGATGGACCTAATGAGTTATTTTAAAATGGTGAATTTGGCACTGTCATTGGTTAGGATAAAAACCACCCCAAAGATTTTATGAGCCTCTTTTGTGACTCTTTTTCTGTGCGGCTGGAGGAGATTCTTTTGGTTCTGCTATTTATATGAGATGATTTTTAACAGCTAGGGCGGGGAATATATTAGATTCATAGACTTTAAGGTCAGAAGGGACCATTATGATCATCTAGTCTGACCTGCACATTACAGGCCACAGAATCTCACCCACCCATTCCTGTGATAGACCCCTAACTTCTGGCTGAGTTACTGAAGTTCTCAAATCATGATTTAAAGATTTAATCTTACAAAGACTACATCATTTACACTAATTGAAACCTGCAAGTGACCTGTGCCCCATTCTGTAGAGGAAGGTGAAACCCGCCCCAGGGTTTCTGGCAATCTGATGCAGGGGAAATTCCTTCCCAACCCCATATACATTGATCAGTTAGACCCTGAGCACTTTGGCAAAACCACCCAGGCAGATACCTGGGCAAGAATTTTCTGTAGGAACTCAGAGCTCTCCCCATCTAGTGTCCCATCTCCAGCTATTGAGGAGTTTTGCAATTGGCAGTTGCCTACAGGCCACATGGCATGGTTGACTGTCCCATCATACCATCTCTTTCGTAATAGCCAGGGCCAAGATTTTCAAAAGTGGCCCGTGATTTGGAATGTCTACTCTTTGGGAGGCCCACAACTTGAGCTATCTATAAAAGACATGTATTTCAGACTATGCTGAACAGCCATCCTTTAAAAATCAGGCCCTTTTATGGTGTCTCAATTTGGGGCTTCAAAAATCACTGGTCACTTCTGAAAATCTTGACCCATATTTGTGTGTTGGCAGAATAATGTGTATTGCATTTGTTTGTTTTTTATTCATTTGTTTTTAACAAGGTCTTGTTTGTTCCTTGAGTTCTGAGTTGGATTTCTAGGTCCTGGTTCTCTAGAACTATTCATTTTTTAAAAGAATCACTCCTAGATTAAAGCCTGAAATGAAACCAGCCACATCTTCAGTGAGTTCTCCCACTCCTAGAATATTTCCCCAAAATGCAATTGCATTGCAACACTGCAAACATATGAAGACATTTACCTCTGAATACCGTGCAGTGATCTAGGTGTTTATGTGTGCAAAATACTGACATCTTAAAATATGTATATGTTAAATAGGCAGAGGTGTTTCACATGAGATGCTTGGAAATATCCTGAATAAAATCTTTAAATATTAATGTTTCCCAATGCAGCTCTCAGGCAATCTACGTTCACATTGACAAGGCATTTCAGCTTGTTAAAATTTTGCTAAAATTTTATCTTTCATTTTTTCTTTTCCCCTTTGACTTTCCATAGTATGAATATTGCACATTGTGGAACAAGAATTGATTTGCTTTTTCAACTATTTTTCTTTTACAAAGAGAAGGAAAATAAATATAGATATATTTTAAATCATATTATTGTCTCCATTTATAATTATATATTACACATACATAACAGTTAGATGCACAGATATCCAGACAAAAAAAGCAACCATAAGAGCAATGCTGCGAACAGAGGTCACATTAGAAAGCAGACTACTAGGTAATGGTGGGCAAACCTCAACAAATATAAGTGTTCTCAGATCACTTCTCTGCAACGTGTCAATGGGCAAAATTGCAAAAGCACATTGGGTGATTTAGGAGCTGGTGTCCAATTGATTATTAGTGAGACAGACTCAATGGGAGGTGGTACCAAATACCTTAGTCTAACAAGTAATTTAGGTGATTCTGAAAATTTGATCATATAACTAATTGGGATGGGAGTGGGGAAGTTTCACATTTCCAAAAGTGCTGAGCACCAAGCAGTTCCTATTGACTTCAGAGCTTTTGAAATGGCTATCCCTGGACTTTGGAAGCTGGCTTGAGACCTCCTATTTGCGAAATGCGTGTCCCCAGTATTTTAAACATGGACTGCATCAGAACTAGGAGTGGTATCAAAGCACTTCTAAGCCTAAACTGCAGGACTGTGATTTTGTTATGATAGTATTCAAGATTTATCACTCGAACCTTCTTAAAATGTGCCTGAGGAGTTGATAGTATATCTACTTGATTAGCCCATAAAGTTAGCACTGGAGCAGGACGTTCATATTTTCACCATATCATTTAAGCAATGTGCTGAAGTGCTGGTCTGAATATACAAATGCAGATTTTGGCATTCTGCTAGGACATCCCCAGCTTTGGAAATGAAGCCCAGAATAGATAAAATATATCCACTTCTAAATCTCTTAGACTCCCCTTTTCATAACGTGAACATTATTACAATAGTGCCTTGTAGTGACTGTCCAGTCATAGCTCTTTACCATACAAAGGGATCATTTTTAGACAAGAAAATATGCATCAATAAAACAACTAAAGCATCCTCTTTCACTTCCAGCTGGAGGTTTGGCATCAAATGCTAGTGAAGGATGATCTTCAAGCACTGACATCTGTCTCCTTATCTGGCTTTACAGGCAGTTGTTCTATCCGTGCTGCAGTTCTCTTTTAGATCTGTGGAAGATAGGCTGCCCAAGAGCTGTTGCTTGGCAGGTTTTATTGTGCTACTTTAAAAAAAAAAAATTCTTAAATGCTGACAGAAACTTGTGTGCTTTATTCATGAGAGGATAAGACCCTGTATTCACCTGAGGTGACAGGTATTTTAAGTGCTTTCATATGACCTGATGTAGCCCTTTGAGTCATGCATACCCACCCTCTGGTAGAATTACATGTAGTTTCATTAATTAATCAGGACAAAACTTGTTGGCTTCATGAAGAGCATTTTAGAAACCTCAAAAGGTAAGGTTGGATTGGAAGTTTACACAAGCTAGCCATATCTTTGGGATCTAAGAGAGGGCTGGAAATATCACAAAAAGGGCCTTAGGGTGTTATCAACTCTGAAACGTTTTGTGACAGACAAGGTTTTCTGGCGCGCACCTAGAGTTATGCAAGAATATCAGCTTTCGATTTTTTGAGAAGGATATTGTTAGCCCTCCTGGCTGCAGAGAAAAGCTTGAAACAGTGACTCCTATGGGCTCGAAAACCAGGAAGCAAATTAAAATCTCAAATATATTATTAAAACTCTCATAATTGTGAAGCAAAGCTCATTACTTTGGGGGCTTGACCCATGATTATTGAGTGCTTGTGTTTAACAGTGCTGGCCTGTCTACACTGCCCCCCTATAGTCCTTGGTATACTTACATTGTTGTAAACTACAAGCGTGGACAGACTAACCTATACTGCTGAGCCCCATCCTAAACAGAGGTAAATGCTATCAGGCCAAATGGTACCTTTGCTGGTTTGTATTAACAGCTGGTCATCAATGGCAGAGTTGACCAGGCCTTTCTCATGAGGATCTCTGATAGTTTTTAAGCCAGAAATGTAGTGAAAACACCCTTTTGAATGTTTTGAGTTGGGTGCTATAGTCGTACCAGGAAGTCTGGCCTAGGAGAGTATGGGAGCATGAGGCACCTAAACCACAACTCCCATGATGCACCATGGAAGCATTTGCTAAACAAAGTTTTCTGGGGTTTTCAGCTGAAATTTCAGTTTTTGGCTAAAATATTTCAGTCTTCAAATGTCTGCCACTCCTGCAAAGCAAACATCAACCTTCTATGTGGGGGGAAATATTGTCGCACTTTAACTGGTACATTTGAACTGTTTTACTCAGATACATATGTTGATAGTGATACTGTGTTCCTATAGAGTAAGACCAAGGTAAGGCTGCTACACAAACTATTTCCTCATTCCCGTTTCCACAGAACTTAATGGGGGAGACTTTCAAAGGTACAAAAGGCAGCTAGACACCCAACTCCCATTGGAAATGAGTGGGAATTGGGCATCAAATTCCCATTTGTTCCTTTGGAAAACTTCCCTCCCGTGTCCTTTTCAGAAGCGCCTTTTCAGCAAATCAGTATGTTCTAGCTGGACAGCTCTAATCCCTTGTGATGGGATTCGCTCCCTGCAGGGGCACCTCATTGTGGCCAGGCATAGCATAGCAGCTGACTCCCTTTAAGGCACCCCAGTGGATGCTTCCTCACTGTAGTGGCCTCTCAAACAGCCCTTTTGCCCTCTAGCGAGGCCACACTTTAGTCCACCCCTATTGGGGTAACAGAGAGTCCAAACAAGCTATAGTCCAACATCCTTACATCAAGTCTGCTATCCATCTCTTGGGTCCTTGGTCCTTACACCTGTTACCTCAGGGGGTTTCATCCCACCTTCCCCTGTGGCTGGTTCGAGAACCCAAGCCTTCCTTCTACTCTAGCAGCCAAGGTCTGTTCCCTCAAACTCCTTGCTGCCTCCCTGTATCTTGATTCTCTCCCTGCAGCCTCCCTCTGCTATAAAGTTCCTGGCTTTATAATCATCACCCAGCCCCTCCTCGGCTGGGCTTTGTTATCAATTAAGCCTTCCAAGGGGCGTAGTGGGGGCAAAAGACATATCTGGCTTCAAGACTAAACTTGATAAGTTTATGGAGGGGATGGTATGATGGGCTAGCCTAATTTTGGCAATTAATTCATCTTTGATAATAGCAGTAAACATGCCCAATGGTCTGTGATGGGATGTTAGATGGGGTGGGATCTGAGTTACTACAGAGAATTCTTTCCTGGGTGCTGGCTGGTGAGTCTTGTCCACATGCTCAGGGTTTAGCTGATCACCATATTTGGGACTGAGAAGGAATTTTCGTCCAGGGCAGATTGGCAGAGGCTCTGGGGGTTTTTTTTGTCTTCCTCTGCAGTGTGGGGCACAGATCACCTGCTAGAAGATTCTCTGCACCTTGAAGTCTTTAAACCATAATTTGAAGACTTCAATGGCTCAGACACAGGTTTGATGCAGGAGTGGGTGGGTGAGATTCTGTGGCCTGCATTGTGCAAGAGGTCAGACTAGATGATCATAATGGTCCCTTCTGACCTTAAAGTCTATGATTCTCTCTCTCTAAACAGGTGCTGCCAAGTATGTTAACTGGCCCCTCAGGCCCACATTAACCCCTTCAGGCCCTGTGTGGGGAGACATACCCCTCCTTTATTTTCTTTCCCTTATGTGTGAGCACTAAGAAGGATTGCAGAATGCACAATTCTGCCCTTGGTTATTGCAGTCACCTCTGAACATCTCAGACATGCCAACCAAAGAACAGGGAATCCAGATGTTCAGGATAAATTTAAGCCATAAGACAGTTCAAATCCCAAAACAGTGCAGGAACGGTCAAACAATTAGTTTTAAAGAACTATTTTTTTCTAACTAGTGTATTTAAAAAAAAACAATAACCAAACAATACTGGACAAATTAGTGGAAAATCTGAGTCTTTAGGAAAATCATATGGGTTCATATCAATTCCAAACTCATTCTATTTATTAACCTGTGGAAAACTAACAGAATTTTCTCACAGAATGACTTTGTTGTAAAGTTTCATAAAATACTGGCCAGCTATTTAAGTAGTGGTTCTTTCCTTACAGTATGAGTAAACAACAGTAGATGAGGGTACCCAAGAAAATAAGATCTCATTCTGAATAAGACAGACTATTGAAACTCACTGCACAGATTAGTCTCATTGCTAATCAATAGTTCAGTCAATAGAGATGAAGGAATGACTAAATGAATTCAGCTAAAGGAATCTGTTATATGACTAAGAAACCTCCAAAGAGAAATACTGCTCCCTATAATAGTTTCCATAAACTACAGCACTCCAGGTAAATCTCAAAGGCTATTAGAAGTCTTACATTAGAACAGATTCTGCTACTACTACACCCTCACAATTAGAGATTTTTCAGTAATACAGACCTGCTTCATCTAAAATCCCAAAGCACTGAACAAGAGAACTATGGGAAAGGCTTAAAGTACAAGTTGTGTCAATAGGTTGATTGGAAGAAAAATTGTACAAATCTAGACGAAAATGATTTTGCAATTTATGCTTGTGTATGACTCCATTATCCATGCCACTGTAGACAGCCTAGAGACTATGTAAATGCAGCTAGGGGGTGGTCTTGCTCCCATAGAAGTCATGGGGAATCAATTAAATGGGATAACTTGTCATTTCTACAACTCTCTCAAAAGATAGAGCAGAGGCCACAGTGGAAACCCTGCCATAAGAAGTTATAAGATAAGGCAGGGATGGTAGAGCAAGGAAGTGGGACAGGTTGATAACAAGCAGATAACCAGGGCTAGGAACCGGTCAGTGACAGATGGCATAAAAGAGTCTGGTTGAGAACCAGGTTTTAAAAGGGGATAGGGAATAGTGGGAAATAAGGGAGACAGGCAGGGTCCCAAATGCTTGGATTGCATCATTTTGAATTGAACAAGTGACACTTGAATGAGAGGGCTCTCTCAGATTGTGCCTAAGATTGTCAAATGCCTCTTCAAGGTAAATCCATTTTTAGCAGATTTGTATCCATTACTAGGATGCTCCAGGATTAGCCACAAGGAAGGAGCATTGAAAGCAAGAAGTCAGATGGTAAAATGAAGAGGGATAAAGAAATAATGACTCATTACTGAAAACAGCAAGGCGTACAGCTATACCTTAGCTATATCATAAAAGCTATACGAACAAATTGACAGAACGGCATTGCTATTGCTGCTACCAACCCAGCTGATCTGGTCATGCACCTTCCCCCCACCCAATTATGTTGCAGGATGGTTCTCATGAAAATGCCTTATTGTCTTTCCAGAGCACACCAGATTAGTGCATTTTATTGCACTTCCCCTGGGATGACTCTAGAGCAAGATGGTCACATCTTTGGTAACAGCAGTACTGGAAACAACATAGAGGCTTCATGTAAAGTAACACCTAATGCAATATCAGCATTGGACCTCGCTTGATTTTGTGGCTAAAGCAAACAATTGGGAGCTAGGAGATCTGGTTTTTACTTCTGGCTCTCCCATGACTTCCTATGTGACCTTGAGCAAATCATTTCACCTCTGTGACTCAGTTTTCCCATCTCTAAAATATGGATCACAGTACTTCCCTATTGTCATAAGAGTGACACTCACAGGAGTGATGGTAAGAGACAGGTCTTTATTTCCTGGTCCCAATCACATGATATTTGATAGGCTTACAGAAAGTGAAAACCCCTATCTCATGACTAGGATCAGTAACCACTGTCTCCAATGTCCCAGCCCCACTTTTTGGAGAGAGGAATCAAAAGCAGATAAAACAAAATAAGAATAAAAAAAAAACAACAACCACCACCAACATATACCAACAGTTAATAAAGCGTACAAATGTCCAGGATGGAGGTTGGGGTTCATAGCCTGAAGCCTCCTAACAAATGAAAATATTGTTCTGTCTCTTATTAATATCTATGTGTGCTGACTAGAACTGGTTGAATTATTTTAGTGAACAAAGTTTTAAATAAAAAAATGACTTCCTAAACATTTTTTTCCTGAAAAATGATTCTGAAAATGGTCACAACCAAGTTTTAATAGAATTTTTCCACAAAATTTTTATAGAAAACTTTATGGGAATTGTTCTAAAAATGTTTAGTAAAATTGTCATTGACCAAAATCCTTGAATAAAATCTTCATCAGTACGATTACTGAAGTTTTCCATTGACCAATGGAACAACCAAAGATTTTGATTAATGGAACATTTCGTGCTGATGACAATTTTGCTTTTGATGAAAACGTTGTGAAAGGTTCTGATTTAAAAATGTACAACACATTTTAAAACAATGGCTCAATTTTGAACCCTATGAAGCGGGGCTTTCTGAGCACATGGCCACTTCTTGTTCTCAAGACAACTCCTTCTGTTACAGACAGGGCCTGGTCCCAAGCCCTTTCTAGTTTTTCCATTGCTTTCAGTTGACTTTCGGTCAAGCTCCCAGTGGGCCTGTGTTTGCTGTTCTCTCTTAGGTAGTTTTATGGTCCATATTACTAGACTATTTGAGCACCTCACTCTCTGTAATATATTTTCCCTCACAACGCACTTGGGAGCAGAGTTGGGTGAATAACTGAGTTTTTCATTTTCTGGATGAATTGAAAAATAAAAATAAACTGTCTTGGGTCAACCTGAAATGCAAATTTTTCAATTTTGGGAGTGAACCAAAAAGTTTCAGGTCAAAATGTTTTGTCTGAATTAACTTAACAAATAAAAGAAGAAGAAGAAGACACATTTAGACATTTTGAGGATTTGATTTGAGTCACTATTAAGGCAGGGAATAGCTGTGAAGTTCAGACTGGATCTTGATCTTAGAGGCACAAAAGTATTTTTGGGAGTGGGGCAGAAATAGGAGAAGAGTCTTGCTTTGGCCACTTCCACTAAACAGGCATGCTTCGAATTATACCTGCTTTCAGGATTTCTTGTGCTGTTTTTTAACATTGACTGGGAAAAGGAGGATTAAGTCACATGATTTGGCTACAATTACCTTCTGACTTGTTCCTAAATATGTTCCTTTATGCACTGAGTGAAGCACAGTTTAGACATAATGATTGCTGGATGCCTGGTTAATTACAGATTGTTGTATAAAGAGTGTTTATATCTGACTAAAATCTAAAGAAAATTTAAATGGAACCTGAAGATTCAGGAGAGAGCCATTTTTATACTCCCCACCCTCACAAATATATGGGTCTTCAGCATCTTCTGCATTAGTTAGCATTATTCTGAAGTTTCAGTTACATGGTCTTCCCACCCCCTCGTAGTCTAGGCTATACTAATCCATTATTTTTATACACCGTTCTGCTCCAGTTACAACACAACAGAGATTCTTGGGGATAACCCCTCCGTGTGAAAGAGTTTGAAAGTCCATATGCCAGATTTCCCAATGGTAGGTGCCAAAATCAATCACAGAAATTATGCCCATGAGGCTCCTATTGGCTAAGTATACACACAAAATATTATGTTGTTTGGGCAAAATGGGTAATTAAAGATGAGATATGGGGCAGAGCCATAAAGTTCATATCCAGATTTATACTTCTCCAGCATATTAGAGATGTTCTGACTGAGGGCTTGGGCCCAGGTCTCAGTTATGCCTAGAAATAGGAGTTATTGTCCAAACAGAGAATGAGACTGTTTAAATATTTTGAAATCACAGCTCATTTTGGGTTATATGGGGCTGATTAGCAGAGGGGAGATGGCTGGCTGAGCTGGTGTGGTATCAATTCCCTCTCTGAGGGCCATTTTGCTGAGGATGTGTAGATCAGTACCATTTCACTTTCCCCCTTCAGGTGAGCTGGTTGGGAAATGAGTCCCCGCCCCCTCCTCAACAAATAATTTAAATGTAAAATAAGACGGGTCTGTGATGCTAAAAATGTCTATGGTTTCTTTGTTTTTTAAATGAAAACCCAAATTTTAGTCACACAAATTGTGACATTTGTTTTTGATTAAAACCTCATGATGACCAGCTCATGGTTGGATGTTGAAGGCAATGTTGTGAAGGGAAAACCCTTCTTTGCACGAGCTTTATTATTCTCCAACTCAGAGTTACCCAGTAGGTGATAGTCCATATGGATCTGCCAATACAATAGCAGATGAAAAGAGTGGGTCCTAGGGGACACAGCGAAGCCCCCACCTACTGCAGTTACAGTTAAATGAAAACTTCTGGTAGAGTTCTTCCTTGAGTAATATCATTAAAAGGGGGAAATAGGAACTTTCTTGAAAAATGAACACTTACAAGAGACCTTCAGTAAATTGGAGAGTAGGATAATAACTGTTGAAAAGTGTACAGGAGTTGTGAGAAGATAGGCCATACTTTGTGAGATCTTGCGATTGTATAGAAATGCCGGGAAAAGTAACCAAACTTTGGTTAGCCAACTGTTGTCATTAACTAGATAACATTTATATGGGGGGTTGTACTGTGATTAGCTAGATAGGGTTGATGTAAAGAATGCTCACTGTATTTCTCCATTTCAAACATGTAATATTTGTGTAATACTGTCAATTTCAAATGTGACTTAACTTTACATGTAAGCACCATGTTACAGAAGATGCAAATATGTTAATCAAATGCTGCCCTCATCAGTGTCTACTGTTGAGAAGTAGCTCTATAGGAGTAGTTACTCCTGGTCTGTGTCTCAAACAACTGTACAGAAGCCAGATTTAGGTGCAAGCATTGGTTTGTGTCCACATCTTCAAATCCAGCACTGCTCTTCCTGCTTCGCAAGGTGCTGTGCACTTGAGATGAGGAATGGGTTGTGAACAATGCCCAATGCAGCATCACCTCTGGAGTGACCAATACTTTTCTGTATAGGTTGCTAGCACACCAGAAGTAATGCATAATCTTGATCAAGTCAGATGCACAGGATCCAAATCTGTGCATTTATAATTCATATAATCACAAGGTCTTTCCCCTCTATTTAATATAGTGTGTTACTGTGCATAGCTTCATCTATGCTGAGAGTTGAGCAGCCTTGTGATTGGAATCTCCTGGACATGACTGATTGAATGAATAATTCCGTGGTTCATGAAACATTTCAAAGATTTTAGCTTCAGGTTTAAAAAATCCCTTCTCTGTAGTTTTGCTTTGTGATTGTTGTAAGACAAATTGTGCTTCTTTGAAAGTATAAGGCACACAGAGAGAGATTTGCAAAGAATATATTTAAGAAACTATTTAGGGGCAACACAAAATTGATATGCAAAGAAAGAATTATTTTGAGAACTTCAAACACAGCCGGTGCTAATGACAGCAAGGGATTTTACTGCAGACCTGTGCAACTCAGTTTTCCTGGTTGTACGTGGAAAACCATTCAGCAGAACTTCAGTTTATTCAGGCTCAAAATTTTTGCACATAGATTGATGCCTCCTGGCATATTAATATTCATATTCTTTATCAATTTTGCTCTTATTTACACTGTGTAAACAGTTTCCAATGGTTCCTTTTCTCTCTTTACTGAATCAAATAGTGGCCTTAGTAATCAAGAAGGAATTAATGAAAAGCAAAAGCTTATTTATAATTGTTCTTGACCAAATTTTTATTTCAAGTATGAACACTATATGAACCGCTTTTAACCAAATCCCCTTTAATTTCTCACAGATATTAATTATAGTTTGTCATCTCTATATTGTGGAATTATTTGCTTCTTCAGGAGAATTCCCAAATTAGCCTTTTATCTCTGTGACCTGTTAGTAGGGTACAAAATATTTTCTTTCATTTTTCAGTCACTTTAAAAGTAAATGTGATTAGGCACATGCATAATTTTAAGCACATGAATAAGCACTTTAGGTACACTCAGAGTAGTAACTTACTCCATAAGTGGCATTTCTAGCGTAGATACACTCTTAACTATTTTCCACAGCACTCATGGCTGAGACATCTGGATGCCACTACAAGAATTACAATAAATAGAAAATAATATCAGCTAGAGCTAGCCATCTGAGAGCCAGATTTTGGAGCCTTGAATTACCGGCTGAGCTCTTATACAAGTAGATCAAATGGAGTTGAATTGTGTGTATATAAACATCTAGGAACAGATCTCCTGGATCAAAAACTCAAGTCCCCAGCTGTTGCAGGCAATCCCAGCATATAATCTATTCATAAATGTGCCATATTCCATTTTAAAACTAGTTCAGTTGTCTACTCCCCCTCCTCTTATTGGACGGCTGTTCCAGAACCTCACTCCTCTGATGGACACACGCACATACACTCATTATGGGGGAAATCCTGGCCCCACTGAGGTCAGTGGCAGAAGTCTTATTGACTTCAATGGAGACAGGATTTCAACCTCCAGTCTTGATTTTACTAACTGAAGTCAGTGGGAGTTTTGACATTAAAACTTAACTAAGAGCAGACTTGGCTTCTCTATGTATAATAGAAAGCAGAAAATTATCTTTTATTGTGACATACATGTGCAGGGAACATATGTTTGTCGTAGGAGGAGGTGAATGAACAAAGAGATCAATTCACAGGCCAAATGTCCATTAAACTGACATATTTGGGGATGAAACATTCTGCAAAAGAAAGGAATAACTTGACACAAGATTCAGTTCCTCCTATTTTTTCCTCTATTCACCCCTCTTTTTCACATTCCTACCATTCTTATTCCCCTGTCCTATGAAAGAGCCCATGGGAATCAATCCTTGAATGATCTAGGGGCAGACTGAGAGCTCCCTTGCTGTTATGGAGAGATATCACTATAGGGTCACAGTAGGTATCCAATGATATGAACCATCTATCTGGGGGCAGAGCAGAGCCCTTAGCTTGAAATGTCTTTAAATGATCAGTCATTCAGGGTCTTGGCTAATGGTGTCCTAAATAGGATGCTATTAAAAAATAATACAAATCAGGGAGAATGGGGGCAGCCATCAGTAACTGCCACAGCAGAAAGCTCTGTATAGAGGGATTATTAACAGTGCTTTGCACTCATTCAGTGTCTTTCACCAGGCTGGACACATTTTACAAACATTATTTTGCACAAAACTGTTAGAAGGAGCTCTGGGTTGTTTTAAGTGTAACCCTTCTGCCAGGGACTGACGGAGCAACAAGAGCCAGCTCCAAAATGCAGAGGGCCCCTTTTAGAAAGTGACTGAGGAATGGCTCAAGCCCCCATCTAGGGTCTTACTCGATTTCACTCTGGGAAAAGCAGGATAATCTCTCCCAGGTCATCTTTGGCAGATACACCACTACCTCGATATAACACCACTCAATATAACACAAATTTGGATATAAAGCAGTGCTCCCAGTGGGTGGGGCTGTGCACTCCGGAGGATCAAAGCAAGTTCAATATAACACAGTTTCACTTATAATGTGGTACGATTTTTTGGCTCCCAAGGACAGCGTTATATAGAGGTAAAGGTGTAGCTCTTTCCCACTGGCAAGCCCTTTGTAGTATGGGACTCAGCATATACATGAGTGAGAACAAGAAACCCAAATCAACATACTAGGCATTTATGCAAACCCCTAGCCATTCAAAGCCAGCATCAAGCCCCACCTAAACCCTAATCACACCTAAGTCCAGATACAAGCAGTAGCCCCTGACATCCAGGAGTGAGGCATGCCTCTGCTGGCTCCAATCCCTTCGCAGCCACTCAGCCTGGTCCCACAACCACCTTGCCCATCTCTGAAATTCAGCTCTGCACAGCACTGAGTGGGTCAGAGCTCCACAAAAATCAGTTTGACTCACCGCTGCCACTCTACTACCACTGGGTGGTCTAGGCAGTGTCTCTATGGGCATTTGCTCTCTGCTGGCAGTGAAGGGAGCCCTCCCTGGGGGTCCACCATCACTCTGCAGATTTCTGTTCGCTAGAACTCTATATAAGGAACCCAGAGCCGAGCAAGGCCATTGTCCAGGGTCCCTGTGCATTGGGATGAAGCTGCTGCCTCTGAGACAGAACACTCCCCGCAACCCTTCTTGCTGGGGCCAGAAGCAACCCTTCTTGCTGGGGCCAGGTTTCACTACCCAATCTTAGTTCACATATTGTACCATCAGGATGACCCCGCATCCAAGGCACACTTAGCACAATTTTCCTTAGCTCTTGTGCCTTTCCATGCACAATACTGATGGTTACTCGTTATCATATATGCATAACCAAAGGCGATGAAAACAACAGAAACATACATGGTGGGAAACGAAACAAACAAAAGGGCAAGAGCTGCCTTTTCCCCTTTCCACTAACAGAAGGAGCACAGAGTTCCATCCTTCTAAGTCCTCTGGCGATAGAGTTTACATATGTATTGTACAGATGGGGGAACCAAAGCACGTGGATAACATTTTCCAAAATAGAAGCCTGAAGTTAGGCTTCTAAGTCCACATTTAAGTACCTAGTGAATTTTTTTCAAAAGCATCTAAGTGACTTTGATGCTTTTGAAACTGCTAGCCTGTGCCCCTAAGTAAATGGCCTAAGGAATCTCATTGACATCGGTGGGTGTGGCCAGATGTTTGCTGATGTGTGTTCTCTCTGTGTGCTATACTGTCTCTGACCAGTCTCTGATTGAACTGCCCAATAACCACAAACTCGGTTCGTAGCGAAGGAACTTGGTCAGCTTCATTGTTGACAAAGCACGGTATTGGTGCCTTACACGTGCTACAAGTACACTCAGTGTGTGTATGCCCATGACAATGCACACGGCTCAGTTAATGGCAGGACTTTTCACTATCCCCTTGGCTGGCCAAAGATATTCCCTCTGAGAAACCTCTTTATACACTTATACAAACAAGTTATGTGTTGTCCCTCTGACGTGGCTAATTACTGCTCTCTGATATAGCTAGATACCACCCTCTTATGTAGTTAACCACCATCCATTACCTCATGGTTTGATCAAAACATCTCTATCCATCATGCTGTCATCCTGACTTTATCTTTAGGATGGGTCAGAGTATTCCTGTTCTCTTTAGGAAATGTGTTAGTATCACACCTCAGGAATGTGTTTGCATGAGTGCTCTGTGCCTAGCACCTCTTCGGAATGTGTATTTCTGCAATATCAGCCCTGTTTTTCCCCGATTCTGTGAACCGGACCTGCCTAGCTCACAACCTGATTTTGCTTTATATCAACAAAACGCTGATCACTATTTTAGCCCAGGTCTCAGGGCTTATACCAGGCCTCTGATACAAGCGCTTATGTCTGAGGCTTTCTTCCTACTACAGAGGGAATTCTTGGGTGTTTAGTACTTTTGAAAATCAGGTTACTTGTTCAAGATCCTATCAGTGTGATTTTCAGAAATACTCAGTGTTGGCCTAACTCTTGCCCCAGTGGAAGGTAAAACTGCAACCAAAACAGAGTTAGGCCAGCTCTGAGTCCTTGTGAAGATCATACCCTACATAAGTATGTAGGGCCCAGCTGTACAAAGCTAGGGGCATGCCTGTATCCCAGATATAGGCATCACTGTGATGCCCAAAACCCTTGCTTGGGTACACCCAACCCTGTAGGTGCCTAAACTCACATGGCAGCTACATTTTCAAGATCAATGGTCCTGAAGCACATGGGTATTTTTCCATCTGGAGCACTCAAGCCCCCACTAGGTGTACATATGTCTATCTTCCACCTAAGACCCTGAGCAGCCCACAAACTGTGAGAAGATAGATGGAGGAGTGCACCTTCCATATTGTGCCTGATCCAGTAGGCGTGCTCAGAGGCTGCCTAGCTCTACTCAAAGTGGGGGCGGGGTGTAGGTAGCGACCCTCCTAACATCTAGCCCAAAAGTGAAGATATTCACCTAGGATGTGGGAGACCCCAGCTCAAGTTCCTCCTCTGCCTGAGGAGGAGAAGGGATTTGAACAGGGATCTGCTACCTAACAGGAGAGTTCCCTATGGGGTACTTTGATATGTGCCTCTCTCTTAGTGATGTTGTTCCATGTTAATGTAATATTTAACAATTAATTGGGTCAGAAAAAGAGTGAGAATCACTCTACAATCCACTGGCTAAGGGACTCCCTGGGGGTGAGGGCAAACTCTGTTCAAATCTCTTTTCCTCAGCAGTTAGATTGGGGCCTTGAACCAAAGTCTCCCAGCCGAATGTCCTAACCAGTGGGCTAAAAGTGATGGGGAAGGCTACCACTTCCTCCCCACTCCCAGCCACCTTCCCTGACATAAGGCAGGCACTTCAGTCATCCTTTCCAGAAGCTACTTAAGCATCAAAGCCCCTGACTCCCCCAGAGGGGATCCCTATGTGGACCAAAAGAAGAAAAAGGCACCTCCTTTCAGTCCGGACTTAGGTGCTGAACTCAGAGAGAGGAGGGGCTTATCTCTCTCCCCTTGCATTGTGAAACTTGCAAGAAAGAAAAGAGAAGCACCAGAGGCCCAGCTTTTGAGGCACCTGCCTTTACTTATTTTTAAGCACTCTTCAATAATATCAGGGGGTCTAACTGAAGGCAGTCCACTACTCATATTAAGTATCAGAAGGGTAGCCGTGTTAGTCTGGATCTGTAAAAGCATCAAAGAGTCCTGTGGCACCTTATAGACTAACAGATGTATTGGAGCATGAGCTTTCATGGGTGAATACTCACTTCATCGGATGTCATGCATGCTCATGCTCCTGAATGTCTGTTAGTCTATAAGATGCCACAGGACACTTTGCTGTTTTCAGTCATATTAAGAAGACATTATATTGTCTTCACTTGTATTTATAATTGTACACACAGGAGTATATTTTCCACCGAAAGCCACTAAAGTCAATTTCTCCTTCTCTGTAAGGGACTGGGGTGCAGGCAGTCTGGCCTAACAGTCGCAGTTGGGCTGGGGTCCACACATCAGGGACAATAATAAGTGAGGAATCGCTGGATCTGGGCTCGACAAGCAAGAGTCAGGATCAAAGTCAGGTGGGGGTCGGAGACCAGAGGCAGTACTAGCTGGAATCAGAAAGCAGGAATCAGGGTCAGAGTCAGAGAACAGCGATAGTACCAGGTCAGAGGCAAGAGGGAGGATCAGAATCAGACTGGGATCAGAGGCCAGTGGGCTGCAAGGTTCTTCCTGTGAAGTTTGTCCATAGCCAGAAGTACATGCTCAGGGTTGCTGACCTGTTGGCCACACCCGAAGTCCACCCACTAACCTCCCTCTGTACTAATGCGGAGAGAGTCTCTACCAGGCTAGGCACCATGGTCCTGAAGTTTTCCTGCATTCTGGGCCAAGAGATACCATGGAGGGGACAGGTGGATTCTATCATTAAGTGCTAAATAAGGCCTCGGGATCCATTAGTAGCTATCCTTGCAGCCACACAGTCATACTGATTGTCAGCTGGCCACGCATAGGCACAGGGAGCCGGCTGTATCTTCTTCAAAGGGCAAAATGTGTACAATGTATTACTGAAGTGGAGGGAGGGGATCACTCAAATCAGTATGACAATGATGAGGTAACATTTGCATTACAGTAGCACCTAAAAGCTGCAACCAGATTGGGCTCCATTGTGCTAGATGCTGCACTAACATGTAATAAATGGCAGTTCGTGCCCCAAAGAACCAACAGTCTGAAAACAAGCTGTGACAGACAGATGAGCCAAACTAGCTGCCCAGAGTGAGGCTGGGGAGATGGAGTTACACATAAATGTAATGGGATGTGTGCAATTCTTAAACTGGGCAATGGCCAGAGGCTCAGATTTCAGTAAATGCAAATATAGACCAGTCAGCAAGGAAAGGAGTAAGTATGGTCTGGTGAGATGGGCAGATGGGAGTTCTGGGTTCTGTTCCCATTTCATTGTCACCCTGAACAAGTCCCAGAATCTTCCTGAGCCTCAGCTCCCCCTGTGCAACATGGAGATAATGATATTTACCTACCACAGAAAGGTGTTGGCAGGATTAATTGACTAATGCTTGTATGTACATGACATAAAAGACCCACAGATTTTGGCTTATAAAAAACAAACAAGTAAAACTGCCCACACTCTTGTTCCTTCTAGAAAAAAACAAAACCAATTCCCCCCATTCCGTTTCCCCCCCTCAAAAAAAAAACAAACAAAAAGCAAAAAACAAAAATAACCAGACTTTTTTCCCCTGGTTTTATCTGGGATGCTTAAAGCTGTAAGGCACAGGAAGCTGATCTTGCCCTCCAGATTTTACAGCCAGTCCTCTGGCTCTAGTTTGCAATAAGGCTGACCATTAAAGAACATGATAAATGCTTACAGGAAAGATGTGCTGAACAGTTCTACAAATATTTGCTCGGACGTGGAGGAAAAGAAAAGGTTCTCGTGGTATGGGCAGGATGGGTAGGGGCGGCTCTAGGTATTTTGCCTCCCCAAGCACGGTAGGCAGGCTGCCTTCGGCAGCTTGCCTGTGGGAGGTCCCTGGTCCCACGGATTCGGCGGCGTGCCTGTGGGAGGTCCGAAGTCACGGGACCAGCAGACCCTCCGCAGGCATGTCGACAAAGGCAGCCTGCCTGCCGCTCTCGCGACGACCATCAGAGTGCCCCCCATGGCTTGCCACCCCAGGCACGTGCTTGGCGTGCTGGTGCCTGGAGCCGCCCCTGAGGATGGGTGTTTTCCAAGTCAGAGTGCGTATGTCTGTTGAAGGGAGCAATCACTCACAGTAAGACGGTTGTCCTTCTGCCAGGAAGGGGCTGATTCAGAAGCACTTTCAGGTAATGCATTGAGATGAGGGCCAGCAGCCCCTTGTGGCATGGAATCAACAGCTCACAGTAGGATCTCAGCACTTCACATCATGGTACCCTGTACGCACACCTTGGCCCACATCCTCAGGTGTGCCAGGGCTCAACTAAGTGCACCTGAGTGGGTGGACAGACTCATGCAGCTGAGTGAGGCAGCTAAGTCACCTTTGGGCTCCTTTGGAGCTTATAGGAATTGGATAGGATTCCCTTTAAATTGTTTGGGAACCTTTTAGAGGTGCTCCCACAGTTCTTGGAGCAAGTTAGAGGAGACTTTATAGCACCTTGCTACAGCCTATCACCCTGTGTAAGCCTCCGGCAGGCCTGGTGCAAAGGGGCAGCACAAGGATCTTTACTGTGCTGAGGCACAATGCACACGGCAGCTCATGCTGGAGTGATAGTGGGTTTGTAAAACAGACTTTTAGCTACTTTGGATGGACCGGTTGAATGTTAGACACAAGAAGCTTGCCGGGTGTGGATTTATACAATCTGCTGCCCCTTCATTGCCTGGATCCTCTGGACCTTCACAAATTCATGAGACAATATTATTGAAGAGTCAGAGATGTCGATGTATCTGTGTGTTTAAACCATGGGGCCCATTGCGTAGGTGGAGAATTTTCATGTCAGTTAGTTATTGCACAAGCAGAGATCTTTCAGTCCTATGTCCTCCCCGAGCACCCAAGACTGGTGCCAGGGTTTCTGGCGCCCTAGGCGCCGGGCCATTTTGCCGGCCCACAGGACCACCGTACCACCACCGGAGCCTCAGGACCAGCGTACCGTCCGCAGAAATGCCTGCGGCAGGTCCACCAAAGCCGTGGGACCAGCGGACCGTCCGCAGGTACGACTGCGGCAGCTCCACCGGAGCCGCCTGCCGCCCCCCCGGCAAAATGCTGCCCCCCCCATAATGCTGGCGCCCTAGGTGACTGCCTAAGTCCCCTAAATGAAAGTGCTGGCCCTGCGAGCACCACAGCGTCCCTGTGCCCCTCCATAGCATTCCTTGTTTCCTTCTCCATTTGCACATTCTAGCCATTCGGTTCAATTCCCCAAGGGATATCGGAGCTCCAGCCTGAAATTCTATCACTAACAAGTCCCTGTAGCTTCTGATCCTCATGTGCAGCTGTCATGGTAACAACCCACTGATTGCTTTATGCAAATCCATCTCTGTTGTTTAGCGTGCTGATGCTCTAACCTTCAAAGAGACTCGGGACCCAATCCTTGGCTACAGCTAAACACTTGTGTGTGTCTGGAGATGGGAAGTGGGAGATGGGCAGGCAGTGGTGGCAAGGCTGGTGCTGGCTCAGGGTAGGATGTCTCAGGATGAGAAGCAATGCATGAAAAACCCTGCTTTTCACAGCAGGAGCAGCATGTGCACTTTCATAGATTCCAAGGCCAAAAGGGACCTTTGTGAGCATCTAGTCTGACCTTTTGCATTACACAGGCCATGGGACATCCCTTTTAGAAAATAGCATCCAATCCAATCAAAAATTGCCAGTGATGGAGAATCTACTACAACCCTTGATAAGTTGGCCAGACCGTTAATCGCCGATACTATTGAAAATGTGCACCTCAGTTCTGGTCTGAATTTGTGTAGCTTCAACTTCCAGCCATTGGATCTTCTTCTAACTTTGCTAGACTAAAGAGTCCTTTCACTGTTGTAAACTAGCATTTGCAGCTGATGGCAGGATACATGCCAGCTGGCTGGGGGACTGGAGATGCCATCTCCATGCTAACTCTGCCACGATGGTAGATATATGGACCCATCAATAGAGCTATCTGAAAAATGCCTGTAATAGTTTCCAGGAAATTTTGCAAAACCTGTTTTTTCTTTTTAACTATAAAGGGGGGGGAGGGGTTGGTTAAAAACAATTCTTGTTTTGGTTTCCATTTTTTGCGTTGAGAAACAGGAAAGTTTTATAAATTTACCTTTTGAACCAAAAGCCATTTTCTGAAAAAACAAAAAACATTTTGACGAAAATATTTGGAGGAGATCCGCCCCCGACAGAGTGCCATGGAAGGGTCAAATCCCGCATCTCTCACCGGAGGAGATGAAAAGAAAGCAGCTCTTTCTGTGTTCTCCCTTACCATGTCTTCTTGCACGCTGCATCCGTGACACTGACATTATCAGGCTGTAGTTATGCATCATAGCATCACAGCAGGAATCAACGTGGCATTTCTAATTTTCCTGTGAGCTAGATTTGCAGTGCTTGGCAGAATTCCATTCATTTCAGGATGATGGGGAATGTGCTCCATTGTTCCTCAGTAAGAGGCCCTACCTCTTACACTAGTTCTACTGTAGGCTCTGAGGCCATTATTGATGGATGCTGCAGAAATGTTGTAGTCGGTAAATCCAAATATAGGGCTTGATCTCACTTCCCTTCAATTGAGTGGGAGTGTTTCCACTGACTTCAGTGCAAGTTCGATCAGAACTGTTCTTATTAAGTCCACATCAGGGAAACTGCAGAAGAGTGGGTGTTCACCTGTGGGTCTTTCTAATTAAAGACTTTGGGCAGCAGACACCAGAACTATGAAACATAAAAAAGTTCTGTAAGGAGTTGGTATCATGGGAAGGAATGTTCACAGTGCCCTTAAGAGCGGCTGAGAGTGGATTCCTCCGATGATTTCAGTGTCCTGCAGGATTTGATTTGAGAATGAACAATGCAAGACTTCTGAGCATGGCCTGTTTTGTACTCCTGCCATGCCAATGCCTTAGGCAGCTGCTTAGAGCAAGAGCTAGCCCTGGGGCCTATCCCAGCCGTAACAAACATTTAGCTTGCATGGATTGTTCCACCGCATGTTGACAGTGTGCTGCTAACATCTTTGGACCAGATTGCGGCTGGCTCCTTGCAGGAACAAAGGATGGGAATGCATCCCCTCTTGGGCTCTTCATGGGCTGCAAGGGCACTCCGTGGGGCACAAGGGCTTCTCAGGCTCATGCCTCCAAGGCTACTTTCTCCAAGAGGGGAGGAAGAGGTGCTTATAAAAAGGGCTAGAGCTGAGTGGCAAGAGCATATCTTTGAGAGTTTGAGTCAATGGCTATTAAAGTCATTGAGTGCCCCCCAAACCCCCGCTGTTTTCATTCCACATTGAACCAGGCCCTTAGGCCATAATTCTTCATGCAAACTTCAGCATTCTTCATTGAAGAAGGGGCCTGATGGCAATGAGCTGGAGCCAGATGTAATGCAAATTCTCTGCCCATGGACCTCAATCCTGGTATGTCACAATCTAGGGACTTTCCTGAACCAAGACTCTTCACGAAACTGGAGCAAAAGCACCAAAGCTGAGCTTTAAATTCAGATCAAGATGGATGTGACACTTCTGCACAACCTTGTTGCGACGGTACCTTCCATAACGGTTTATGGAAATATGCTTAGAACATGTTTTATGCTACATATGCCATGTAACATATCTCCGTAAAGGTTATTAATCCTGTTTGTATGCATGTATCATTATTGTCTTCGAAGTTATGAATGTTATGAATGTTGGCTGTATACTGGCTTGATTTCTACATAACCTTAGTAGAGCATTTGGTCAGTTCCTGGAGAAAGGAATGTTGAAATTAAGTACCTAATCAAGAAACACTTAAAGGACAATGGATCTGGGAATGTCCCAATCCACATAAGACGTCTACTTGAGTACGTTCAAGGTAGCATATAAACAATGGACACTATCTGTAAAAACTGTGAGTCATATATGGACATGTGACTTGCCCAGGTGAATCCAAAACTCTGTCTTGGAGCTGGACTTTGCACAGGACAGAGGAGGGGGTCTCCATCCACAAGAGAAAGTCTATTTAAACCCCATGGGAGACCCCTCCATTTTTTCTTCAGCTGGTTAAAGAGAGGAGCCATCATGAAGAATCACCTAGCCACCACCTGAGGTGGAACAAGAGCTGTACGAGGGGAAGGAATTGTGCCCAGTCTGGGGAAAAAACTTACTGAAGCATCTCTAAGGGTGAGATTATCTGTATTCAGTTTGATTAGACATAGATTTGCGCATTTTATTTTGTTTTGCTTGGTGACTTACTTACTGTCTGTTACTACTTGGAACCACTTAAATCCTACTTTCTGTATTGAATAAAATCACTTTTTACTTAGTAATTGACCCAGAGTATGTATTATTACCTGGGGGAGCAAAGAGCTGTGCATATCTCTTTATCAGTGTTATAAAGGGTGAACATTTTATGAGTTTACCCTGTATAAGCTTTATACAGTGTAAAACGGATTTATTTGGGTTTAGACTCCATTGGGAGTTGGGCATCTGAGTGTTAAAGACAGGAACATTTCTGTGAGCTGTTTTCAGGTAAACCTGCAGCTTTGGGGCAAGTAATTCAGAACCTGGGTCTTTGTTGGAGCAGATGGGAGTGTCTGGCTCAGCAAGACAGGGTGCTGGGGTTCTGAGCTGGCAGGGAAAGCAGCGGTAGAAGTGGTCTGGGCACATCAGGTCGCAGCTCCCAGGGGGTTTCTGTGATCCAACCCATCACACTTGTTTCCTGCTGAATTTTTTTAAAAAATGTTGCAAACAGAAGTGTGTGCTCCCAAATTCAGCCTTTCTACTGTATTCCACATCCCTGGGCGATGAAAGCAACAAAAATTCTAGCCCGCTGAGGATTGTTACTTGATCTACATTTTTGTTGGTTACCAGCAGCAGGCCACTCTCATGCACGTTTTTTCTGTATTAAATCTCTGCTAAGTCACCGTGTTTAAATCGCCTTAGTACAAAACGATTATAGATCTGCTTTTACAGTGTTTGTTATTAAATTTTGCTGTTTCTAATTGTTACCACCTTATAAATAAATAATGAAAACATCTCTCATGAAACTTAGATGAAAAGTTATTGCTTCTAAGGAGGCTAGATTTGCATTTTTTTAATTATTCAGCTTGCTTACCAGCGTAAATGCCATTTTAAGTATTAATGATATTGATGTGACTGTGTATTATGTACAGGAAAAAATTCACTTTGCTGTCAATGTTCAGAATATCCTGTTGAAAAAGTATAGGCACTGGATATGCTGCATACTTTGTGGGTGAGCAGAAAGGAAGAAAGCTAAAAAAAGTGCAAGAGAACCTTTTAACGGCCTGTCCTACTTAGAGTGTAATTGAACTTAATGATGCTTAAAGACCTTTTGCAGATCCCATTTCTCTATACAGCAGAAAGTGGGTGTGGGTCATGGAGCAGTGCACATAGCTCGGTGGGCTAATTATGCCTGTCCAGGACAGACCCTTCATTTTCAAATGGCTGGCTCTGGCCAGCACACATTATTCAAATGGCCAGAAGGATATTGTTAGTAAACTGTGCTCAACATCTTCTGCAGGAAAAGCAGGTAATTTGAATTATCCGTATGACACCTCTCCAGTGGTCTTTTGTTGAAGATCTCAGCTTTACTTTACTCTGGATCCAACTGAACTACTGAGAGTGATTCATCCATATTGTCAAGTTTGGCAAAAAATTCAGCCCCTTTTTATTCATCATGTTGAGCCCTTTTCTCGATGCCACTTGCCCAGGAGGAGAGCACAATTTGTACGAATGTATTTGCTATTCAGAACTGTTTGATATGTCAGCTTCTGAATAGCTCACAAACTGTCCCCTGTGCCTATCAGGGAGGAGCACAATTTGTTACTCCAGGGGGCATCATTGGTCTGATTGGACCAGTCCCATGTGACTTGTCTCCTGATTGGATGATTTAACCTTTAAAAGGAGGAAGGGCCTGAACAGCTCATTGGGGCTGGATTGTATCAGGGAGAGGTTGGGAGCACTTTAGAAGTGGAGGTAGCGAGGGCTGAGCAGGCCTACGCACTTTAAGGCATTTTCTCTCTTCCACAGAACAAAGCAGTATATTCAGTTTGCATATATGGGATTGTAGACTCCTGACTGAGGGTGAAAGAAAACCAAAGCAGCCTATTGGCTATTTAGCTGATCTGGCACTCAAAGTTCTCTTGACCTATTTTTCTTAGCTACTTGTGTGGTCCCTATTACTGGAGCACCTCACAATCCATAAGGTACTTGCCTTCCGACACCTTTGTGAGGCAGCACTGTGCTGTTATCTCGATTGTAGGGGTGAGGAACTGAGGTTCAGAGAGACTAAGAGTCGTACCCAAGATAACACAGAAGCCTGAGGCAGAGCTTGAACCTGGATCTCAGGAGGCCTACGGTGCCAAGCCAGCCTCCCTGTCTGTCCCACAAGCTGACTGTGTTTTCACATCTGTTCACATGTCTCTTTGCAAAGGCTGTGGCCACATACTCTTGTCTATCTCATTGGCTCCATTGCCTCAGTGCCAGGCTGACCACTGGCTGGGGAGTGATGGCACTGGACAATGGCTGTGCTTTGTGCACCCTCCCCAATTCACCAATGTTTAACATATCTGCCAAGCCACCACATTGATTTTACTGCTGTCCCTTTATGTCACAGAATCACACTCACAGATCATGTAGCCATTGGCTACCTGCGGCTGCTTTTCATGATTACAGGGACATTTGCACAGCCTTATCTCATGTGTTTGAATAATTGCCAGTGGGAGTGAGAGGCTGCTTGTGGAAATGCTGTCCTACCATTGTGAGCTATGGGTGCCAAGAACCTAAAAGTGAATTAGTGAATTAGTTCTTCATGACTTGTGTAGCACCTCCTTTGGCTGGCTGCACTGCTGCAAGCCTCTCAACTCACTCTCCTCGCCCGGCTCCTCCTGAAGTAGACAGGAGCTAGGACTCCACAAACTGGGGACTGGCGGTGTGTGTTTGTCACCGGGTTCTCTACTCACCACTAGAGGCGCCTCATGCTGGCTTCTCTGGGAATTAGCTCTCTCAGCCTGACACCTCTTGTGCTTTTTCAGTCCATCGTCTCGCTCTGTCATCCCGCAGCCCCCTCTCTTGCTCCTTGGGAGTTACAGCACCTTGTCTTCATGGCTTAGCCCTCCAGCCAAGCCACAATGGTCCTTCCCTCTGGAGTTCTATCACAGTCCTCCACAGAGTCCCAGGCTGTCCATAACTCCACGGGTGACATCACTCCCTCAGTGACTAGGACGAACCATCTCTGCCCAGATTGGGCCACTCCCTCAGTGGCCAGAAGGGGAACCAGGCCCCCTCTCTGCTCTGGGCTCCAGTCCAGGGCCCTATTTCCAGCAACCGAGGTCTGGGCAATCCCAAACCTTCTTTCCTCTCCCTTGGACTACTTCCTATCTTGCCTATCCAAACCCCTTTTCTCTGGGTCTGCTAGGCAAACCCTTCCTCTTGGATCTCAAGGTCTGTCTCTCCCTTGTCCTAGGGAGAGTGACTGAAACCATCTTCCCTGTAGCCTCACTTCTGCTACCCTGTTTTTTCCAAAGCCCCTCCTGGTCCTCCACAGGTGAGCTTCCCTGAACTAGAGCTCTCCTCTCACCATAAATATCCCCAGCTTGCAGCCTAATAGGTTCATTGGCTCAGCTGGCCTATTTTAACTCCTTCAGGGTGAGTGTGGGGAGAACATCCCATCACAGGGTTCAAGGCATGGGAGCTGCCTAGTCAAGTGTGTGTATCCATACAATGGGATTTTGGAAATACACCTTTTACTTAAGCCCTGAATCCCAGACAAGCAGTTGCAGTGTAACAGAGACTTGGGGCCAGACCCAGGTGATAGAGGAATGTAAAAGGCCTATTTCAGCTGAGACTGAGAGTTGCTCTAGGCAAAGCTTGGATTCCATTTCTTATCTCATTCTAAAGCATAGTATAAGATTATAAAATGGGCTGGGGACACTGATCAAGGTTCGGCTTAATGTTATGTCTAGGGTTTACAGAACACACTATATGTGAGCAAGTCAGGTAAGAGTGTGCATCTGTTTTAGAGCTGGACGTAATAGATGTCCCAGCTCCAGTATAAAACCCAACACAGCTAGCTCTCTGTTCTCTGGGGCTAAGCCGTAAAGGAGGCATGAGTAACTTGTAAATATTATGAGTGGGAGTTTCCAGCTTGCAAAGTGAAGTGTGTCTTTAACTTAGCAGAATCTATTGTATTGGCTCAGTGCATGAGTAGTAAAGGGCTAAGTCTGGTCTTTGTGCCCATCTGTATTTTGTTATTTTTTTGGTTTGTTCTTCTCAAACTTTAACCTGATGAAATTGAAGTTTTGAACTTTCATCCCTGTCAAACTATAGAGAAGTGTACACAAAAGAGAGGCCAGAGGTCTGGGGGAAAGAAGCTATTGTTTGCAGTTTTAGCCATCAAACTTTTATCATTTGAGATCGCTCCCCATTATAGAGTTGGCCCCTTTTCAGGTTGTGCATTTATCTCTGTGGAGTGTACTCTGGCTGCGTTGCTATTTTCACGCTGTCTGGAGTGGCTCACGACTTAGAGTGACTGCTGCAGGGCAGCCTGGCGGAAGTAGGGCAGAGACCCCGGATTGCTGCTGTGGTCTATAATTATCTTTCACCAGCCCCGTAACAAATGTGAACTCCCATAGTACTCCAGTAGTTTTATCATGAAGTTACAGCCAGTCCCCTAAGACACTTCAGTCTATCTTGCTACCCAGGCAAGCTGGACTATGTGATAAATAGTCACTCACACCAAAAACTACAAAATATTCCAGGTGACATCCAGTCCCAAGAGACCTGTCACTCACCAAGGTGAATTTGCATCCTAGATCTCACACCAAAATAATGCTGGCAGCCCATTCTATAGTAAAGTAAGAAAAGGTTTATTAGCTAAGAAAAAGAAATGAGAGTTACTGAAAGGTTAAAGCAGGTGTAATATATGTACAGGTGAGTCATAGTCTATAATTCCAAATGGTAGCAGGATGTAATAATCTTCCAGTTTCCCAAAGTCTTTCAGGGCTACCTAGAATAACTCTTGGGATCTCTGTCTTTTCATTCAGTTTTCTGCCCTGTTAGAGGCCAGAGATAAAGCATTTTTCCTTGTGTCCCTACTTATAGCTTCTTCTCCTAGAAAGCAAGCTGACAGGGTCACTGCTTACCAGGGCTCACTCTTTGAGCATGGGGAATGAGGAATGCATTTGGAGTCTTTGATCTCTAATCATAACACACAGTGATCACTTGATCAAAATTAGCACTTTCCTGTTAAAGTCCTTCATTTGCATTATGCGAGGCTTCTTTCTGGTTTGATGGGTTATTTAGTTACAGGGCTACGTACAGTGTAAATGTTTCCTACTGCATTATAGCAGGGCACAGATAAGTGAAAACAATACATACTGCATCCCATTAGTTTGAACACCAAGCACATTCTTATACATTTAACAATCACTTTGATCTATACTAATACACAACTGAATTGGCCTGGCTTCCAGCTATGCATTTGTCAGTGTTCAGTGAGGCCTGGGGCATCGGCATGAGCTGGCACCTTGTCTGCAAGCATCACAAGCATCACTGTACTACGATGATTTGTAACAGATGGCTGTTCCAGTATCACTGATACAGTCTGGCTGTCAGATTTAAAAGTGCACATTCACCTCTAAACATGCAATTTGTGGTACATGAAAATATGGCTCTTAAGAATGGCCATACTGGTTCAGACCAAAGGTCCATCTAGCCCAGTATCCTGTTTTCCAAAAGTGGCTAATGCCAGGTGCCCCAGAGGAAATGACCAGAACAGGAAATCATCAAGTGATCCATCCCTTGTTGACCATTCCCAGCTGCCGGCAAACAGAGGCTAGGCACACCATCCCTAATAGCAACTGATGGACTTATCCGCCATGAACTTTTCTATTTGAATTCTGAGATAGAGTGTTGGGATGTCAGAGGGGAGCAGAAACTTTCAACAAATGTCCTAGGAAGGGGTTCACTCACTGCTGGAGTATCTCCTTCAGCCAGGTGTGATGCAGGGGTTCTTTCTCTGGCTGGTACCCCTTGCCGGTGGTTGCTCTTCCGGAAATTCAACCCTCCTGCCAAGTCACAATTTAGTCCACTCCTTTCAGGGCATGAACAGTGTCTGTCAGAAAACAGTCTGATATCTTCACAAAGGTCTTTGGCCCCAACTCCTAGCCCTGTGGGCCTTGTATCTCAGGGCTCTAAAAAGCCATGTTTCCTTCTCAGGGGCCTTCATACAACCAGACCAGTGGCTAGGAGGTGAACCCAGGCCCTCCCACTACCCCAGCCTCCAGCTCAGGGACCCTGTAACTAGCAGCCAAGGTTTGCTCAGGCCAACTCCTTGCTACAGATTCCCTGGGGTTCTTCTCACTCAGCCTGTCTCAGGCTTTCTCCCCCACAAGCTCTCTAAGCTCACGCTGTTCCAGGGCTGGGACTGTCAGGGTCACCTCACAAACTCCCCAATCATAAAATGCAGACTTAAACCCACTTTAGCCCTCCTTGGACCTGACTTTACTCCTCTCTCTGCCTGTCCTGACTGCATGGAATTCAGGCGTACATTTTTAACAATGAGAGCAATGAACTGCGGGAGCAACTTACCGAGGGTTGTGGCAATTTTGGAATCAAGCTGGGATGTTTCTCTGAAAGCCCTGCTCTAGGGATTCTTTCAGGCAGTCCTGTGGCTGGCCCGTGCTATACAGACTGGGTGCTCACAATGGTCTCTTCTAGCCTTGGAATCTATGAACACCTCCCAGGGCTCTCTCCCCAGTGTTCCAGCTCCTGCCCTTTTGTCAGAGATTCCCACCAGATCCGTCTTCAACCTGGTGGCTCCATGGCTGCTCTATGCACTCTCCGTTCAGACAAAGATCCCAGGGCTGCCTCTCTCCCTGCTCTGTTCCCAGAGAGTGACTGCAAGCTGTCTGTCTGCAGCCCATTCTGCTCATAACTGTCTGCTTTTTTAGTCACCACCCAACTCTCTCCCCGTTGGGGTTCATGTTTAATTAAGTCTGGTTCTCCTTTCAGTGCAACCAGGTAACATAACACCCCACCCCAATGCTCTCTCCACAGGGAAAAAAAGTCACAAGGCCATTGATTTTTGATGGAGGTAATGTGGCTAACAGATAACCTATGGACTGTGACTTAGGAGACTTAGAGTCTATTCCTGCCTCTGCCAGTAGCCTGATCATTGACCTGGGACAAGACACGTACCCACCCCATGACTCTTTACAATGGGGGTAATGATGATGACCTTCTCTGTAAAGTGTTTTGAGATCTCCTGATGAGAAGTGCAATATAAGAGCTAGGGAGTATTATTAGAGCCAGTAAGGCTCAAAATTGCTCTAACTGCCAAACTATGAAGCACTGGGTCCATCCTGGGGGCTCCCAGATGGTCTGGTGTCTGATTGGGAAAACCAGCCTGAGGCAATGGCTTGACTTACACCTTAGCCCTATAGCAAAGACCATTGAGCAAAGTGGCAATTGGGCCTAGACATACAAAGGGAGGGTTGGGTTTTCACAAAATCCAGCTTCCTGGAGAAAGGAGGTGAAAGTCTGGGAGACAAACAGAAGCCACGTTGACTCCCAAAAGAGTGTAAGTCTGTTCTACGCCCAGGGCCGGCCCAAAACATTTTGGCACCTGAGGCAGGGACCTCAGATGACGCCCCATCATGCCCGCTCAATTGGGCAAAAACTTTGAAAGGTCTCAGTTCTGCCTTCTTCCTCTTCTACTCCTCTCATGGTACTGCTCTGCTACCTCTCCCAATAAAGGAGAAATAACAACTTAAAATGCCTTGTTCAAAAATTGTAAGTAACACTTAACTTTCAAATGCCTGAACAGCAAATGTAACTTTTCTTGTCTGCATAGTAAACATTGGCATTTGTATCTGTTTGAATAATCAATGTGGTGCTTTCCGTGCCATCTTGGTTGCAAAGATTTGAACTGCTGACTGCTGAAGGTCCACAGTCTGGGCCAGCTCATGCTCTATTGAGATGGTTGCAAGGCCCACCAGCCTCTCCTGTGTCATTGTGGAGCATAGATGTGTTTTTATTAACTTCAGCTTGGAGAAGCTGCATTCTTCATTGGCAACTGTTACAGGAAGTGTTAGAAGTATGTGCAGAGCAATAAAGCATTTGGAAAGAGGGTGGTCATCTTATTTGAGCACATATACTCCAGAAGAGCCTTTGGAGTTGATCCTGCTGAAATGTATCTTGAAAGGGCTTTCAGTTCATCACCTAAATCACATGCATCAATATTGCGCATGTCATCATGTGTCAACACTGTCTCTAGTACCCTGAATTGCTCGTGTAGCTCTTCTTCAGGTAGAGTGAGGAGTTTGGGAATATCATACAACATCTCAAATACACTGCTGTGTTCCTTGAGCTGCATGAAACTTTCTTCAACTGAATGTACTGCACAATTCAGCACATGGTTAAAGAATTCAACTTTGAATTGCTGCTTGAGGTCTCTTATGGGATTATCCCGTGCCTTGTAATCAAAACATCTTCTTCTCCAGTGACTTTTGTATTCTTGAATGGGTGGGAAAATAGCTTCAATGTGAAGTTCCTCTGACAACCTCTGTGCACTCTTGAGAACATTTTGAAATCCCTCATCTGACTTTGCTTTGTCCAGTTGTTCCATTGCTCCAGATATATCAAGGTCAACACCTTGGAGTCTTTTGCTTGCAACATTTATTTCAAACAATATGTCATGCCACAACACTAAGCCACACAGTAATTTGAAGTTTTGTATGTTTCTGGTGATTTCATTTCCCTCTGGCACTGTTCTCCCACAAACAGTTCCTGTCATAGCATTATCTTCCATACTGGCAACTATGGCATCATCTATCTTCCCAATTTGGTGTTCGATGGGCTTTATCGCCTCCACTCGACTTTCCTATCGCGTGACACTCAGTGGTTTCAGTGTCAGAGAGGATGTTCCCAGATGTTGCTTCAAAATTTGCCATCGATGAGTTGATGCAGAGAAAAATACATAGATGCTTTGAATTATATTAAAAAATTCAGCAGCCTCACTAGAAACTGACACTGCATCACTGATCACCAAGTTCAATGAATGAGAACTGCGTGGGACAAAAAAAGCTTGTGGGTTTAACTCTAAGATCTGTGTCTGCGCTCCTCTCTTCTTTCCACTCATGTTGGCACCATTATTGTAGCCCTGACCTCTCATGCCAGCTATTGCAACTCCCATATCTTCCAGCTTTTAAGAAGCACACTTGTCATTCCAGCTCTTGTAGTATCATCAATGTAAATAAATTCTAGAAAATGCTCTCTGACAGTCACCATTGCAGGGACATTTTCACTAGGTTCTGTTGCTGTTACAAAATGCACCATTAAAGTTATTTGTTCCATATGGCTGTTATCAGGTGTGCAGTCCAGAACAACAGAGTAATATCTTGCTGACTTCAGATCTGCCACAATCTTCTGTTTGACTTTTGTTGCCAGTAACTGTATGATCTCATTGTGAATTGTTTTTCCAAGATAGCAGTGTGTGTACATTTCTTGGGTGGTGACTTTTCTTAGATGCTCTTGGAGTACAGCATCAAACTTAGTCATCAGCTCCACAATTTTAAGGAAGTTTCCATTGTTTGGCACATACAGCTGATCTGAAGTGCCACGCAGTGCTAGGTTTTGGGTAGGAAGCATTCTCACAATGGCAATTAGCCTTTTCAGAACATTTTGCCAGTAAAGAGACTCTGATGCAATCTTCTTCAACGGCTAAACAGCCACAGCACCTCCAGTCCCAGACCCGCAACGGGAACAGCAACCAGCACCAGCGCAAGCAAGGGCAACCACCTCTTCAATCCCAACGCCAGAAGGACCAACGAGCCTGAACTGGCACAACAACAAACAACCATAACAAAGAGGCTCAGGCAGAGCCTCAAATACCACCAGGTGCACCAGCAGAAAGCGTGCACCAGCGACACAAACAACCCCATCATCTACATCACTTCCAGAGGGACCAAGCCAAAGTCCCCAGTCTGAGGAAGAACTGGGGTCCCCAGTATCAAGGGAACAGTTCCAGACTGAGCAGGAAGCAGATGACCGCCTTCAGGAAGCTTGGGTGGCGGCACGGAGCAACCCACCGCCTCTCAGCTCTTCTGACCGATCCCGGTTTGTTATAGCCCAAGGACTTTTATACAGGAAACTCTTCTGGTGGACGCCAGGAAAAATGGCAACCGCACAAACGGTTGGTGTTCCAACAAATACAGGGGAAGCTCTTAAGCTTAGCCCATGATCTTCCCAGTGGTCAGGCTGGGGTAAACACAACCAAAGACAGGTTGAAGAAATCCTTCTACTGGGAGGGGATGGCAAGGAAGTTGCCCAGTATGTCCAGTCTTGTGAGGTGTCCAACAGTGGCAAAGCCTCAAGATCTGGTCGCGGCCCCTCTCCAGCCACTCCCATAATTGAGGTCCCATTTCAGCCAGTAGCTGTGGATATTCTGGGTCCTTTTCCAAAGAAGACACACGGGAAAGCAGTACAGACTGATTTTTGTGGACTTGGCTACCGATGGCCAGAAGCAATGGCTCTAGTAAAACCACTGCTAAAGCAGTGTACCAGGCCCTAACAGACATTTTCGCCAGGGTCGGGGCCCTCGATACTGGTCAGTCAGTGAAAAGGAATGCTATGCATTGTGTACACCCTGGAAAAGCTACGCCCATACGTTTGGGAACGACGCTTCCAGCTACAAAACTGACCATGCTGCGCTAAAGTGGCTTTGCCTGAGATGTGGAAGTCTTGTACTTTGCATGCTTTTATTTTCTATGTGCATGTGTTGTATTCCTCTGTTTAGTTTAAAGTTTTAGGTAGAAATCACCTCCAGTGAAACTCTACTGTCGGTGATTTGGGGGGCGTGTCATAAATAGATAGGTAAGGTAAGGGTTAAGTTTCTTTTACCTGGAAAGGTAACCAAACACCTGACCAGAGGACCAATCAGAGAACTGGATTGTTTAAGTCAGGGGCGGGAATTTGTATACTCGGTTGTTTTTTGTTTTCTCGGCTGTGAGTAAACAAGGTTTCCTCCTACCTTTCTTATTTCACATATTATACCAAAGTCTGTGAGTACAAAGGAACCCCCAAGCAATTCGGCTGTGAGGAGCTTTGGGTGTACGAATAGATGTGGATGGCTGTGTCTTTTTGTTTTCGCGTGAGTAAACAAGGTTTCCTCCTAACTCCATCTATATCTTAAAGTTTCTTCTAAACATTGTAAGTACCAAGGGAACGCAAAGTAATTCGGCTATGATGATCTTTGTGGTGTATTCACATGTATGTTGATTTGTTGGACTGGTTTAATTGGGCTATCTTTTAAATCAGACTGTTTCTTCATCTCTTCTTATAAGCAGAGCCTGTATTGAGTTTCTTAATGCAAGATTATTGTTTTATATTTTCTTTCTTTTTTATAACTTTTCTTTAAAACATGTGGGTTTCTTTTCCTAGGGAGGCAAAGGAAAGGAAACAGCCAGGCTGTGGGCTAGTTTCCTATTGCTTTCAGGGAAAGAGCAGGCACGGGGAAGGCAAAGCCAAGCTGTTGGCATTTTGCATCTCTATTGTCCTGAGAGTAAAGAACGCTTATCTCTTGGGGAAGCAGAGAAACCGGTTTCTTGATACTCGCAGGCTCGACCAAGAGCAGCCTGAGAAGGAGGGGGGCAGGGGTTTTCTCCCCTGCTTTTAGCATCCAAGGGATTGGGAATCTGGGTGTCCCACCAAGGGAGGGTTGGGCACCAGAGAGAGGAAAGAGGGGGGTCAGGCCTCTAATTAAATTCCTGACCTGGTGGCAGCCCAAATACCCAAGCTGGTAGTGAGCTTGGGAGTTTCAGGTAAGCCCCGACTTTTGGACGCTAAGGTCCAGGTTTGGACAGGACCAGATTGTGGACGCTAAAGTCCAGGTCTGGGACTGGGAGGCTAATTACCACAGGAAACATGAAGTTTTTCATGCTGTGGCCCATGCAGTACAAGGAAGTCCCTCAGGCTACTGCTCAGTGGGTCCACAGTCCTGGATCATCTAGACTTACGGAACTAAACTCAGCAGCAGCTGTTTATTGTGTCTCTACCATACTCTTCTCTGAGCTTCACTTTTCTTCAGGAATGTGCCTGGTTACATCCATTGGAGATGGAGATATGGATGCTGCAGTAGCTGCCCAGGTCATCTGCACTCTGACTAACTGGAAGATCAGCCATCTCTTCACCACTCACATCCTCACTGGGGCCAGAAGCTCACCGTGAACATTTGGTCTATGTATCTCAGGAGAGCTCCTCCCTGCTTAGATAGAAAAGCTTCCTTTGCTTGCTTTCTTTTTCTGAATGCTGCCCCAGAGGGGTGTTTTCTTCTTTCACTCATGAGAGCTGTTCTGTGCCAGCTACAGTGGCCCTCAACACTCAGTTGAAGGGGACAAATAAGCAGGCTGGTAGCAGGGCCTGAGTGAGGGAGATATCAGTGTCTTAAGGGCCTAACTGGCTCCCACTGCTTCAGTTGACTGCCTGTTCTCCTCAAAGGGTTTAGGGAAGCAGCAGGAAACAGGAAGCTCCCTGACAAGCTGGTGTGAATCAGTCCAGGCTCCTAGCGGTGCTGGAGAGGTACAATAAGACCAGGCTGACCACGGCGGGGAGTGATGGCACGGACAATGGCTGTGCTTTGTTGCACCCTCCCCAATTCACAATGTTTACATATCTGCCAGCCCAGATGATTTTACGGCTTGTCCCTTTATGTACAAGATCACACTCACGATATGTAGCATTGGCTTACCTGCGGCTGCTTTTCATGATTACAGGACATTTGCACAGCCTTATCTATGGTTTGAATAATGCAGTGGGAGTGAGAGCTGCTTGTGGAAATTGCTGTCCTACATTGTGATCTATGTGCAAGAACCGTAAGTGAATTAGTGGAATTAGTTCTTCATGACTGTGTAGCACCTCTTGGCTGCTGCAACTGCTTGCAAGCCTCTCAACTCACTCTCCTCGCCGGGCTCTCCTGAAGTAGACAGAGCTAGACTCCACAAACTGGGATGGCGTGTGTGTTTGTCACGGGTTCTCTACTCCCACTAGAAGCGCCTCAAGCTGGTCTTGGGAAGCTCTCTCACCTGACACCTCTTGTGCTTTTTAGTCCATCGTCTCGCTTCTGTTCAATCCCGCAGCCCCCTCGCTGCTATTGGAATTACAGCCTTGTACTTCATGGCTTAGCCCTCCGCCAGCCACATTGGTTCCTGCCCTCTGGAGTTCTATCACAGGTCCTCCACAGAGTCCCAGGGCTGTCCATAACTCCACGGTGACATCACTCCCTCGTACGTAGGACGAACCATCTCTGCCAGATGGCCACCTCCCTCAGTGGCCAGAAGGGGAACGCAGGCCCCTCTCTGCTCTGGGCTCCAGTCCAGGGCCCTATTTCCAGCAACGAGGTCTGGCATCCCAAACCTTCTTTCCTCTCCTTGGACTACTTCCTATCTGTGCCTATCCCAAACCTCTCTGGTCTGCTAGGGCAAACCCTTCCTCTTGGACTCAGGTCTGTCCTCCCTCTTCCTAGGGGATGACTGAAACATCATTCCTGTAGCCTCACTTCTGCTACCCTGTTTCAAGCCCTCCTGTCCTGCCACAGTGAGCTTCCGAACTGAGCTCTCCTCTCACCATAAATATCCCCAGCTTGCAGCCTAATAGTTCATTGGCTCAGCTGGGCCTATTTTAACTCCTTCGGTGAAGTGTGGGGAACATTCCCAATCACAGGGTTTCAAGGCAGGGAGCTGCCTAGTCAAGTGTTAGTATCCATACAAATGGATGGAAATACACCTTTTACTTAGCCCGATCCAGACAAGCAGTTTGCAGTGTCTGTAACAGACACTTGGGCCAGAACATGAGAAGGAATGTAAAAAGGTCCTATTTCAGCTAGACTTGAGAGTGCTCTAGGCAAAGCTTGGATTCCATTCTTATCTCATCTAAGCATAGTATACGATTATAAAAATGGCTGGGGACATGATCAAGGTTCGGCTTAATGTTTGTCTAGGAGTTTTACAGACACCCTATATGTGAGCAATTCGGTAAGGTGTGCATTGTTTAGAGTGGACGTACTAGGATGTCCCAGCTCAGTTATAAAAACCCACACAGCTAGCTCTCTGTTCTCTTTGGCTAAGCCGATAAAGGAGGCGATGATAACTTGTAAATATTATGAGTGGAGTTTCCAGCTTGCAAATGTGAAGTGTGTCTTTAACTTAGCAGAAATCTATTGATGGCTCAAGTCATGGGTAGTAAAGGGCTAAGTCTGGTCTTGTAGCCATTCTGATTTTGTTCATTTTTTTGGTTTTGCTTCTCAAACTTAACCTGATGAAATTGAAGTTTTGAACTTTAATCCCTGTCAAATATAGAGAGTGTACACAAAAGAGAGGGCCAGGGTCTGGGGGAAAGAAGCTTTGTTTGCAGTTTTGCCATCCAAACTTTTATCATTTGGATCGTCCCATATAGAGTTGCCTTTCAAGGTTGATGCATTTATCTCTGTGGCTGACTCTGGCTGCGTGCATGTTTCACGCTGGTCTGGAAGTGCTCACGACTTTAGAGTATGCTGCAGGCAGACCTGGCGAAGATAGGGCAGACCTCCGGATTGCTGCTGTGGTCTTAAATTATCTTTCACCAGCCCCGTCACAAATGTGACTTCCATAGTACTCAGTAGTAGTTGATCATGAAGTTACAGGCCCGTCCCTAAGAACGTCAGAGTCTATTGCTACCCAGGCAAGTGGACTAGTTGTAAATAGTCACTCACACAAAAACTACAAAATATTCCAGGTGACATCCGTCCAAGGAGACCTGTCATCAACCAGGTGAATTTGCATCCTAGATTCCACACAAAATAAGCTGCAGCCCATTCTATAGTAAGTAAGAAAAGGTTTATAGCTAAGAAAAAGAAATGAGCGTTACTGAAGGTTAAGAGGTGTTAATATAGTGTACGTGAGTCATAAGTCTAGAATTCAATGGTAGCAGGATGTACATAATCTTCCAGTTTTCCCAGTCTTTCAGGCTACCTAGAATAACTCTTGGGCATCTCATGTCTTTTCCTTCAGTTTTCTGCCTGTTAGAGCCAGAGATAAGCATTTTGCCTGCTGTCCCTACTTATAGCTTCTTCTCCTGAAAGCAGTGACAGGGCTCACTGCTTACCAGCTCACTCTTTGCGCATGGGAATCGAGGAATGGCATTTGGAGTCTTTATCTCTAATCATACCAGTGATCACTTGATCAAAATTAGCACTTTCCTGTTAAAGTCCTCATTTGCCATATGCGAGGCTTTTTCTGGTTTGATGGGTTATTAGTTCACGGCTACGTACAGTGTAAATGTGTACCTATGATTATAGCAGGGCCAGCTAAGTGGAAAACAATACATACTGCATCCCATTAGTTTGGAACACCAAGCAATTTCTTATCATTTAACAATCACTATTGATCCTATACTCAATACACAACTGAATTGGCTGGCTTCCAGCTATGCATTTGTTCAGTGTTCAGTAGAGGCTCTGGGGATCGCATTGAGCTGGCACCTTGTTCTGCAAGCCATCACAAGCATCAACTGTACTACGATGATTGTGTAACAGAATGGCTGTTCCAGTATCACTGATACAAGTCTGCTGTCCGATTTACAAGTGCACAATTCGACCTCTAACATGCAATTTGTGTACATGAAAATATGGCTCTAAGAATGCCTATGGTTCAGACCAAAGGTCATCTAGCCCAGTATCCTGTTTTCCAAACAGTGGTAATTGGGCCAGGTGCCAGAGAAATGACCAGAACAGAAATCACAAGTATCCATCCCTTGTGGACCATTCCCAGCTGCGCAAACATAGGCTAGCACACATCCCTAATTAGCACTGATGACTTATCCGCCATGAACTTTTCTATTGAATTCTGAGATAGATGGTGGATGTCAGAGGGAGCAGAAACTTTCAACAAATGTCCTAGGAGGGTTCACTCACTGCGGAGTATCTCCTTCAGCCAGGTGTGATGCAGGGGTTCTTTCTTGGCTGGTACCCCTTCCGTGGTATGCTCTTCCGAAATTCACCCTCCTGCCAAGTCACGAATGTAGTCCACTCTTTCAGGGCATGACAGTGTTCTGTTCGAAAAACGTCTATATCTTCACAGAAGGTCTGTTGGCCAAACTTCCTGCCTGTGGGCCTGTATCTCAGGGCTCTAAAAAGCATCGTTCTTCTCAGGGGCCTCATACAACCAGACCATGGTAGGAGGGACCCAGTCCCTCACTACCCACCTCCAAGCTCAGGGACTGTACTAGCAGCCAAGGTTTGTCAGGCAACTCCTTGCACAGATTCCCTAGTTCTTCTCACTAAGCCGTCTCAGGCTTTTCTCCCCACAACTCTTAAAGCTCACCGCTGTTTCCAGGCTGGACTTCAGGTCACCTCACAAACTCCCATCAAACATGACTGAACCCCACTTTAGCCCTCCTTGACCTACTTATACTCCTCTCTCGCCTGTCCTGACTGCATTGGATTCAGCGTACATTTTAACCATGAGAGCATGAACTCGGAGCAACTACCGAGGGGTTGTGGCAATTTGGAATAAGCTGGATGTTACTCTGGAAGCCCCTGCTCTAGCGGATTCTTTCAGCAGTCCTGTGGCTGCCCGTCTATACAGACTGGTGTGCTCACAATGTCTCTTCTAGCCTTGGAATCTATGAAACCTCCCAGGGCTCTCTCCCAGTGGTTTCCAAGCTCCTGGCCCTTTTGTCAGAGATTCCACCACATCCGTCTTTCACCTGTGGCTCCTGCTGCGCATGCACTCTCCGTCAGACAAAATCCCAGGCTGCCTCTCTCCCTGTTCTGTTTTTTCCCCCCCCCCCCCCACAGAGAGTGACTGCAAGCTGTCTGTCTGCAGCCCATCTGCTCATAACTGTGTGCTTTTTGTCACACCACACTCTCTCCCCGTTGGGGTTCATGTTAATTAAGTCGGTTCTCCTTCAGTGCACAGTAACATAACACCCCACCCCATGCTCTCTCCACAGGAAAAAGTCACAGCCTTGATTTTTGATGGAATAGTGCTAACAGATAACCTAATGACTTGTGATTAGGAGACTTAAGAGTCTATTCCTGCCTCTGCCATTAGCATGATCATTGACCTGGACAAGCACTACCCCCCCGATGACTCTTACAAATGGGGGTAATGATGATGACTTCCTCTGTAAGTGTTTGACGATCTCCTGATGAGAAGTGCATATAAGAGCTAGGAGTATTATTGAGCAGGTAAGGCTCAAATTGCCTCTAATGCCAAACTATGAAGCCTGATGTCCATCCTGGGGGCTCCCAGATGTTGGTGTCTGATGGAAACCAGCCTGAGGCAAGGCTTACTTACACTTAGCCCTTAGCAAAGACCCTTGAGCAAGTGGAATTGGGCCTAGACATACAAAGGAGGGTGGGTTTTCAAAAATCCAGTTCTGAGAAAGAGTGAAAGTCTGGAGACAACAGAAGCACGTTTGACTCCCAAAAGATGAAGTTGTCTACGCCAGGGCGGCCCAAAACATTTTGGCACGTGATGCAGGACTCAGATGACGCCCATCATGCCCGTCAATTGGCAAAAAATTTGAAAAGGTCGCAGTTTGCTTCTCCTCTCTTACTCTCTCATGGGTACTGCTCTGCTACCTTCCCAATAAAGGAGAATAACAACTTAAAAGCCTTGTTCAAAAATTGTAAGCACACTTAACTTTCAAATGCCTGAACAGCAATGTACTTTTTCTTGTCTGGCATATAAACAATTGCATTTGAATCTGTTTGAATTAATCAATGTGGTGCTTTCCGTGCCATCTTGGTCCAAAGATTTGAAACTGCTGACTGCTGAAGGTCACAGTCTGGGCCAAGCTTCATGCTCTTTAGATGTTTGCAAGCCCACCAGCCTCTTCTGTGGTCATTTGTGGAGCATAGATGTGTTTTTACTTAAACTTCAGCGGTGGAAAGCTCATTCTTATCATTGAACTGTTACAGGAAGTGTTAAAGTATTTGCAGAGCAATAAAGCATTTGGAAGAGGGTGGTCATCTTATTGAGCACATAACTCCAGAAGGCGTGGAGTTATCCTGCTGAAATGTATCTTGAAAGCTTTCAGTTCATCACTAAATCACATGCATATATTGCGCCATGTTCATCATGTGTCACACTGTCTTCATATACCTAATTGCTAGTGTAGCTCTTCTTAGTAGAGTGAGGAGTTGGGGATATCATTTCCAAACTCTCAAATTACACTCTGTGTTCCTTGAGCTGCATGAAATTTCTTCATGAATGTACGCACATTCAGCACATGTTAAGATTTCACTTGAATGCTTGCTTGAGGTCTCTTATGGATATCCCGTAGCCTTGTAATCAAAACATCTTCTTCTCAGTGATTTTGTATCTTGAATGGGTGGGAAATAGCTCAATGTGAAGTTCCTCTGACAACCCCTGATGCACTCTTGAACAGTTTGAATCCCTCATCTGACTTTGCTTTGTCCATTGTTCCATGCTCCAGATATACAGTCAACACCTTGGAGTCTTTTGCTGCAACATTTAGTTTCAACAATATGTCAATGCCACAACACTAACCACACGAGTTAATTTGAAGTTTTGTATGTTTCTGGTGATTTCATTTCCTCTGGACTGTTCTCCCACAACAGTTCCTGTTTTTTTTTTTTTTTTTTTTTTTTTTTCATAGCATTATCTTCCATACTGGCAAACTATGGCATATCTATCTTCCCAATTTGGTGTCTCATGCGGCTTTATCGCTCCATCACTTCTATCGCGTGACACTCAGTGGTTCGTGTCGAAGATTTCCCAGATGTTGCATTCAAAATTTGCATCGAGATTGATGCAGAAGAAAAAATACATAGATGCTTTGAATTAATTAAAATTCAAGCTCACTAGGAAATGTACACTGCCAATCACTGATCACCAAGTTCAATAATAGAACTGCGTGGACAAAAAGCCTTGTGGGTTTAACTCTACATCTGTGTCTGCGCTTCCTCTCTTCTTCCACTCATGTTGGCACCATTAGTGTAGACCCGACCTCTCATGCCAGCTATTGCAACTCCCATATCTTCAGCTTTAAGAAGCACAACTTGTCATTCCAGCTCTTGTATCTCATCAATGTAAATAAATTCTAGAAATGCTCTCTGACAGTCACCATTGCAGGGACATTTTCACTTGCTTTTTTTGCTGTTACAAAATGACCATTAAAGTTATTGTTTCTCTGCTGTTATCAAGGTGTGCGTCCAGAACAACAGAGTACATATCTTGCTGACTTCGACTGCCACAATCTTTGTTGACTTTTGAGTGCCAGTAACTGTATGATTCATTGGAATGTTTTCCAGATAGCTTTGTGTGTACATTTCTTGGGTCGGTGACTTTCTTAGATGTTTGAGTAAAGCAATCACAACTTAGTCATCAGCTACAATTTTAGAGTTTTCCATGTGGCACATTACAGCTGATGCTGAAGTTGCCACGCAGGTGTAGGTTTTGGTAGGAAGCATTCTCCAATGGCAAATTGCCTTGGTTCAGAACATTGCCCGTAAAGAGACTTGATGCAATCTTCTCTT
>NC_133773.1:9565802-9763922 GCF_003597395.2 Chelonoidis abingdonii | reverse complement strand
TACATAAGAAGCTCCTCCTTCTCATCTTTGCCTGCGCTCCTGCTGCTTTCTGTTTTCCCTCTCACTTTCTCCTGTCCTGCCTGTTATGTCTCTTATGCCCTCTTCCTCGGCACAGCACTTCACCATCTCTGCTGCATCTAGAGCAGAGAGAATACATATGCACCAAGCAGCAGGACACATTTTCTACACTCTTGTCCTAATGGTGCCCTCCTACAGCCTGGCACCTGAGATGGCGCCTCAGCTCACCTCATGTTAAGGCCAGCCCTGTCTATGCCTGCAATCTAGGATGAACGCCTATCTAACTCAGCTTTAGTGAAGCCTGAGTTAGCTGAGACTAAATGTGTGTGTTGGCTTTTTGTTGTTTTTAAATCCGTTTTCCGTAATGCTTTGCGAAATACAAATATTTCGTTTTAAGAAGGCTTGTAGAGAAGATCCTCAATGTGCTTAGGAGCCTAAATTCCCATGGGAGTAGGCGCCGTAACATCTTGGTGGATCTGAGTCTTGCTCCTCCCTCCTGCTCTCCGGAGTGAATAAATGCAGGCCCCAAACTCGTTTGGATGTAGATGTAATACAGGTCGTATTCTGAGCAATGTACATGGGTCCCAGCTTACGAGTGAAGAAACATAAGATTCCCTCCCCCCCACAGTGAGTAAGAGCAAGAAGGCCAAGACATGAAACCAGAAGGGACAGAGATTACAACTAGCCGGCAGCCATGACAGTTAGCCTATATTTCATCATCTCAGCTGGATAAGTAACTAAAAGTTTTAGCCCATGTATCTGTGTCCTATGCTGCACCCCACACGTAGGGAAAGCATAACTGGATTAGGTCACTGACTCCAGTATGTTGTAGAAAAGGAATACATTTGATCAGATGTTTGTTTTTGATTCAAGCTGTGCAAACACTGCCAAGCAATCCCACTCATGTTCACTGACTCTTCCGACAGTTTTTGCATGCTGGTGTGTGGGGATTTTTCTGATCTCTGAGTTTTTACTCCTGATGGCATTGTTTGCCAAAACAAGCCCATTTTTATGGCCTGCGGAAGGATAGTCACTAGAGTGAATTTCATTACTAAATAGTCACCTTAACAACCCAACTAAAGAGTTGAGCTCATTCATTCAGGACCAGAAACACACCATGGGACCCATGTCCAATCAAAGAGTTTGTATTCACAACAAGCAACGGAATGTAATTATTCACCAAAGACACAATGAATCCTGACACTGCAGATCACCAGGAAGTCCTTTTCTTGTCTGACGGAGATACAAGGAGCTTTTGGAGAGATGTCTTAATTCTGCTGTCTCATTGTTCTACTCTGTGCAATGGACTGGAGCTTCAGGGTCCATCTCACTGGGTGCTGCCATGATTACTTGCGCTGGGAGAGCCACATTAGAGAGCCCGAAGAACCTGCCTCTGTCTTCTGCCATTGACGGCAGCATGCTAAATGAGGCAGCCCCCACTAGTGGCACGTATGCAAAATTAGGAGGTTTGACTACAAAATTCAAGTAGTTTTTCAGCCAGTGCAAATAATCAGACTGTTGCTAAGCGCTGTGCCTAATGTTTCATTAACAATAATTGATGCATCAGGCAGGCAGCCCTGGCAGAAACAGGACTTGGTTAGTACACTGAGAGCTTCAGTGTACATGTGGTGGCTCTAATGTTATGGTATTAGCAGCCTGCTCAAGCTTGCATTCCTGAGCACTGTATCAAATCAGACTAGGTCCCTACCTGACACATGACCCTCTTTCCCTAGTTCTACTCATCATACTACCCTTAAGGGAAAAGCCTCCCCTACTTCTTATGAATGCCACTGCTACAGCTATGAATACAGTCTTTGGTTGAGGAATATATAATCTGTTCATATGACCAGCAATTCAATTATTAACACTGCTGATATTTATATTGCAGTCATTAGTTTCAGGATTAACGCTCAGCTGAAATGATTCATCTGTGCACCACTCATGGCAGACTGGAAGGCTTTTTCTCTACTAGGAGTGTAGGAAGTAAAAAAGAAAGACAATAATCTTACGTTCTGACTAATCCTGAATGTTATGGGATGTAGTAGTAACCGCAAATGGGCCAGATTCAGCATGCTGGCCAAGAATCGGACAGCCAAAGACTAGCAAATAAGAATTTTAATCCACTCCATCAAAGACACAGAAGAGAACTATAAAAACTGGCATGATTCAGCAGTAAACTGACTCTATTAGAGTCCTGGACATTGGCTTTTTTCATGTTTCTTTTCCACAGCCACTTCATCTACCTGTACCTCAGCTCCTTGAAACGAAGCAATACCTTGCTACCTCACAGGGCACTAGTGATTGCACAGCATGACACTTCAGGGTGAAGGTCACATAAGTACCTAGTTGGATGGCAAACAACATGAAGCAACAGCAACATGCTAATGCTGCCAAGATATGTCAAAAGGCACACATCAATTAAGCCAAGGAGAACAATATGCAAGAAGAAGCAGTTTGTAGTGTTCTATGGAAAGCTGGTATCAAACGAGAATTTCCTCAATTATGGTAAATATTAATAAACATACAAACGCCATGCACTGAGACATCGCGGCCCACCTTATTCGCAAAGCCCCACTGATTTCAGTGCGGCTACGTATGGAGGAAAATACTACTCAGTATTTATGAGTAAGGATGGCAGAATTGCCCAGAAGAATATTCAAGTCCTTTAAGTTGCTTCTTTAAGATTCTTGAATCATGTAGAGAAAGTGTACCAATGCTGGCATTTTTGTTTTTGCTTAATCCTAGCTTTCACATCAATTATAGAGTCCTTCAAAGCAGGTGTTTGAAATCAGCATGTTTCATGTCTGTCTCAGCAAATTATATTCAAGCACATTTGACATGATAAGAGGATCAATTCTTCAATTCTAAGTCATGGGTATTAAAAAATACATGCCACTGTATGTACTCACAGTTACCTAAATCTGGAGGCATTGCATTAAAGAGCTGCCGATACCTTTAGGAAAACTTTGAAAAATATTCATTTTAGAAACATTCTTTTATAATTATAGTTCTGTATATTTTCTTCTCTCATCCTTATTATAGGAAATTTGCATGAAATAAGATCTCTGTTCTTGCAGTCCTTCTGCTGCTGCTATTCTCACCTTGCAGTTATAAATCTTCAATTTCTTACATCCCAATGTTGCTGTGGATATGATTAGCATGTTATTCTAAAAGTCTGTCATTTTCAGTGGAACTAATCTATTCAAAGCCGATGAATTTAGAGGAAACAGTATTCCTATATTTTATTTAGATGTTCTTAATAAAAGCGATACAGAAATTAATACCTATCGTACTGAATTGTCTAGATAGATAATGTTTTTATTAGTCTTCACAGCTGCCACTTAATGGGACTTATTCGTCTTAACAATCTGATCATTGAGAAATGAATATACACTGTAATTCACCGTATCCAGAATTAGGTTTACAAGTAACTTCCCATTATAATGCAACAATTAGTTATCCATAACTCCCTACTAATGTTTATTTGTAGGGTGAATTGCTTCAGGTTATATACTTGATTAATTTACACTGCATATCTGTATATAGATGTTTTGGTCACAGCACCTTTGTTGTATTCTGTCACTTGTAATTAAAGGGCATTTAAGTTTCATTAAGGAAAAATATGAATCTAACAGTTTCCCTAATGTGTAGCACAGAAGCCAAATGTCACATTTTACTTTAGTAAATGATAATCAAGTGGAAAAGCTACTGTTCTAGACAATAATTCTGTTGGTTTCAAAAGAAATCGAACCAAGTGCATTCATATGAAAGACCAGGAATGAAATCACAAAGAAAGATCAGATTCTGATACAATTCTCATTGGAGCGACGAGGATGGAAATTCTAGGACTATGTTTTTCTACAGGTCGAGTAGCAGGAAGGCTTCAGTAGATGGCTAGAGAAAGCAATTTGATGGGAAAGATGATTAGAGTTCGTAAGTCTGTGGTTTCAGGTATAAAGGATCTAGTCAACACTAGCATTGAGTTGTAGAGGACCATTTAGCCACATACTAAATGTTTTCCCCATAGCCAGTTTAGAGTTCTGTATGTAAGTGAAGGCTGAGGTAGGTCTATGTATGTCACTTAGTCTATCAGTTTTGTTCTATGTGTGGCCTGGGAGTGGCAGTAAATCCAGATCTGTGTGTTCATTGTGATATTTTAGCATTCTCAATGCTTTCTTTAACTTGGGTACGCTTCCTTTTACTGACTGCATGCCCAGCTATTCCATCAACACCAGCTGGCTAAGCATAATCTTACATAATATTTCTCAATTCTTGCCAACGCTGAGTGTAGAATATATTGATCAGAAGTTTGTGAAGCTGCCAAATGGATTACCGGTCCTATAATTTACCGATAACAAACCTGGTTTACAGGATACCTTATAAATATGATAATGATATTCCCAGCAAGATGCTTTAAAGTGCTCAGATTGCATTCTGTGTAAACTTGTCAGAAATTAAATATAATTGATGATTAAAGTGATCACAGTATATAGTAGTGCATTGTCTTTCGGATTTTTTTTTAATTGCTGGGAAGTGAGAGAAAGCATTTTCGAAAATCTCCCTATTTGTAGTTACATTAATATATTTAGCCTAAGTGATTCGAAGCACAGGCCCAATCGAAAATCAACAGGCATTTGCCTTTAGGCACTTTTGCGAATCTCCTCAAGATGAGTACCACCCAACACTTACACACACATATAAATGGACACAGTATTGTACATATTTAATTCTGTCTATTGGTAATCTTTCTTGTGTTATTACTTGGACTGTAAATTCTTCGGGACAAGGAACATGTTTGCTTCTGTGTTTGTTCATGTGTCTAGCATAAGGGCCACACCCAGACCAGGGCCTCGGGGCCTACCGTCATAAACAATAGCTAAGGGTTAATGTGTCTTTTACCTGTAAAGGGTTAACAAAGGGAACCAACACCTGACAGGAGGACCAATCAGGAAACGGATTTTTCACAGCTTAAGAGAGGGAATTTTGGGGTGTTTCTTGGTCTTGGTCTTTGTCTGTTCTTGCTCTCTCAGCTATGAGAGATCTATTTCCCGTCCTTCTATCTTCTGTTTTCCAGTTGTAAGTACAAAGTTAGCAAAGTATAGTCTTTTAATTGTTTTGCTGTATTTGCATCTGTGTATCTGGCTGGTGGATCTTTATGTGTATTTGGCTATAAGTACTTAAATTGTAGTTGTTTTGGGGTAAGGCCTGTTAATCCCTTTTCTATTGTTTATGTCATTTTCTATAAGTTGAAAAACCCTGTATCTACCATCTAGTTACAGAGAACTGTCTATTCTACTCTTTCTTTCTTTTTATGCCAAAAGTCGTTCTGTTTTAAACCTGTTGATTTTTTTTTCTAGTTGACCCACCGGAAATGGTGGCGAGAAAGGAAGGACGGGAGGGGAAAAACTGCTCTCTTGTGTTTAACTCTCCTAGCGTTCGCCAGGGCGGGTAAGCTACGGGAGAGAGAAATCTTCTGTTTCCTTGTTTTGGTTTCCTTGTGGTAGAGAGGAGACATGCTTCTTGGATTTGTGAGTAAGAGGTTGCATCAGTAACTCTCAGGTTAGCCAGAGAGGATTCTGGGAGGGAGGAGGGTGGTGGGGAATGTTTATTTCCCTTTGTTAGGAGACTCAGGCATCTGAGTCTTGGGTCCCACAGGGAAGTTTGGGGACCCAGTGTACCAGGCACTGAAATCCTGAGGTGGTGGCAGCCTATCAGATCTAACTGGTAATTAAGCTTAGATCTTTCATGCTGGTTACCCATCTTTGGGACGCTAAGGTCCGATTTGGGATTATACATAACACCTACCATAATATGAAATATTAACTGTCAGTCAGTCTATGGTGTATTAAAAAAAAACACTTTTTTCTTTTTTTTTTTAATCTGGAGAATCACCACATGAAACTCTTGCTAACTGAAAATTGACAGGACCTGACATTTTTCTGTGGGGAAAAATATAATACAGTAGGAACTGGTGTCAAATCACGGGCTCAAGGAAGACAACCTCTCATTACCCAGGAGTGAGTGAGAGGTTTAAGCTGTATTAAAAGTTGCTGTGTTGGGAGTAGCCAGCATATAAGGAGAGCATCTTAAGAGCTTGGAGATGGGGCAGTTGTGAGAAGGCCATGGCAGCATGACAGCCAAAGCTTTGTGCTACACTCTTCGAGTCAGGGACTGGGATGTGTTATCTGTTCATAACAACACCCAGCTAATGGCACTTTAGGCACTCCCAGCTATAATGTTAACTAATACAGGCGGCCTTTCCAAGTTGCTCTCAGTCTCCCTGTTACAAGTGTAAGTCTGGCTCTGTAGGATGCTGAATTTTGCTGCTGCTTGAGTGACCAGACAGCAAAGCTGACAAAAAAATCAGTGACAGGGAAGTGGGGGGTATAGGAGACCTATATAAGAAAAGACCCCCAAAATCGGAATCTGTCACCCTATGCTTGAGTCATATATTGCACAGGTGGAGGGAAGGTCAGTGGTTTGACATGCCTGCTAAACCCAGAGTGTTGTGTTTATCATGACGGGGCCATTTAGGGGATCTGGTAGCAAAATCTATCTGGGATTGTCTGCTTTGAGCTGCAGGTTGAACTAGGAACCTCTTGAGTCCTTCCACTCTGATATTCGATGAAGCAGCCTTTCTGATAACCAGTTGCAGCTAGAAACATCAGCAGAGTCTCTTTCCCTGTGCTAGAATTGTCTACCTGGGGGCTCCTGAAAGTAGCAGACTGTGGCAAGACAGGTGTGGCTTGCCTCAGTTTCGCCCTTCCATTTGCCCATGAAAGGAACATTAGTCTTCAGTGTCTGCTATAGCCCTCCTCCAGGCACAATGATTCATCTTACCAGTGCCATAGTTCCAAAAGTTCTTGTTGTAAAACCATTCTCCAAGTTCCTGCATAAGCATATAAAGATACAGTGGTTTTTCCATTCCCCTTCCCTGACATCATCTCAAGTCCCTACCAGAGTTCGCTAGCAGCACTTTGTTCTCAGTTCCTTTTCCTCTGTATTCAAGGGCCCCAGTTCCAGATCCCCCTGCATAGGACCAGTCTCCCACAGTGCTTCGCTCAGATCTTCACCAGAGGGACTCTCTTACAGCGTTCCACTTCAGACCCCTGCCTGTGTGTCCTATCCCTGTACAGGGAAATCACCCCTCCGCACAACATTCCTTGCTCCAGTGCTCGGCTTCCCTCTGACTTAAGTTAATTTTCCTAAGGCCACTGCCCAAACCTTCTGTCATCAGTCCCCAGCTATTGGATTCTTCATACTTCGTCTCACCAGCAGTTTCCTCCTCTCAGTAGCTCCCGTTCCCTGCTGACCTTTCACAACTCTCAGGTCTCACTCACCCCTTCTGGTCTGACTCTCTCTGCTCTGATGCTGATCATTTGTAGCCTTTAACCTTAGTCTCATCTCAAGCTCTTTCTTCTGTGGAATGCTCTCTGGTGATTTGCTGCCTTCTCATGGCATGCCAGATTCTAGCCAGAATTTCCAGTCCTTTGTTCCTGTAGAACCCAGCATGCCATGTAACATTAGGTACATAAGAAGCTCCTCCTTCTCTCTTTGCCTGCCGCTCCTGCTGCTTTCTGTTATTCCCTCTCACCTTTTCTCCTGCCTGCCTGTTATGTCTCTTATGCCCTCCTTCCTCCAGCACAGCACTTCACCATCTCTGTGCATCTAGAGCAGAGAGAATACATATGCACCAGCAGCAGACACAATTTTCTACACTCTGTGTCCTAATGGTGCCCTCCTACAGCCTGGCACCTGAGATGGCCGCCTCAGCTCACCTCATGGTAAGGCCAGCCCTGTCTATGCCTGCAATCTAGGATGAACGCCTATCTAACTCAGCTTATAGTGAAGCCTGAGTTAGCTGAGACTAAATGTGTGTGTTGGCTTTTTGTTGTTTTAAAATCCGTTTTCCGTAATGCTTTGCGAAATACAAATATTTCGTTTTAAGAAGGCTTTTGAGAGAAGATCCTCAAATGTGCTTAGGAGCCTAAATTCCCATGGGAGTTAGGCGCCTAAACATCTTTGAGGATCTGAGTCTTGCTCCCTCCCTCCCTGCTCTCCGGAGTGAATAAATGCAGGGCCCCCAAACTCGTTTGGATGGTAGGATGTAATACAGGTCGTATTCTTGAGCAATGTACATGGGTCCCAGCTTACGAGTGGAAGAAACATAAGATTCCCTGCCCCCCACAGTGAGTAAGAGCAAGAAGGCCAAGACATGAAACCAGAAAGGGGACAGAGATACAACTAGCCCGGCAGCCATGACAGTTAGCCTATATTTAGCATCTCAGCAGGATAAGTAACTAAAAAGTTTAGCCCATGTATCTGTGTCCTATGCTGCACCCCACACGTAGGGAAAGCATAACTGGATTAGGTCACTGACTCCAGTATGTGTAGTAGAAAGGAAACATTGATCAGATGTTTGTTTTGAATTCAGCTGTGCAAACACTGCCAAGCAATCCCACTCATGTTCACTGACTCTTCCTTGGACAGTTTTTGCATGCTGTGTGTGGGGATTTTTTCTGATCTCTGAGTTTTACCTGATGGATTGTTTGCCAAAACAAGCCCATTTTAATTGCCTGCGGAAGGATAGTCACTATGAGTGAATTTCATTACGTTAAATAGTCACACTTAACAACCCAACTAAAGAGTTGAGCTCATTCATTCAAGGACCAGAAACACACCATGGGACCCATGTCCAATCAAAGAGTTTGTAGTTCACAACAAGCAACGGAATAGTAATTATTCACCAAAGACACAGTGAATCCTGACACTGCAGATCACCAGGAAGTCCTTTCTTGTCTGACGGGAGATACAAGGAGCCTTTTGAGAGATGTCTAATTCTGCTGTCTCATTGTTCTACTCTGTGCAATGGACTGGAGCTTCAGGGTCCATCTCACTGGGTGCTGCCATGATTATCTTGCGCTGGGGAGAGCCATCATTAGAGAGCCCAGAAGAAACCTGCCTCTGTCTTCTGCCATTGACGGCAGCAGCTAAATGAGGCAGCCCCCCACAGTGGCACGTATGCAAAATTAAGGGAGGTTTGACATACAAAATTCAAGTAGTTTTTCAAGCCAGTGCAAAATAATCAGACTGTTGCTAAGCGCTGTGCCTAATGTTTCATTAACAATAATTGATGCATCAGGCAGGCAGCCCTGGCAGAAACAGGACTTTGTTAAGTACACTGAGAGCTCAGTGTTACATGTGGGGGCTCTAATGTATGGGTATTAGCAGCCTGGCTCAAGCTTGCATTCCTGAGCACTGGTATCAAATCAGACTAGGTCCCTACCTGACACATGACCCTCTTTCCCTAGTTCTACTCATCATACTACCCTTAAGGGGAAAAGCCTCCCCTACTTCTTATGAATGCCACTGCTACAGCTATGAATACAGTCTTTGGTTGAGGGAATATATCTGTTCATATGACCAGCAATTCAATTATTAACACTGCTGATATTTATATTGCAGTCATTAGTTTTCAGAGTTAACGCTCAGCTGAAATGATTCAGGATCATGTGCACCACTTCATGGCAGAGCTGGAAGGCTTTCTTCTCTACTAGGAGTGATAGGAAGTAAAAAAAGGAAAGACAATAAATCTTACGTTCTGACTAATCCTGAACTGTTATGGGATGTAGAGTAATACCGCAAATGGGCCAGATTCAGCATGCTGGCCAAGAATCGGACAGCCAAAGACTAGCAAATAAGAATTTTAATCCACTCCATCAAAGACACAGAAGAGAACTATAAAAACTGGCCAGTGATTCAGCAGAAAACTGACTCTATTAGAGTCCTGGACATTGGCTTTTTTCATGTTTCATTTTCCACAGCCACTTCATCTACCTGTACCTCAGCTCCTTGAAAAACGAAGCAATACCTTGCTACCTCACAGGGCACTAGTGATTGCACAGCACTGACACTTCAGGGGTGAAGGTCACATAAGTACCTAGTTGGATGGCAAACAACATGAAGCAACAGCAACATGCTAATGCTGCCAAGATATGTCAAAAGGCACACATCAAATTAAGCCAAGAGAACAATATGCAAGAAGAAGCAGTTTGTAGTGGTTGCTATGGAAAAGCTGGTATCAAACAGAGAATTTCCTCAAGTTATGGTAAATATTAATAAAACATACAAACGCCATGCACTGAGACATCGCGGCCCACCTTATTTCGCAAAAAGCCCCACTGATTTCAGTGCGGCTACGTATGGAGGAAAATACTACTCAGTATTATGAGTAAGGATGGCAGAATTGGCCCAGAAGAATATCAAAGTCCTTTAAAAGTTGCTTCTTTAAGCATCTTTGATATCATGTAGAGAAGTGTACCAATGCTGGCATTTTTTGTTTTTGCTTAATCCTAGCTTTTCACATCAATTATAGAGTCTTCAAAGCAGTGTTTGAAATCAAGCATGTTTCAATGTCTGTCTCAGCAAATTATATTCAAGCACATTGACATGATAAGAGAGATCAATTCTTCAATTCTTAAGTCATGGGTATTAAAAATACATGCCACTGTATGTACTCATCAGTTACCTAAATCTGGAGGCATTGGCCATTAAAGAGCTGCCGATACCTTTAGGAAAACTTTGAAAAATATTCTGTTTAGAAACATTTCTTTTATAAATTATAGATTTCTGTATATTTTCTTCTCTCATTCCTTATTAATAGGAAAATTTGCATGAAAATAAGATCTCTGTTCCTTGCAGTCCTTCTGCTGCTGCTATTTCTCCACCTGCAGTTATAAATCTCAATTTCTTACATCCCAATTGGTTGCTGTGGATATGATTAGCATGTTACTTCTAAAAGTCTGTCATTTCAGGTGGGAACTAATCTATCAAAGCCGATGAATTTAGAGGAAACAGTGATCCTATATTTATTTAGATGTTCTTTAATAAAAGCGATACAGAAAATAATACCTATCTGCTGAATTGTCTAGGAATAGAATGTTTTTATTAGTCTTCCACAGCTGCACTTAAATGGGATTATTCCTTACCAATCTGATCATGAGAAATGAAATGACACTGTAATTCACCGTATCCCAGAATTTAGGGTTACAAGGTTAAACTTCCCATTATAATGCAACAATTAGTTATCCATAACTCCCTACTACATGTTTATTTGTAAGGGCTGAATTGCTTCAGGTTATATACTTTGATTAATTTACACTGCATCTGTATATAGATGTTTTGGTCACAGCACCCTTTGTTGTATTTCTGTCACTTGTAATTAAAGGGCATTTAAGTTCATATAGGAAAAATATGAATCTAACAGTTTTCCCTAATGTGTAGCACAGAAGCCAAATGTCACATTTTATTTAGTAAACTGATAATCAAGTGGAAAAGCTACTGTTCTAGACAATAAGTTCTGTGGTTTCAAAAGGAAATCGAACCAAGTGCATTCATATGAAAGACCAGGAATGAAATCACAAAGAAAGATCAGAATTCTGATACAATCTCATGGAGCGACGAGGATGGAAATTCTAGACTATGTTTTTCTACAAGGTCGAGTAGCAGGAAGGCTTCAGTAGATGGCTAGAGAAAGCAATTTGATGGGGAAAGATGATAGAGTTCGTAAGTCTGTGGGTTCAGGTATAAAGGATCTAGTCAACACTAGCATGAGTTGTAGAGGACATTTTAGCTTCAATACTAAATGTTTTCCCATAGCCAGTTTAGAGTTCTGTATGTAAGTGAAGGCTGAGGTAGAGTCTATGTATGTCACTTAGTCTATCAGTTTTTGTTCTATGTGTGGCTGGGAAGTGGCAAGTAAATCCAGATCTGTGTGTTCATTGTGATATTTTTAGCATTCTCAATGCTTTCTTTAACTTGGGTACGCTTCCTTTTACTTGACTGCATGCCCAGCCTATTCCATCAACCACCAGCTGGCTTAAGCATAATCTTACATAATATTTCTAAATTCTTCTTGCCAACGCTGAGTGTAGAAATATATGATCAGAAGTTGTGAAGCTGCCAAATGGATTACGGTCCCTATAATTTACCCGATAAAAACCTGGTTTTACAAGGGATACCTTAATAAATATGATAAGATATTCCCAGCAAGATGCTTTAAAGTGCTCAGATTGCATTCTGTCTGTAAACTTGCTCAGAAATTAAAATAAATTGATGATTAAAAGATGATCACAGTATATAGTATGTGCATTGTCTTTCGGGGATTTTTTTTTAATTGCTGGGAAGTGAGAGAAAGGCATTTTCGAAAATCTCCCTATTTGTAGTTACATTAATATATTTAGCCTAAGTGATTTCGAAGCACAGGCCCAATCGAAAATCAACCAGGCATGTGCCTTTAGGCACTTTTGCGAATCTCCTCAAGGATGAGTACCTACCCAACCACTTACACACACATATAAAATGGACACAGTATTGTACATATTTAATTCTGTCTATTGGCTAAATCTTTCTTTGTTGCTTATCTACTGAGACTGTAAATTCTTCGGGACAAGGAACATGTTTGCTTCTGTGTTTGTTCATGGTCTAGCATAAAGGGGCCACACCCAGACCAGGGCCTCAGGGGCCTACCGTCATAAACAGATAGCTAAGGGTTAATGTTTCTTTTACCTGTAAAGGGTTAACAAAGGGAACCAAACACCTGACAGGAGGACCAATCAGGAAACCGGATTTTTCAAAGCTTAAGAGAGGGAATTTGGGGGTGTTTCTTGGTCTTGGGTCTTTGTCTGTTCTGTGCTCTCTCAGCTATGAGAGGGTCTATTTCCAGTCCTTCTAATCTTCTGTTTCCCAGTTGTAAGTACAAAGTTAGCAAAAGTATAGTCTTTTAAATTGTTTTGCTGTATTTGCATCTGTGTATCTGGCTGGTGGAGTCTTTATGTGTATTTGGCTATAAGTACTTTAAATTGTATTGTTCTTGGATAAGGCTGTTTATCCCTTTTCTATTGTTTATTCATTTTCTATAAGTTGAAAACCCTGTATCTTACCATCTAGATTACAGAGAACTGTTATTCTATTCTTTCTTTCTTTTTTTATTAAAAGTTTTGCTTTTTAAGACCTGTTGATTTTTTTTTTCTAGTTGACCCACCAGGAAATTGGTGGGAGAAAGGAAAGACAGGGGGGAGGGGAAAAACTGCTCTCTGTGTTTAACTCTCCTAGTGTCCCAGGGCGGGAAGAAGCTAAGGGGGAAGAGAGAGAGAATCTTTTCTGTTTCCTTGTCTTTGGGTTTGTCTCTTTGTGGAAGAGAGGAGACATGCTTCTTGGTATTGTGATGTAAAGAGGTTGCATCAGTAACTCTCAGGTTAGCCCAGAGAGGAAATTCTGGGTGGGAGAGAGGTGGGGGGAATGGTTTATTTCCCTTTGTTAGGAGACTCAGGGCATCTGAGTCTTGGGGTCCCACAGGGAAGTTTTGGGGGACCCAAGTGTACCAGGCACTGAAATTCCTGGTTGGTGGCAGCCTATCAGATCTAAGCTGGTAATTAAGCTTAGAGGCTTTCATGCTGGTACCCAATCTTTGGGACGCTAAGGTCCAGATTTGGGAATTATACCATAACACCTACCATAATATGAATATTAACTGTCAGTCAGTCTAGGTTGTATTAAAAAAAAAACACTTTTTTTCTTTTTTTTTTTTTAATCTGGAGAATTCACCACATGAAACTCTTGCTAACTGAAAATGACAGGACCTGACATTTTTCTGTGGGGAAAAATATAATACAGTAGAACTGGTGTCAAATCACGGGCTCAAGGAAGACAACTCTCATTACCCAGGAGTGAGTGAGAGAGTTTAAAGCTGTATTAAAAGTGTGCTGTGTTGGGAGTAGCCACCAGATAAGAGAAGAGCATCTTAAGAGCTTGGAGATGGGGGCAGTGTGAGGAAAGGCCATGGCAGCATGACAGCCAAAAGCTTTGATGCTACACTCTTCGAGTCAGGGACTGGGATGTGTTATCTGTTCATACAACACCCAGCATAATGGCACCTTTAGGCACTACCACAGTACTAATGTTAACTAATACAAGGCGGCCTTTCCAAGTGCTCTCAGTTCTCCCTGTACAAGTGTAAGTCTGGGCTCTGTAGGATGCTGAATTTTTGCTGCTGCTTGAGTGACCAGACAGCAAGTGACAAAAATCAGGACAGGGAGTGGGGGGTAATAGGAGCCTATATAAGAAAAAGACCCCAAAATCGGGACATCTGGTCACCCTACTGCTTGAGTCATATATTGCACAGGTGGGAGGGATAGGTCAGTGGTTTGAGCATTGGCCTGCTAAACCCAGAGTTGTGAGTTTAATCATTGACGGGGCCATTTAGGGATCTGGAGCAAAAATCTATCTGGGGATTGGTCCTGCTTTGAGCTGCAGGTTGAACTAGATGACCTCTTGAAGTCCCTTCCAACCCTGATATTCTATGAAGGCAGCTTTCTGATAACAGTATGCAGACTAGCATCCAGCAGAGTCTTTTCCCTGTGCTAGAATTGTCTCACCTGGAGGTCCCTGAAGTAGCAGACTGTGGCAAGACAGGTGTGCTTGCCTCAGTTTCCCCTTCCATTTGCCCATGAAAGGAACATAGTCTTTCAGTGTCTGCTATGAGCCCTGCCTCACAGGCACAATGTATTCATCTATACCAGTGCCATAGTTCCCAAAAAGTCTTGTTGTAAAACCATTCTCCAGTTCCTGCAGTAAGCATATAAAGATACAGTGGTTTTTCCATTCCCCTCTCCCTGGACATCACCTCAAGTCACCTACCCAAGAGTTCCTAGCAGCACTTTGTTCTCAGTTCCTTTTCCTCTGATTCAGGGCCCCAGTTTCCAGACCCCCCTGCATGAGTGACCAGTCTTCCCACAGTGCTTCGCTCAGATCTTCACCCAGAGGGGTACTCTCTCATACAGCGTTCCACTCTCAGACCCCCTGCCTGTGTGTCCTATCCCTGTTCAGGGAATCCACCCTCTCGCAGCAACTTCCTTGCTTCCAGGCTCGGCTTCCCCTGACTAAGTTAGATTTTCCTAGAGGCCACTGCCCAAACCTTCTGCTCATCAGGTCCCCAGCTTTGGTCAATTCCCACCAGCAGTTTCCTCCTCTCCAGTAGCTCCCCGTTCCTGCTGACCTTCCAAACTCAGGTCTCACTCACACCTTCTGTGTCTGACTCCTCTCTGGCTCTGACTCGCTCTGTCTCTCCTTCCTTCTAGGTGCCAGGTACCCTCTCTTAAGCCCAACTGGGGTCAACTGGACAGTCATAGATGCATTGGCTTCTTCCCTCTTAAAAGGTGAGTGCCACTACCTGACATCCCCCAAACCAGGGTATTCTGATATAGATGGAGCAGCTTTGTCTTCACTGGTAGACTTGAATGAAGGGATAAGGAGGGAGAGACAGCTCTAAACCACTAAGGCCAAAATCCAAAGATTGCACTAAATTTCAATAAACTCTTTATACATCTATATCTATATAATCTATCTCCATATCTATCTATATCTGTCTATCTATATCTATATCTATATAGATATAGATAGATATATATAATCTAGATAGATAGATAGATAGATAATCTTTTTTATTGTGTATTTCAACTTTAGCTACATAATCAGCTATGTGTGTGGAAAATATTCCTGCTTGCCTCAGTGTGCATTAAGTTCTTCCATAAGGTACTTTCTATAGGGGCCAATGCCTTCCTTTTTACACAGGCTAATACATGATCCAGCCGCAAAAGAGCAGTTGAAGGAGGTAGGGAGGAAAGACCTCAGAGACAGAAGGTAACAGCTTAGGCTGGAAATGAATCTCAGGGTAAATTTTTCAAAGGAGCTGAAGTCCGGTTGTAAGTGACTAGGAATGAGGGGTCAGATTTTTAAAGGTATTTTGGTGCCTAACTTCTATTTGTTTCAGTAGGCACCTAAACACATTTGAAAATCTGGCCATAGGTGCCTAAAGAGAGCTGGATGAAAACAAGTTTGGAGTTTTTTCCACAGAAAATTTCAACAAAAATGAAGGATGGAAAAAGTCAAAATTTCACAAAGTAAATTTTAACTGTGTATTGAAAAACTGAAAGAAAAATTGTTCAAAACTAAAAAGAAAAAAGCTTGAATTTTTTTGATTAAAAGTCAAAATTTGTCATTAAACTCAGATGCATTACACACACACACACGACATTTAGTCAAAAACTCAACATTTAATAAACATGTTTTAAGCAACCCTACTCATATGGCACTTAGGTGCTTTTGAGAATGTCACCCTCAGTCATGACGTACGTTTGCACACTGAACTGTTCAGCTAGGTGTTATCAGTGTAACGAGGAGGTTTGCTCGTGGTTCAGGCAGGAATAAGGTGCCAGAGTTCTCAAAGCAGCACCCGAGCTGGGTGTCTGTTTGAGCTTCAGAACAAAGGCCATAGCAAACTTCTCAAAGTGCTCAGGACAGAAAATGAAGGGAGGAAGTGTGGGAAGGGATTAAACAACAGCAACTGTAGTGATGACTGATAAAAGACAGTGACTTTTTTGTACTGCAGAGAAAGGGGGAGGGTTCGGAGATGATGAGCCAAAACCTTCAACTGGGATTTGCGGTCGAGTTCTGGTGCTTGCCACACTATCCTGGTGGCTGTCGGCAGACCTGAGTCCATAAACATGACTGGTACTGAGCTGAGTGACACTGGCACCAAAGGAACCAGGAAAGAGAGCTGCACGGTGCTCAAAGGGTGAGAGAAGGATAGTTATAGATACTCTGTCAATAGACGGATAAAATGCTAGGCTCATCGAACGAGGCTAGAGTGAACTATAGCCAGAGCCGCCCAGGATGGTGGAGAAGTGAGGCAATTTGTCCCAGGCCCTGCAGGGGCCCCCACGAGAGTTTTTCAGGGCCCCTGGAGCGGGGTCCTTCACTCACTCCAGGGGCTATGGAAAACTCTTGTGGGGCCCGGGCCCCCGGAGCTTCTTCCGCTCTGGGTCTTCGGTGGCAATTTGATGGCAGGGGATCCTACCGTTCCGGGACCTGCCGCTGAAGTGCCCCGAAGACCCTCAATGGGGGGTCCTTCTGCTCCAGGACCCACTGCCAAAGTGCCAAGTCTTTGGCAGCAAAGGTCCCCTGAATTCTCTGGGTGGCCCTGACTGTAGCTTGCAAACCATTCCATTTTGGATTATGCTCTTGACACATCATAGTGGCTGGAATTTTCAAACTTAGGCCCCAGATTTTCAAATCCAGGTGTCTAAAGTTAAGTTCCTAGGTCCATGTTTAGAAACATAAACAAATGGCCTCATTTGCAGAGGTATTAAGAGTGGGTGAGGAGCAGTACTTCTAAAAATTAACCCACTTATGTAGATGTCTAGATAAGGATTTAGGTATAAACTTTAAGCACCCAGGTTTGAACATTTGGGCCAGTAATACTAAAATTCAGACAGGATGCAAAGAGAGTAGAGATAAGCATATAATTAATACTTACATATTGACGAAAGAAAGCAGTCACACTCCACTTTCCATAAGGGATTCTCTGTATGTAACATGGCATTTTCACACATTTATTGGACCTGTTTCTTGTACTCGATGTAATTTTCCCCTTAGTACAGCTCTGGCCATCTTTTTTAACCATCTGAATTCGTATCTCCATCCCCTCAATGTAATTCTTTGTTACTCTAAGTGCTAACAGAAGAATAGACTCTGGAAGAAATCAATATTTGTAAACACACCAGACCCAGGTACAATGAGTCTCCTTTGAAGCATCTCTGCAGCTGTTTATGTTCTAAATTTGAAAATGGAGCCACAATGTCATGATAGCTTGCTACAGTTCTTAAATTCCCTGAGCGCATAGGCTTCCAAACACAACAGTCCCCCACAGGCCTGGTGGAAAACCCATCAAAGTAAAAGGAAATCTATCCATTGACTTTAATGGGCTTTGGATAACATCCTGTAGCTGTAGCCACACCTTTTGCTATGAAACCCAGAGCCATGAAGACCTCACCTGTTACAATAGAGACACAAGCTGGTTTGGAAAACATTTTCTAGGGACACTGTCAAGGACACAGCTGGCTCTGAGCATGGTCACCCACCAACCCGAGGAGCTCGACTGGGATCGATAAACACTCACTAGTGACTGTGATCCCTGATTGGACAGAAGAGCCAAGAAATCCCTATTTTGGCCTGGTAGCAACAACAAGACAGTGACTGCCCACTCCTGCAGCTGGGCCAGACTTGTTTCCGGTCCAGCCATTCCTCCTCTCCTTGCCTGTTATGCTTCAGCCCTAGTCCCTTCCTACCTCTGAACCTCGATTTCTACCTTCTGGCTCTGAGCATTGGCTTGTCTCCAGACCATGCCTCTGGGTCTGCCTTCTGGTTCTGCTCCAACCACCCAGTCACACTGCTTACAGCTCGGTGTGTGACTGTTTGAGGAGCCCACTGGAAGAAAAGAAGGGACTTCACTCCATGGCATGGAGCTCTCCCCCAGAAGGACCCCAGCAGTAGCTCAAGCCACCTTCTCATACGTTGCTGGGATCCTGCAGAACTGGATCTGGTAACACAGCTGTGTTACCTGACCATAATGCAGCCCTCAAGGCCCATGTACTAGCCCATGCAGTGTCTTCTGTCCCCCCACCTCTTTCATCCATTTTCCACAAGTGCCGCTTGCCCCTCCCTGATAAGTTTGTCAGGCATCATGCCAAGTTCTGTGGGTTCCTTAACCAATGTTGTCTTCAGCTGGAGTTGTGGCCACAGTGGTACCCCACAGTTTGGTCCCGAGTGGGATTAGTATTTAGTCTTCTCACTGCAGAGACCCTGAAGCGGGCATCCGCAATCCTGGAGGGGTCTGGTTCTCTCCTTGAACCCTTTGAGAACTTAGCACAGGCAATGGCAGGCATCTTTGACCACCTTATTCGAGAATATACCACAGAAGTTGCCCTTCACACCCTCCTGCAGGTCCTGGGGCTCTCTCCAAATATACTGTGGAATTTCAATATCTGGCTGCAGTCACCTACTGGAACGGGGCTGTGCAGTGACACCACTGCAAGCAGGGCCTCAACAACCCTGTCAAAGATGGATTAGCACATGTGGAACCTCCACCTAGACTGGGAGCTTTAACTAATCTTTGTATTAGAACTGATGATAAGCTATTGACACCAGCCCAAGAAAAATGACATACCACCTGATCCCCACCAACCTGAGTTCTTCCTACCAAACCCTGATGCGATGCAAGTCACCCAACCTTGGCCTTACCTCTATGCCAATGGAAAGAATGGCCATAAGGCATTGAGGTTGTGTCTATATTGTGGGGATCCTGGGCATGTTGCAGGGCAAAGACATGTCCACCTTCAGGTTGGGAAAGGCCAGAGCCCTGCTCAATAAGGAGAATAGGGTTGGGTCAGTGTCCTACTTCACCGCACAGTGAACCACATTGCCACCTATCCACCAGAATCTTGGCAATCCCTACCCACCACACTACCCCACTGTGTCTTCCTCTTCACCTCTGGCATTCTGCCATGCCCAGTGTCCACTTAGAAGCACTGGTTGGCTCAGGTGCCTCTGGCAATTTCATCCATGAGGAGTTCATTAAGGGGCATCAAATTCTCATACTTAGCCTCAACAACCTCCCCCTGCTAGTCTGTCAGCACAGCCCCCACTGCGTGCCGGCTCTCGGCCAGCAGGGCCCCACCCTCGGTCCCGTTTCCGGTTGGCACTGCTTGTGCACTATGGTAGCTGGTGAGTGCAGACTGGCGCCAGGCAGAGCCTGCTTACATGTTGCCTCTCCTGCCCACCCATCGGCCCCTTACGTGCTTCCCCTCTCATTGTTCTCCCTGTTCTGCTCCTTCACACACACACCCAGCTCCCCGCTGCGCCTCCATATTCCCCCCCACCCCCTGGGCGAGGCACATCCCACTCCCAGCACTGTAGGGAGAACCAGCCCCTAGTTGGAGTGCTCAGCTCACCAGCAGCCTGGTCGGCAGGTTCCTTTCTTCCACCGTTGCCTCTGCCTGGGCCAGCACCCCAGGAAAACCCAAGACCCTCCAGCCAGGGCTGCTGACCAACAGGAGTCAAGCCCTGAATGTGCCAAAGCCCTGCACAGCATTGGCACGGGGAACTTCTCTGCCTCTCAGCTAAGCTCTGGATTGGATGCGGGGGGAGTGGGGGCGAGGGGCGGGGAAGGAAGCGATTTCCAGCCTGGTCAGAGCGTGGGGATGCTCTGTCCCCTAGGCACCCTCCCCTGCTCAGCCACCCTTCTGGCTGGGTTGGCTGAAGCCCCTGTAGTCAGGTTCCCTGAGCCCTGGTGCACAATATGTCCTTAGGGCTTAACCTTTTCCTGCCTGTGCTGTAGCCAGGGGAAAGGAGGCAGATGGGTTATTTCTGTGGCTAGTAGCAGCCTGGAGGTGTTAGCTGCCTTTCAACACTGTGCGGGCAGGAAGGGACCAGCTGCTTCCAGCCACAGGGGGTAGAGGGTAGAGATGAGTTCTGCAAAGACATGAGTCAGGTCATCCCTCCTCCCCCACTGCAGCTGGAAGCAGCTCCCGTCCCTTCCCTCCCGCAAAGGGCCAAGAGGCTGCTGCTCGCCACATTCTGATGTGAACCCTGGCAGAAATCTGGAGGGCATGTGACCCTGTGTGCCCCTCTCCCCCGCCCAAGTGTTGCTTTGGGAAGATGCGGTACCACTGAAGTACCAGGAGAGGTGGGTCTGTCCTGGGAGCCCAGCCAGGCAGGGAGGGTCGAGTTGGGTCAGTCGGTCACCCCCTGTGTGAGAGAGGTGTACAGGAGTGTGTGTGTGTCACCTCTCCCCATGTGAACTCTAAAGCCTTAAAGATAAGAAGGTAAATAAAAAGAACCCAACTATGCAGGGAGTCATTCAACTTGATGTTAATTTGAATGTTTGTGCGGCATAGTTCTGATTGATTTCTGTTGAACTTGCTTGAATAGGAGTAATTTTACCAGGTGTTCAGTATTCAGCATAGGGAAATATGGTCATCCTATGCCTAGTGGGATTTTCAAAAGCATATCAGCATCTAAATTCCATGGGAATTAAATACCTTTTAAAAATCTGGCCCTTAAATACAAACCTCTAACTGACTTTTAGTGACAGCTGGGTGCCTAACTCCCTTAGGTACTTTTTGAAAATCCCAGCCCCAGTGTTTGCATTGAAATCTGGTGAAACTCAACAATTTCAGCTGAGTTTCGGCACTTGACTCAGAATGCATGGAAAGGTTTGAGTAGCTGTAATCGATGTGAGCTCTGGACTTACTCATGTCCCCTGGCGAGGCTGGAACTGGATCAGCTGGGCAGATATAACTTTACTTGGGGAAAGGAGCAAAAGACTGAGAGAGTCTAACAATGAAGAGATGATGGGCCATATAACACCCACTCACAGGATCTGGGGCAGGTTAGCCAGACATTTCTGTTGGCCTGGCACAGCACACCCTTGTCACAACAGGCAGCAGTTTCAGCCCAGTAGGTTCTCCCCAAACTCTATGGATCTCAAGAGGTCTGTGTGGATCTTGTGGAAGAGTAGAACCACCTGGACAGAGTCCATCTATCTAAGGTACTCAATTGACTCCTATTACCATAGGGTCTGCATGCTTTGCAATCTAGATAGTATTTATTCTCACAACCCCACTTTGAGGCAGGTCAGTGCTGTTATCTCCATTGATAGATGGGGCAGCGAGGCATAGAGAGACTAAGTGATGCACCAAAGGTCATACAGGAAATCTGTGCCATAACAGGGAACTGAACACAGGTGCTGGTTAGCGCCCTAACCATTGGCCCATCTTTCCTCCCTCCATTCTTCCCCTGCGTGCTGGCTGTTGGCCCCCCGCAGCTCTCACATGGCTCCCACTAAGCAGGGTTACAGTGTAGCCATGATTGCAAAGCTTCGATAAGAGAAGCTGTTCCTGTTCCACAACACACAGGGAGCTCTGGTCAGAGAATTCTGTATTTACATCTGAACAGCTTCCTCCCGGGGCTGGTGGGGAGACAATGCACTTTGCTCTGTCCCTGTGCCCATCCCCCACATGGCTCTCTACATGACCCAGGCACTAAGGAAGAGTGTCACAGTGGTGGATCAACTGTTGCTTCTCCTCCTGCCATGGGAAAATCTGTGGCTATGGGAGTTTTATTTCCAATAGTATAAAAAGAAGAGGAATGTGAGCAAGAGACAAACATTCAGGACAGGTTTTAAAAGCATCCTGGGGCCCTAAAAATAAATGTGTTGAAGAATGAAGAAGCAGCTTAAAGGTGACTAGTACAATCCCTACACAGAGTCTAGAAAACCCAACCGTTCCGTAAAATGTGTGTGCTGACAACATTTACTGAGAGAGTCAGTGTCACTATAAGCTGAGGGATAATAATTTTAACATGTTAAGAATGCAACCCAGGCTCATTTGCTAAACTGATTTGAACATTCCCCCTGTAACTCACAAAGAGAGCTCTCCAGTCTTTCTGAACAGTAGCTTTCAAACCTTGCACATCCATGCCCAACTTGTGGCCTGGCTATCCTTGTCTGGACAAGGACGGATCTAGAGCTGGTCAAAAATTTTGAGATGGAATGTCCTTCTGTCCAAAAATGTAATTTCATCAAAATTTCCCGTGGGAATGTTGCAATTTCAACTATATTTTGTTTTGGGGGACAAGAAATTGGAACAAAGCATTCCCATTGTGACATGATCAGGAAGGAACATTTCCATTTGTTGTTTTGAAACACTTTTCATTCAAAAGATGCATTTTTATTCATTTATATTTTTAAAGGACAAATGAGAACAAAACATGTTGATTCCTTCAGTGGGTATCCGCTGGGGCAGCATAGCTATGTGCTGTCCCACTGCAGGATTACGGATATGTTCCAGGTCTCAGCATATAAAGTGCATGCAATGACTTGTGTGCACAATTTTGCATGCACAATTTTGCATGCACACATGTGGAGTAGAAGCCCAGGTGCAAATCTTCATATATTTTTAAGTGAAAGGCTGTAGCCTTTATTTATTTATTATGGAGCAGTGGTTTAGAATATTTAAAGCTTCAGAATTAAAAGCACCTTAAAAAACCAACAACCTGAAAATGATCTATTTCTTAAAAACAAATCAGGTAAAAGTTGAATTTTCACACCAAGATCAGTATTTTTGAATCAAAAGAAATGAAATCCCATAAAACATCATTAAAAACAAAACACAACAAAAACAGGTGTTTGTTTCCTTGCTGTGGTTTATCCAGCCTTGTCAATTACATTACTCACTTTCAGATGGCAAAAACCAAAAATAGAGCCATTTGTACAGGAACTTTGTGGCATTTGTTATGCTACACAAAATGAAAGGCTTTTGCAATATTTTATTATGTTTACATTACAGATTAGTGGCTTAATTTCGAGAGCATTTACAATTTTGTAATTTACATAAATCACACAACCAATTTATGTACTTCCGTTTTACTCAGCTAATGTGCATTTCACGAATGCTTTGTAACAGATTATTGTCACAAGCAAAGCAAAGCTTTGTATTTGGGTGAGAAAAAATAGCACAAGACGAAGATCCATGCTTTTTTTGCAGGCAGAGTTACCATGTGTTGTGGTCTGTAAACCATTTGTGGTCCGCAGAGGACTAACTCGTGTCCTGTGAAGAGCTGGATGGTTACACGATGCTGTTTCCTCTTCCTTGTTTCCAGCTTCTAACTTATATTAAAGGAAGCTAAAAATACCAGAGGCACTTTCCTAATATTACTTGTCCATGTCAGCAGAGCTGCTCTAGTTGCCAGAGGAATATTCTGGGACCACCAGTGGAAGGGGAGGTAGTCTCAGCAGTGGAAAGTGTTTCAGGGAATCTCCAGTGAGAGGGGAAATGGTGGGGCTCACATGAGCTTGGAGAATAGAGGATAAGAGCCTTGTGATGAATGGAAGGGAAGGTGATCTATGCAATAGCTAATTGATGGGCTGGTGGTCTGTGAGATCACCAGTGGGAGTGAAGAGGGTTTTTGTGATCTCCAATGGACAGGGAGAGGTGGTCTGTGTGATTACCAATGGGAGGAAAGTCACTCATAGATAATCTCTCTATGAAGATATGGTCCACATTAGGGCAATTTGGAGGACCTATATTGCAAGTCATTGCGAGTAAACCCACAAAGCAATTACTTACCTCCACGAACTCTCTATTCTCAGGGTAAATACACAGGCTCGATCCTGTAATCGCTTTGTGTCAGACTCTCAGTGAAGTAACCAGCAGTTCCGTGAAGAACAAGAGTTGCACAGTTGGGTCCATGTCACAATTATGTGCAAATTGTTCTAAATGGACTTCCCCTTCCCCAAATGAGCTGAGGTTCACTTGATAATTCAGATGACATGGGACCATTCCTTGGATGTCTTGTCAATGGAAACTGTACACGTAACCTCTCCACCTAAAAGCATGAGCTCAAAGACTATCTCTTTTACCTGGAAGCAGTATCAGACTATGTGGACCTGTCACTTGAGGTGCAAAGGCTCTCTCTGCGTATGTACCAGAGGGTGACTGCAGCACATGTAGATAACTTAAGTAGCTTTGATCTGCTTAGCCTGAATAACAATAGCAGTGACATTGTGGCAGCATGGGCTGTACAAGCCCCCCCGGGACTGACCCTGGGGATCAGACTCTAATTAACCAATCTGCTCTCGGCACACTTGCACAGGGCCCTCCTCTTCACAGGGCTCCTGATCACTGGTAACCCCCTACACTCTCCCAGAACAAAATCTCAAACTTACCTCGGCCAGCCCAAATCAATATTATAGACCGCAGCCCCTCTCAGGGCAGCAGGGCCAGGAAGGGGGTGGTGCAGGGGGAGGTCCTGCACACTGCTACAAAGCAAATAGGCCAGAGCAGGGACCTAAGCCAGTCTTGTAGGACAGAAGCTTGCTCTACAACCCCATCTCTGGGGTCTGCCACCCCTCAAGAGATGGGGGGGAGGGATAGCTCAGTGGTTTGAGCATTGGTTTGCAAAACCCAAGGTTGTGAGCTCAGTCCTTGAGGGGACTATTTAGGGATCTAGGGCAAAAATCTGTCTGGGGATTGGTTCTGCTTTGAGCAGGGGGTTGGACTGGATGAGGTCCTTTTCACCCCTGATATTCTATGATCCCATCCCACCCAGGTCTTCTCACCTCAGAGAGAATGGAGGGAGCCCAATTTCCATAGCACACAGGGTCCCAAAGGCTAACTATGTACTCAAGTGGCTAGCTTATGCTCCCACAGCTGCACTCTTCTCAGGGGTACCTAGCTAGGTCTTGTTTACCAATGTGGCAATCACACCCTAAGTCTCACAAAGCCCAGTAGTGATCCTGGGCCCAAGTAAGGTCTTGCATCAAAACTGTACAAAATGCAGAGTTTCTCATAGTTTTCACATACCACCAGGTAAAAGTCTTCAAAGAAAGTGACCTGACATTCACACGCTGAGGTCCTGTCTATAAATGAATCCACTGTGAGTAGTAGATCTACAGGGAAGGATACAATTTTCAATTTACTGTCAATACTTAAGCAAAGTCAAACTTTGAAGCCAAAATACCTATTCAGTAGATAAACACAGCAGGCAAGACTTTTTAATATAAGAAGGTATTTTGGGAGCCGTTGAGTGCTCAACACTTTTTGGAAATCAAGCAGGTGCCTAATTATGGATTTAGGAGTTGAATTTTAGACTTCTAATTTTGAAAATCTTGCCAATTGCTCACTTCAACCCCTTTCACAAGTAGCAAACTTCACTTTAAAGAAAGATAAATCCAGCCAAATTAAATATGGTTTGATTCACTGCTTTACTTTTTAATAGTGAAGTAGTAGCCTTTGAAAGACTCCTGGAAAACTTTTAAAATATCTTTCATGGAAACAGTTCCATTAGTTCATCATCTATGTTCTGTTTCTTCTTCCCTTCTTTTTTATATTCCTGACGACATTTTCATGATGACTAGATCTGCTTTTCCTTTACAGCTCATTTACCCCTGCTGCTGATTCCTCCCTTGAAATCAGAACCTTCTGTGATATCATCATCATCATCATCTCCACAGCAACTAATATTAATGTCACAAACAGAGGATAATAATTTCAATGAGGGCATAAAGAAGGTTGAGTAGATGAATTCCTAAGCAATGAAATCTTCATTCATACAACTATTCTGAGTAATAAAAAATGGGGGATAGAAATACAGGAAAAAGTAAGTCGCCCACTGATAAGCAGGAAAGAATGTTTTTCAAAAGAGAAGTCAGTGAGCCTGAGTCTGTTCTCATTTACACCAGTGTAAATCAGGAGAAACTGGGGTGAGTGGAGTTACACAAGAATACTGCTGAGCTCAGATCAGAATGAGGTGCAAAGGGGGTCTTTAAATCATAGAATCATAGAATATGAGGGGTGGAAGGGCCCTCGGGAGCTCATCTAGTCCAACCCCCTGTTCAAACCAGGACCAATTCCCAACTAAATCATCCCAGCCAGGGCTTTGTCAAGCCTGATCTTAAAAACCTCTAAGGAAGGAGATTCCACCACCTCCCTAGGTAACCCATTCCAGTGTTTCACCACTCTCTGAGTGAAATTTTTTTTCCTAATATCCAACCTAGACCTCCCCCACTGCAACTTGAGACAATTCCTCCTTGTTCTGTCATCTGCCACCACTGAGAACAGCCTAGCTCCATCCTCTTTGGAACCCACCCTCAGGTAGTTGAAGGCTGCTATCAAACTCCTCTCTGTTTTCTTACTGCTTCTGCAGACTGAACACAATTCCCAGTTCGCTCAGCTCTCCTCAGAATTCAATGTGCTCCAGGTCCCTAATCATTTTTGTTGCCCTCCACTGGACTCTTTCCAATTTTTCCACATCCTTCTTGTAGCATGGGGCCCAAAACTGGACACAGTACTTCAGATGAGGCCTGTTGACTCATATCCAGCTTCTCATCCACTGTAACCCCTAGGTTCTTTTCTGTAGAACTGCTTCCTAGCCATTCGGACTCTAGTCTGTAACAGTGAATAAGATTCTTCCATCCTAAGTGCAGGACTCTGCACTTGTCCTTGTTGAACTTCATCCGATTGCTTTTGGCCCAATCCTCCAATTTGTCTAGGAAGCAGGAAAACATCATGGCTCATTATGGGTACCATACTGAATTCATTTTCTGTCCTCTGATGTTTCTTTGCTTGACAAGTAGAGACTAAATGCCCTACATGGCAGCGACACACCCTCTTGATCTTATGGTTTATTTCAATCCTCAATTATCCAGTTTGCTGCCTTATTTTTTGGACAAAATTCAACTGCAGATTTCTGGGAGATTTTTCACAAGCTAGTATATTGGGTGACATTTTAATCAGGAGGTTACATTGTTGATTGGCATCCTTTTCTATAAAAGGAATGGAAGAGAGGGTTCTATGCCAGTGCTGGATCTGTGTTAAATATAGGGTGGGACTCCCAAGGAGGCATTAGGTGCTGTCATGCTCAGCATTGCAGATCCAGGCTGCTAAGCGCCTCATGACCTAGTGGCATGCACGGCCTTCAGGCTCCCTGTAAAATGCACAGGAAGAGTAAGGTGCCTAAGATGGGGATTCAAAAAGCTAAGCAGAGAGACACCTAGAACAGCCAATAGGAAATGTTGAGAAGAGCGTGGCCTAAGCCCTGCCCCAGGTCAGAGAGAAGCAGCTATCTCTGCTCTGGGTTCTCAGCCATGAACCCCCTCCTGGAGTGAGGCATCTACGCCAGGTCACAAAACAAGGAGGAAGTGGTGTCCCCCAATTAACCTTTACTTCAAATTACTGCTGCATGTCAGGGAGAAGGCGAACATGGACTAGGCACTGCTATATCCTGGAGGCATGCCCTAACCCCTGGGCTAAGGGCTACAAGGACAGGGCTGTTTTGTGGGGGTTTAGCTGTGCTCTGAGCAGGTCTACTCAATCCAGCCTGCAGTGGTGCGGACACACTCTTGGAGCTCCCCCTTGTGTTAATTCAGGACATTACCACAAAGTTCAGTTTCAGCACCTGCAGCAGGCTGCCTGCCTCAAGCACCAGGTCTCCTGGGGCTCAGCCTTCCAGCCAAGGCACCTAAGTTCAGACCTCTTCCGGCCGAGGTATCATAAACAAGCTCAAACAAAACTGAATCGTTCTTCTGCCTCCTCCGGATACTGAAGTGTTCTCTTCTCTACTTATAAACCCTAATGCAGGGCTTCCCATGCAGGAGTCTGCGCTGCCCTCATTGTCTCTGTCTGTGACCCTAACCCTGGGCTTCTCTCAGCCAGAGAGACCTGTATAGGCACCTTAAGGACTTTACCAGTGAAAATTTGTGTAGCTAAAGAATGTAGGCCCTTCAGGTATGTCTACACTGCAATTAGACACCAGTGGCTGGCCCATGCCAGCTGGCTCGGGCTAAGGGGATGTTTTACCACAGTGCAGAATTCCAGAGCCTGGGCTCTAGCTCTGCAAGGTGGGAGGGTCCCAGAGCTTGGGCTGCAGCCTGTGTCCGGACATCTACCCTGCAATTAAACAGCCCCACAGCCCAGCACCCATAGCCTGAGTCAGAGGGCATAGGCCAGCCCTGGGTTTTTATTTGCAGTGTAGACATGCCTTAAAGCAGGGTTTCTCAAACAGAGGTCACTGCTTATGTAGGGAAAGCCCCTGGTGGGCCGGGCCATTTTGTTTACCTGCCCCGTCCACAGGTCCGGCCGATTGCAGTTCCCACTGGCTGCAGATCGCTGCTCAGAGCCAATGGGAGCTGCTGAAAGCGGTGGCCAGTATGTCCCCTGGCCCACGCTGCTTCCAGTAGCTCCCATAGGCCTGGAGCAGTGATCTGCGGCTAGTGGGAGCCACAATCGGCTGGACCTGCAGACGGGGCAGGTAAACACACCGGCTCAGCCCACCAGGGGCTTTCCCTACACAAGCGGAGACCCCTGTTTGAGAAACCCTGCTTTAAAGAGTTAGGCAGGGATGCCAGTTGTGCCCAAATGTTCGACTTAGGTGCCTAAAGTGGGAGTTATGCACTAAGGCACCGTTGCGAATCTTACCCATGGATACTCTGAGTAGTAGCAGTGAATATTTATATGACGGCAGTGTCCAGTGGTGTTGGAGTCACAGCAGGGAATTCAGGATCTGAGCTCCTGTTTGTGCAAGGGAGTGTAACACCCATTCAAATAAGTTGATTGATGGAGAAACAGTTGCCCTGATCTGTGCTGAAATAGCCTGTGGGATATCTATTCTGTATAGTTAATGGGAAATTTGCTTGTAGGCAGCCAACATGGCTGTTGTAGCAGGAACATGTTATTAGAAGCCATTTAAAAAAAGCAATCAACTAAAAAAAAGTAGAACTAACAAAAAAATCCAGTAATTAGAAACCAATAATTAGACCAACTTCAGGTGCAATGTCTTAATTACAGCTGTTTGACTCTGTCCCCATGGCAAATGGGCAAAGGAAGTGCTCAGAGATTAAGTGACCGGATGAAGGGAAAGGGAACTCCAGTGGTGCTCTCTTTTCTAGGTGCAATTTCAATTCTTCTGAGAGCGATTCATCTTTCACTCCCTTTCATTGAAGGCTTCCAGGAATCATGTACTTCCCAGTGAGCAAAGATGCAAACAACATCCCTTGTCTCTCATCTTGTGACTGCTGACTACAGATCAACACAGCAAGAGTGGAACAATTCCTGGTAAGTAGCTTAAGTTTTACACAATGCCTTCTGAATATTTTCTTTAATTTACATGTTCTAGGCATGGAGAAATGGCTCATTCATCCATCAGCACAAAGAGATGCCCTTTGGCTAGGGAGAAAGCCTTTGGGAATCTGATGTATTAACAAGGAAAAGAAGAGCTCTCAAGTAAATGTTTAATTGAGGGAGGACCTGACTATCTGTTTCCAAGGCTTTACAGTTTCCATATACAAATTGAGCCTCTTTGTGATGGAGCAGGTTTTTAATCATTACGGAAAAGAGAGAATTTATGAATAAGAAAACCATGAAAATAAACTGCAGCTGCTTTCCCTTAAAATCAATAGGAAAGCAAAGGGAGAAAGGACAGTTTGATTTTCTGCCACACTCTTTTTATACAACTACTTGAACAATTCAGTTTCTTTGATTTTTAACTTAACTTATTATGCCCACTCTTATTTAAATGAACCTGCTTATAAGGAGCATCTGTTTAAAGAAAAAAGACATTTGGCAAAGCCTTTTTGAGGAACTCTTCCATTAACAAAATCACAATGAATGTTCAAATTGAGCAGTCCAGCAGCTGTAAAGTGTCCACTGTCTCATCACTTCTAAGTGTGCCATTGTGCTGACATGCTGGTAACATATGAGAATCAACACGCCATGTTGCAATCAACATTTTTTATTTAGCCTGTGTTTGTTGAACTAAATGTATACCCATGTCTCTCTGTCTATACTCCTCTATATAAATTTTTGCTAACTGATCCAAAGGCAAGTTAACAGTGAAAGTTAGCAAGTGAAACAATTTACCAAAGGATGTGGTAGGTTCTCCTAAATCAAATCTTTCTAAAAGTAGTGTCTAGCTCTTGAGGCTATGAACTGGATGCAGGAATCACTGGGTGAAATTCCATGGTCTGTATTATGCAGGAAGTCAGACTAGATGATCCAGTTCCTTCTGGCTTTAAAGTCTTTCAGCTGATGGAGCAACAGCAGTGATTTCAATGGAGTTTGGATCTGGTTCTGGAGGACAGCTATAGTATTGCTAAGCTGTCCTAAAATAATGTATATGTGAAATCTTGGTCCTGTTCAAGTCAATGGAAATTTTGCCATTGATTTAAATGGTGCCAGGATTTTACCTAATGAATCTAGGGCTTAAGATGGAAGCAGGGACAAAGCAGCAAGTGGGGAGGAAAGGATCAGAGGCAGTTATACTATAGTGGATTTCAGTGAAAGATCATGGTCTTGTGTGACCATTTGCCCTGCACCATTTGTAGCGATTGCACCAGTACTGAGTGAATGTAGAGCACCATCATTTTCAGATGGTAATGTTTTATTCCCACCATGTGCTGGTGTAAATAAGTGTGCCAGGGATGTGCAATGGAGACCTGGGCCCCAAATCTATACAAGAAATATCCTTAGAAGAGAATATATTTGTCTCACTGTACAGTTAACTGAAGCAGCCATTACTTTTTCCATTTTATACAGAGAAACATTATTATATGAAGGTCTTGAAATATTTCTAATTGTTTCTTGCTTTAAAACTATTACACTGAATACACTGTTCATTAGCGTGTGATAGTGTATTGGTTAGTTGCAGAGAATAGGGTTAGGTGCTATTGTCTGTGAGCATTTTTAACCAAAGCCTCTTCTTTGCTTGGCCTTTGAACTAGTGATAGGTGGATCTTTTGTTTCTTAAATTAGACCAAAGGAGACAAAGGAAATAGGAGTGGGAAAGAGAGAGAAAGCTGTAAATCTAGAGAAGCTGTGTATCTGGTGGATGTGTTTATTTAGAAGGGGAGGTTTCATTTAAATAAAGTTTAAAGGAGGTGATCAGTGTGAGTGTTTGGAGTGTGAAGTGTGTCCTTATTAAATAGCTAAAGGAAAATGAGAAAGACAAGAGTTAACTAAGTTCATTGTATCATGTATTATTGCTCATAGGTTTCTAATGATCAATCTATCAAGGAGCTTACAAGATAGAATCATGAAAATATACAAAACTCAACAAAGGGAGCTGAAAAGAGCAATAGACTGTGCCAGACAAAGAGCAGGGAAATATTTCATACAGATCAACTCTCCTTCTCATTATTAGATTAATTTCCTTAATTTTTCCTACCATATCATTTTTTTCAGTTATATTTTTATCTCAGATTATAACAATTTATCTCTTTTCTTCCTCATCCCTTATAATGGAGGTTGACAGGGTACCATTATGGGCCCAACCCTGCTGTCTTTACTCATGTCAGTGGCCGATTTGTCTGCAGAATCGGGCCCTGTGGATTTTCTCAAAAACAAACTGTATGTGATGCTAGCAATAAAAAGAATGACTAGAAAGGACATGGCCAATGTTGAGAAAATATATGTTGATGCCTTTGCATGATGAATAGGCTAAGGGGAAATGTGAATACTTGGGGATTGACTCTGACCTTCGCTCCGTAAAAGCTAATATTCCCCCAAAATAGCTGTGGTCCCTCTGGGCAGTGGAAGAGCAGTACAGCTTTCAGACCGCACTGCTCTCTTTGTCTTGGCAGTTTCAGGCTTGTGCTTGTGGGTGTCAGCAATGCTTTCCTATTTACACTTGTGGTAAACATGCATTAACTATGATTATGGATGAGTTTTGACTTTGCTGTATGAATTATTCATCCACTGTGTATCTTGTTCTGCCTATCCATTCCCCGGCAGGTTCCTTGACTGTCTATCAGGAGTGACGTACAGCAGACGAGGAGAGTGACTAAGATTAGAATCTGTGGGACCCAAATGGCTTTTGCATCTCTCTGATCTAGCTGTAGGACTGTCCCTCTCTCAAATCACCTAGTAACAGTGTGGATCCAATCAATCTAAGTTGCTGCAACATTCTGCCATTGACAGTGCAGTATGTTGCGGCAGATGGCATACAGTAAAGGGACATAAGCTAGCTTTTCTGCAGTAACATGCCACAGGCTGGGTGGCATACCTCAGCTGAGCAGTCAGTTTAGGACATGCCTTTCACTTCACTGAGCATTATGCCTGGTGACGCTGCACTGTTCTATTTCAAAGAGTTAGTTTCCATAGTGTTGTCTCCTCTCTTTCATGGTATTCTTAGATTTTGAAGGTCAGGTGGTCATCTTAACTGACCTACTCCATAACAGAGGCCAAAGAATTTTCCCTGGTGATTCCTCTGTATATTGTGAAACAGCTACAACAAAGAATACTCCACACTTACAGTAATAACTTGTATTAAATTACACCTAGTTTGGTTAGTAAATGGAGATATTTTCAATACCGGATAAAATCTATATGTACAGCTGCATTTAATCAATTGATATACGGACTCAATTTTCTTTTGGAGAAGGCAATCTGTTCTGGATTAAGCATTCAGAACTAGGAATGCGATAGCCAATAGGGTGTGTACACCCTATGGAGCACAATTCTCAAAACATAGTGATGGAATCCCTCCCACATAACGCTTCACACACATATCTGTCAAAATAAACACAGAAATATACCACACCGTACAAATTATCCTTTGTACAGTTCACCTACCTCCCTGGGTTACTTTGTTTTGTTCACAGTGGACAGTTACACGCCCTAAATCTGGTGTTAGCATTGTTTAGCACAGGATACGTTCAGTCTACATGTTCTACTTAGAAACCAACAGCACAGAGTATTTTGCAATTTTTTTTTGCAGCAGGATTCCTCATTGGAATCACACCAGCCATCTCTACGCCTCTTCAAGGAGCAGCACACTAACTGGGATTATCAGCCTGATTCTTCTCTCACTTATATTAATGGTGTTCCTTCTCGTTTACACCAGAGTAAGAAGGAGAATCAAGCCTTTGCTTTTTTTGTTTTCTGCAATAGGATCAGAGAGAGGGTAAAGTCCTTTTTGCCAATATCAATGCATTTAATACTTGAGCTTGTAGAACTCTTGGAAATCAGCCGCACAGCTATGTGACCGATTATCCTTTAACTTGAACTCCAACAGTCAGGGCATACTGAGTGTATGTGCTAGAAACACTAGGGTGCTGCTGGTTTTCATGCTAAAAAACATCTTCTTTATGTTTTCCACATTGCAAAGCTGCTCCTGCAAAGCACGGAGACAGGGGATGTATACCTTGTGTCATCGTAAAGCTACACCTTTTCACTGCCTGTATCCCAGAATCCACGTACCCCAAAATAAAATACCTACAAGTTCTGCACCTAACGGAGCTGGCTGCTGAGGTGCAGCAATGTGAAAACTCTCAGGGAGACCAGCAAGGTTAGAATTTGTGCTCCTTAGATCATTCTCTTCACTATGTGCTTCACAGTATAATTGATCCCATACAAAGAAGTCCCCATTTTCAAAATAAATCCCTTCAACCCTTCTTTTTATTTTAAACACCAGTAATATTGCATAAACATTTTCTAAAGGTAAGGCTTTAACTAAGCTTGGAAATCTATTTTCCAGAGATGAAATATACTTTTACAATGAAATATACTGCCTGTGCTTAACCCTTTGCTTCCAAAGAGACTTATAAAACACATCATTTTCCCTCTTCATGCTGCTGTGATGTCTCACTGGGGTAGTGCTGCCTCTGGGTTCACTTAGGAATGGATTAGTGGCAGGCCTCTTTGCCTAATGCCAAGTGAAAAGATTAAATGTGGAAGCAGGAAGGGAATGCTGCTAATGGCTTTTTGTTCCCAGGATCCATCTGTGAGCTCTCTCCCATGTCACTGAGAAAGATACTGGGGGAAGTGAGAAATTCTCAATTAACAATGTCAGCAGAGAAGTAGCGGATGATAGAGACAAAACGGTCATACTTGCTGATCCTGAGTGGTGCTGTACTTCTGCAGCTCGTCGTAAATCTCTGGGATTTTCAGCTGCTCAACTTTTCCCAAGATTTGATCCTAAAGGAAGTGGCGGTGGGAAAGATGACTGCTTCATCCTGAGGACTGATATAGTAACAGGTGAATGATTTATCTTTTGCTGTTGGCCATTTTCTAGACATGCTGTATGAAATCAAATGCTAACTAAAATTGCAAGAGTTGGCATCTTTATTTTGTGTATGGCAGCAACTTTGCATTACTCTGTTGGAACTACAGAAGCATGAAGGCCAATCAATATTCCTTCCGCACTCAATAGCAATGCATGTTTGTTGCCATCAATTAGACATAACTGTTATTGTAATTTCCCTTGTTCCAGACAGGGTATTAGTGAACTTGCATATAGAGTCATATAAGCATGAGGTATAGTCTTATAAACAGTGGTAGTAGTTTTTAATTAAATGAAAAAGCCTCTATTGATAGGCTATGATGCATATAACCTTTTTTCTTTTTTCTTTTTTCTTTTTTTTGATTGTACATTAGTTTAAAAAACTACAGTAGTCATAATAAATTTGTAAGCTCTCTCGGGTGCATTCAGAAAACAGAGTTCTTTTATACACCATATTACGCATTTCTCTATAGCTCAGTTCAGATAAAAATAATCAGAGAAAAAGAGAGTGGTGTGATTGCTCACTGCTGACCACAACATGACAGCTAAGTCAAATATTAGGCCTATAAACCTTGAAAGCCTGTCTTTAGGTATCCTAGGTAAAGACGGTTGAACATATTCCTACAGCATGATTTTTGATGGCAAAATGTTGCTCTGGTGAAATCAAAACATTTCAGACAGGGAGCCGGGATTCTGTTCAGTTCTGGTGAAGGGCCTGGGATTAGACAGAGGTTCCTTATGGTTTTGCACCATGCTCATTCATTCAGGATGTGACCAGAATCTGGCTCATTGTACTGCTAAATAAAACAAAGAACAATAACTCAATCTCTGCTGTTCTGGGCTCCCTCCTCCACTTTTCCTCACTGCCCTCCTCATGCCATAGCAGAATCTCACCTTCAGCTTCCCACATTGCTTAGCGCAACTAACTTCTCCCTTCTCGTTGACCCCCCACAAAAAGGGGGCAGAGGGAACTGCTGGCAGGAAGTATCATGTCAATTTCTTCAAGGGGACATTGAGAGGGCTTTTTATAGTGTCAGAGGCCTGTTAAATTGCCTTCTCCTTTGCCATTCTATTCTGTGTCCTACTTCAGTATCCCAGATGAGTCACACTCACAAACAGTAGGAAATAATTATCTCAATGAAATAAGGAGTCCCTCTAGCAAGGTGTTTTTACTTTCCTTCTGTTCTTCTGTGGTTTAATCAGTCTTTAGTGGCTTAGAAAGGGGAATTGCAGGTGTCATACTTGTGTACTTGGCTAACTGAGCTATAAACTCCACCTGTCCTGATTACACAACATCCTAATTACGCTTGTAGGAGCTCCTGACTTGACCCTGGTCCTGCAAAGCTAATCAATCCCCAGATCTGAAGTCAGAAAGGATTTGCTGGGACATGCACCAATGTATCTGCATTATCTTCTCTAATGCTTGTACGTGAGAATTCTCATAGTATATTTCAATATAGCCAGCCCTGAAATCTATACTAAACTCAGATATGTAGTGAAGTGTAAGAGAATCATAGGACTGGAAGGTCCTCAAGAGGCTATGTAGTCTCGAGGATGAATTATACCTAGACCATCATGGCCAGCTGTTGGTCTAACCTGCTTTAAAAAACCTCCAATGATAGTGTCATATATTACACAAGTGACAAAAAAATCAACCCACAAATGCATTTGGGAAACAAAAGGACTCAGTTATACTACCGCTAAGTCTGCTTCTTGTTTCACCCCTGCCCCTTTGTCTGTCTAGGGCCAGACCGTGCCTTTAGGCTCAGCCCTGAACAAGAGGCTGCAACATCTCCGGGGTATCTTTATGTTTTTCTGCCTCAGAGACACCTCTGTGACCTCTGGGTCACAATGCATCCCTTCTTTCCTTCTCGCTTGCTGGGATAGTAGTTAGCTGGTGATCTATATCACTAGTCCATCCCTACACCACCCAGCTGCCATACAGAGGGTGCGTGTATGTAGAACCAGTGCCCTGCCCATTTCCCACCTCTGTGTTCCAGGCAGGTGAGAAGAAACAAGCCCTGCTTACATTTGGGGGATGCCTACCCAGCAATAAAACATCCATGGCTGACCTGTGTCAGCTGACTCGGGCTTGGGATGCAAGGCTATACATTTCAGTGTAGACATTTGGGCTCAGATCTGAGCCTGAGCTCTGGGACTCTCCTCCTTTGTGGAGTCTCAAAGCAAATTTATATCCCGGCTACCTGAGCTTTGTGAGCCTAAATCAACTAACATGCGCCAGCCATGGACGTTTTATTGCAGTGCACATGTACCCTTACAAACCTGAACCCTATGGAGCTTCCTGACTTCTGAGTACTTTGCTTTGGAATATTCACATTCTTTTAACAGAGCTTTTGAAATGGAATTTCCTAGCTCACTTTTTAAAGGACGAGGACACACACAAACTGAGGAACTGTTTGCTGAAGAACAGGAGAATGCTGTGCCCCAGGTGCATATCCTTGTCCAGGATCCTCTTTGAAGTCTTTCCTCCCTTACATCTTTGAACTCCATGTCTTACCTATGGCTACCACTTGGCCAAAATTCCCCAGCAGAAAGAATCCCTTTAAGGCAGATTTGGGGCTGACTTTGAAATTCTCTGGCCTTTCTGGGTCTAGTTCAATTCCCATTCACTTTAGTGGTTCATATGGAACAGATTCATTTAGATGGCAGTCAATATATTCCAAACTTTAGACATTTTGAAGTTGATTTTGTTCCCACTGAAGTCAAGGGCAAAATTCCCTTTGACCTCAATAGGAGCAGTATAAGATCCTTACTGAAGGAGACATATTCCTTTCCCAGAATCACTGCAGAGGTTCCTTTTGGGTGTCTGATTTTATAAATCCATGTTAAACTACTTATTTTATTGGTATTACTCCCAGGAGCACCACCAGCTTTTTTGGCACCCTAGGCAGCGGATGTCCCACCCCTGAAATGGCTCTCCCGACAGAGGCGGCGGATGGTCCCGCCCCCGAAATACCGCTGACGACCGGGGCAGCCGCCACACCCCAAATGTTAGTGCCCTAGGCGACCGCCTAGGTCACCTAATGGGTTGTGCCACCCCTGGTTACTCCATCCTTCATTGTAGGGGATTTTAATCAGTTGATATTTTCATAATACGACAAGGAAGGCCTGTGATATCATCCCAGATAATTGTCAATCATATACCAAATATGTATGCTGAATTAAAACTCTTTAAAGCCATAGCAAGGCTTCATTGTTATGGGCATAATTTGTAATCCTCATTACAGAACAATTGCATTTTAGCAGGAGTAAAACAAAGTGTAATCCTTTCTTCAGGTCACTGGAAATTTGATTTCCCCTTGGTGCTCTATTGGTTCGTTTGGCTTTCAGCCTTGAAAGCCTATTGCAGAAGCGGGGCAGTAAGTAGTATGAGAGGAAGAATGGTTATATGACCCATTCTCTCTCTGATATGCAAACTAATAATGCAAAGTGCAGTATTTCAGTTGGAATGCAATACAATCTAGTTAACTAAACAATTAGAGCATATCAACTTTAGATAGTTATTAAAAGTAAAGAATTTGCTAATCAAAAGTGACCAGAGCAAAGAGAAGGGTGAAGTGGAGCCAGCGAACCCTGGCTGTCACGTAGTGTGTATGGTAAAGCATCTAAAAATTGAACTTTTTGTTTTTAATTTTTCAGACCTGTAGATGGGTAAATTATTTCTTTGAAGGGAAGAAGTGGAATTCATTGCATCTCTTTACATAATCCCTTATCTAAAATGGATCCCATCTGAATCACAATTTCTCTTTTTTTCAATGACAAGACAGGCCTGAGTGAGAGGGTAGGATATTATTATATAAAGGAAACTAGTGAAAGCTGGGTGGAAAACAGTTTTCCCACCATGGAAAAAAAGTGGAGATTTCAAAATTTTTCTCAGCCTGAACTGTGACAAAATGTCAGAACGTCACAAATGTTCAAAAACTGGCAATCTGGAAAAAAATGGTTCAGATCAATTGAAATGTTTTGTTTCAAAAAGTTCTTTCAAATAAAAAAAAAGACTGTTTTATTTAAAAAAAGGTCAAAATGGGAAGTTTTGACAGGTTCCAAACTTTTCTTTTGATTTTTTTTTTAAATTAGAAATTTGCTAAAACCAACTCTTGCCTGTGGACAGTTTTGGTTTCAATGAATCAGCATTTTCCAACCACAGCATATAGCCAAAACAATCCTGACCAGCTCTAAAAATTAGCTATCTTTGAACCAGATTATAAAAATAATACATCAAAAATTATGAAATTTGTGGTTACAAACTACTATAAATAAAGGAATAGGTCAGATAAAGTCAGTCCTTAGCCAGTGTGATGTAGAAGGGAATTAATTTTCTTTTTAGCCTCCTTGTTATGCAGATTCTATAGATAAGTGACATGAAGTACATGGCAATTAAACACTTATCTAAGAAGCCACTGAAGAAAGGGTCATTCAGTAAGGCGACACAAGCTGAGGAGATGATCCTTGGGTGGTAGCACTGCAGCTCCTACAGCACAACATCAGCTCTGCATTTACATTGGCATTGAGATAAGCACTGAGTGTCCTGGAAGAGTCAAGGCCTGTGGAGACTGACACCTCTCAGGTACTGACTTCAGAGCCAGCATAAATACATTAGATGAAACCAAAGTGGCTCAGGCTGTAGAACAGATTTACTAGCCCCACTGTGAGGTGGACAGGGACATCAGCCTGTTGCTGCAAGGAGACAGTTGCACACCAGGATCCCAGACTCAGTGCTCTGGAGCAGTCAGTGCCTCACTTGACAAGGAGTTGGTTTTGACACATCTGTAACACAGGTCCCCCTGACTGCCCAGTGGAGTCACAGTGCCACTTCATGTTCTGTTGAACTGAACTCATGCCACATGGGTGACACAAATGAAGAGCCTGTCCACTCTTGGTCTTTTGAGGCTAAAGACTTCAAAGACTTCCAGGGGTGGTTTCAAAGCTGAATAACAGGCGACAGTGAAAAAGGCCAGCAGCATTCTTAGGTATTTTGCCTGGGACCCAACACCTATTTCTGACCCTGGTCAAGGAATCCCACAGCTGAACCAGTCCCCCTAAGTTCTAGCATGTCATGGCTTATGAAGAACATTGTCCAGCCAGTCAACAAATCCTAAAGTTCCTCCTCAGGGCCATACAACATGCCAAATAGGTCCTAAAATAAGAATCATTCAACGCAATGTTGAAGGACTCTCACTGGAAAAATGTGAGTACCTTGGAAACTTGCTGAAGACCTACAACATTGATATCCTCATGTTGAAAGAGCCCCATGTTGACAATGACCAATGGGCTAGGTGCTACCATATCTATGGATGCAACCTAATGACTAGCCATTAATGTCGTAAATGTCACAGTTTTTAAATGTTATTCCATCAACTGAAGAGGAGACCACATTTACCACAACTATCAAAGTAGGGGAGCATCACATTACCAATGTCTCTAAAGCCCCTAGCATAAGATGGCCAAAACCAGTGCCACCCAGCACTTCTATTCCATTCATCTATGCAAGTGATTTTAATAGTCACTACAATACATAAGGCTATAAAACAAATGAAACCTATGGCGAAGATCAGGATTCTATGATTCTATGGACTGGATATTTGCACAAGATTTACAACTAATCTATGAACTAAAACAACAATCAACATTGCATACAAGCCGCTGGCAACCTGGTTACAATCCAGACCTAATATTCGTGTCTAAAGATCAAAGCAGTAACACTCTCATCGTAACACATGAAGTACTATCGGCATTTCCAAACAGCCAACACAAGCCTATAATGATCTAAGTAGGCATCGAAATTCCTGTGTCCTTTCCAAAACAGGTACCATGATGAATTTTGCTAAAGCTGATTGGGATGTCTACAAACGGACTGTTGAGTAAACTGTTGCAAGATTCCACTGAGAGTGGAATGCTATCAATGGTTCGCAGGGGGCCCTGAAAGTAGCAGAAAAGAAGAACATTTCCAGAGGCTTCCAGAAAAAGCACACTCCCTGCTGGATGAGAGAGACACAAGAGTTGCTCTGGCAATACAATCAGACCAGGAACTCTCATACTGCAAAAGCCCAGCTGCACTCCCTTGACACAGCAAGACACTAGCGCTGGCTTGATTGCATGCAAAACCTTAATTTTGCACATTAGAGTCATTGAGCCTGGACACTACCATGACATCTTGGGGCCGCTAATCTCACAGAGTACCGGTCACCAAAAATTTGGCCAGACTCAATAGCCTCCAAACTGGTGGAGAACACAAAAGGACCACTCGATAAACACACAAGAAGAGAAGTGTATCAACAACTCTACCAAACACTTGCATCAATCCCCCGAGGAGAACCTTCCACTGTCAGCATTGAGGAAGTAAAAGAAGGACTTACCACAATGAAAAAAGGGAAGGACAGTATTTTTCCAGAATTCCTCTACCATCTTAGCTCCAACGGCAGGGTCGGCTCCTGAGGTTTTGCCACCCCCAAGCAGCCCCGCTCCCCCCAAAAAGCCGCAATCAAGATCTACGGCAATTCAGCGGGAGGTCCTTTGTTCCGACCGGGAGTGAGGGACCTTCCGTCAAATTGGCGCCAAATAGCTGGACATGCCGCCCCATTCTGAAGTGGCTGTCCCAAGCACCTGCTTGCTAAGCTGGTGCCTGGAGCCGGCCCTGCCCAACGGACTCGAATTGCTAGCAACATTGTACTCTGTTACCTTAAGGACGGTATGGATCCCTGAAATACGGTGTGAGGCAGTGATAATTGCCATTCCAAAGCCTGGAAAGCCCCCCGATGAAGCAGGAAGTTATAGGCCAATTTCTTTGCTACATACCACCTATAAACGTCTTGTACATATCATCCTCAAAAGAATATGCCCTTCTACTGAGCCAATGATCCCTGTTGAATAAGCAGGCTTCTGGCCAAAATGTAGTTGTTGTGACCAAATTCTGGCACACACAACTCACATTAAGGCTGGTTATTAAAAAAATCCTAGAGATTGGCACAGTATTGGTTGACCTGTCATCTGCATGTGATACTATATTGATGAAGGGCCTGATGCTGAAACATGCTAAAATTATACCTTGCTACTAAACATTTCCCCGGATGTGGACCATGTTGAGTAACAGATGCCTGTGGGCGTACCTGGGTAATAAGACCAACTCAACCCATATCATAAACAATGGGCTACCACAAGACTTGTGCCAACCCTTTTAAATATTTACATAAGTGACATGCCTCCAACTAAATCATGAAAATTTGGATATGCAGATGATCTTGCCATGACAATCCAAGCATCAAACCTCCATGACACTGAGAAAACATTAATTGAGGACCTCCAAAATATGGAATGATATTTCCAGAAATGGAGGCTCAAACCAAACCCTGGAAAAACAGTTGTAAGTGCATTTCATCTTGATAATAAGACTGTCAAAAACACATTGAAAGTAGCTTTCTGTGGTAAAAATGTGCAACATGATTACAGTCCAATATATCTTGGGGTGAAACTCGACCACACCCTCTTCTTCCACGATCATCTTGAGAAGGTAGCTGCAAAAATAAAAAAGAGAGCCAACATAATCCAGAAACTAGCAGGTACAACCTGGGGTGCATCAGCATCAGTGTTGCAAACATCTGCAATAGCACTTGTATATTCAGTAGCTGAATATTGTGTACCGGTATAGAGCAGATGCAGCCACACACGACTTGTTAATACCTAGCTCAATACAGTGATGTGGTGCATCATGGAAACCCTTAAGTCAATCCCAACACCATGACTACCTGTCTCGTCTGACATTGGTTCCCTGCCAATTTGCTGAACTGCTGCAATATTCTGTGAAGCTCAGTGAATCCAAGAAAACAGATGTCTTCCTATTACAATAAGAACATAAGTGAACTCTCTCCTGCCATCCATCTCCACCCACTGACAAACAGAGGCTTGGGGTACCATTCCTTACCCATCCTGGCTAATAGCCATTAAAGGACTTAACCTCCATGAATTTATCCAGTTCTCTTTTAAATTCTGTTATAGTCCTAGCCTTCACAACCTCTTCAGGCAAGGAGTTCCACAAGTTGACTGTGTGAAGAAGAACTTCCTTTATTTGTTTATTCACCAAGACCTTGAGAGTGCCCCCTCCTGCAATGTCTTAAGTCCCGCAAGCCTTTCTGGGAACATTTGTTTAGCCTCATGCAATCAGGCTATGATCAGAAGGAGGCTTGGAAAGCAGATGGGCTAAACAAGACTTAAAAAATAAGCACATTGTGCTAGATTCCACGCAGAAGTTCCTGGGTTTGACCTTCCAAGGTCAACTTAATAACTCTAAACTGAATTCGAACCAACAATGGTAGATGTGGATATTTAATGCACAAATGGAAAATCAAGGTCTCCCCAGTGCATGAGTGTGGATCCGCATGACAGACCATCAAACATATCACTACCTACAGCCCAACTGATAAATATGAAGGAGGCATCACTGCAATAAATTCTGCTACTCCTGATGTGGCCATTTGGCTCTATCAACTTCAGGTGAAATTGTAGTTGCTGCTCTACGCCAGCCATACAAAAGAAGAAGAAGGAGATGCCCCAAAGAATCATCTCACCAACCATCCTCCAAGCCTTCAGGTTGACCCGGTGTACAATGGTGTGATTGCAGTGCATAGTAGTCAGTTACACCAGGAAACATGCAGACTAAAAATTGTTCCACAGATTCATCTAAAAATGAAAATGTAACTCTACTATTACTAGGCTTGGAAGAATTTGATTTTTATCAGTAAATGTCAATAAACATCAGTTTCACCATACACATACAAAAATGACATTTCCATTGATGATAATCAAAATTTGCAGAGAGGGAAAGTAAGAAAAATGCCAGAACTTATTAGAGTTTGATTTAAGATATTTACTTTGTATATTTTGATGTGTGATGTTGACAATTTGAATCCCTGCTGTGCCTGATCCAGACCAAGGATTTGAACCTGCATATCCCAGGCCCCTAGCTACTGGGTAGATGTTTCTCTCTTTTTGTCTTGTTTTTTCTGAAAAAATTCAAAATATCTCATTTTTATCCAGATGTGGAACAAAACCAAATTCTGGAACCTTAACTTTTTTTGCTAAGTGGAATTCTTGTTTTCCAGCCAGCCCTGATTACCGATCCATTAGCTTCTTTCCTGATCTCTGCACCATCAAAAACAAGCCTCAACTTTCCATCCAATGTTTCCCAGATGATTGACATCTCAGACCCTCAGGTAATCACAGTGAAATGTCCAGTTGGTTGCGTGAAGTAATGGGTGTGATTCTGCCATCTCCCAATCAATTACAGTCAAGCTGTTAGAGCACAGATATAAACGATAAATGCTGCTTACAGATGTGTTGATAAAGGCATAACATGAGAAGAAAAAGTGTTTAGGAAGAAAGAATGTGTGTTTGATATACATGAAAATGCACATCCCTATTTCTGAACAATGAAACTCTGGACAACTGAAGCCTATAATTTATATATCTAATCTCAGTTTCATTTGCTTCACTGACAGCTATATGGTAATAAATGGTGCACACAGACTCACTAATGGGATAAAGAGTACATTCCATGCCCACCTCCTCAGTAGCCATGCTGTGGGAAAAATAACAGCACAGGCATCTCTTCAGTGATTGGTGCTCACCCCACAAGCTCCCAAGAGTCTCCTTCCCCTGACCCACTCTGCCATGCTACTGGAATTGGACAGCCTTTCACTCTTCAAACCAGGCACTGCTGTAGCATTGTCTGTTATTTTCACAGAGGGTGTGGAGTGCCCAGAAAATATCTTGGAGGTCATTATTATTCCCATCATTTATCTGTGTGACCCAGATACTCCAGTCTGGATAGGCAACCCCCTGTGCCAGAAGCCGTACAAACACACAGCAAGAGACAATCCCTGCCCTGAAGAGTTTGCAATCGACATGAAGAGAAAATGCATGGAGTGAGTGTAGCAGGTGGTGGAAGGGAGATGCGAGTCACAGTAATAGGCACTCAGGGTTCTATAGACCTGACCTGTGAATAATTTGCTGGTTCTCAGCCAGGGAATTGTGACTGTGAATTTTTTTTTAAAGATAAACAGAAGACATTAAAGAGCCACATGCCGAGCCACTAGCAGTTTATTGCAAACCTTTCTGCAGAGGTGAGACTTGAGAATGGACGTGAAGGACACAGCAGTGGCTTAATGAATAGGTTTGAGAACAGCATTGCATATGGAAGGGGCAGTATAGAAGAAGGCATAGAGGTGTTTGTGGGAGAAGTTCCTCAGCAGCCTATTCCTTGGTTGCTGGGGGAGCCAGGGCTCCTAGACTGCTCTAGACTAGCCCTGAGCCAGGGTGTCTGAGCTTCCAGGATCTTGGCTCCCTGACAGTCCAGAAGCTCTGGTTCCCACATTCCCTGAGGTGCCCAGTTCCCTACTTGGCTGCTGTGGCTCCTGGCTGCTCAAGCAGCCTTGGAAGCAGTTTGAAAAGGGTCACAACAAGCAGTAGACGAGTACAGAGATGCTCATGAGTTCACAACAAGCTTGAAAATGATCACTAAAACACATACACAGAAATCCTTACCTCCAGAGATGGTTGGGAATTTTCTGATAAAATGTTGGTTTCAACGAATCTCTCTATTTTAAAAAAAAAATGGAACAAAACTTTTGAAATTGTCAAAATGTCTCATTTCAACATGTTTTTGAATGAAATTTTCATTTTCTGGCTTGAAGTGCTTTTTTGTTTTGAAATTTTAATTTATAGGAAAACAAGGTTAAAACTATTTTGAAAGGTCAAAATTGAAAAAAAAAACAAATCAGATAAGTGGAACTATTCTGATAAGTGGAACCTTAATATAAAGTGTGATCATTCAGAGCTAATCCTGCACCATTCCAGCCAATGTGGACATATGTGTTGACATATGTGAGAGTAGCATCAGGACCTAAGTGCCTAACTGTACATGTGTATTATATCTATCCATATTCAGCATGAAACTTCAGCATGTGCTTAAGTTCTATCGAAGTCAATGGGACTTAGGCATATGCCTAAAGTTAAGCCAGTGTTTAAGTTGCTTAACTTTAATTGCAGGTACGGGTTTAAGCTGCAGTTCAATCCAGCTGAGGTGGCATTCGTGTTTTCTGGCAGAGGGAAGGAAGTAAAAAACTGGAGAGAAGTAGTGTCTGCATTACCAGTGGAGATTTTTGCCACAGTGATATGCAGTCTCAGGGTCTTGATGGGTTCATCACTTTTCCTTAGAATCCCATTGATGGGAATAGGCCACAGTTCTTCTCTCAACTATGAATGACAAGGTACCTGTGAATATTCCTCGGAAAATGCAAACCTTGCAACAGACACATACAACAGGTGAGATGATATCTTTTACTGGACCAACTTCTGCTGGTGGAAGAGACAAGTTTTTGAGTTACATAAAGCTGTTCTTCGGGTCACTCAAAAAAACCTGATCCTCCTCCACCAACAAAAGTTGGACTAATAAAATATGTTACCTCACTCACCTGGGGTCAACACAACTACAGCACCACTGCAAAGAGCCTTGCATTGATATTAACTATACTTTATTTGTATTACTCTAGCACCTAAGAGCCCCAGTCATGGACCAGGACTCAGCTGTGCCAGGTGCTGTATAAAAATAGAACAGAAAGAGTATTTGCTCTGCTTACAACATGTGCTATCTCTAAAGTACACATGGCAGCTCCAACTGATGCAGAATACAACTACATTCCTTTTGGGTGGGTTGGGCTGACATGAGCATATTACAGCCATGCTCAAGTTGGTTCAATGGGCTCCATTCTCATCTCAGTTACATCAGAGTAAACCTGGAGTAATTCCTTCAAATTAGATTTGCAATGGTGTATCTGAGCTCCGAACCTGGCCTTTCCTCTAGCTTCTGGGTGCAGTTGAAAGTGTTGGTTGTAATCTTCACAGCAGAGAATGATCTAGGAGCCAGCTATATGAGGGATTGCCCTTGACACTACAGCACCTTGTGTGAGTATTAGCTGTGAGTCTCTTGACATCAGTTCCTGGGGCTAAACATGCTACAGATATTGGCAGAAATTTCTCCATTGAGGACTGCCATCTTTGGACTTCACTTGTTTTAGTAGTAAAGAAATGAATATCTACTAAATAAATTAAAAGCCTAACACTTACAGAGTGCTTCACATTTTTCAGAGCACTCTAAACACATTAATTAATTCATCCTGTAACTATATTAACTAATTAATTCTTTCTGAAGTATAGCATACTTCACAGCATGATGTGCACTGAACCATTTTTATTTGATAGCTGTTTCTGTATTGCTTCTTACATCCTGTTTGTTTACCTGATCCAGTGAAAATAGTTCCTTAGTGCTGTTCATTTTGCGTGGCTTCGTGTACTTTTAAAACATTATATATAAGTACCTAGCTGACACAGTGAGAGGCCCCCTTCTAATACTGACGCTACTATGTTTCTGTTTTCAGGCTTTGTGGTTCTAGATTATGAATGGATATATGAATTTTGCCTAATTAGGAACCCACCACCACTGCAGGGTATGCTTTTCACATCAGCATGCTAGTCTCCAGATGTGTTTTAGTCTTTTTAACCCACTCTGCCTAACACTAGCTGAAGGGCTGTTTTAGTGAAGTCCATGCCGACCGCATTGGTTTCACACACAGGATATTGTAACGATCCATGCAGGATACAAGCCAGGGAGAGTGTTTCTGACTATAGCTGTACTAGGTGCGAACTCATATCAGATTTGACCATTGGAAACAAAAGGAGTCATGGCCTCAGGTTTTGACTGTTTGTGCAACCACCATATTAATTCATCCTTCACAATGGGGAGTCCCATGGAGGGGTAGCTGTGGGAAGGGGTGCCCTGGGAGGGAGAAGGAGGGGTGCCCTGCAGGGAGAAGGAGGAGGAGAAAGAATCTTGAAGCTGGTGCCTGAAACTCAACACAGGTGACCTCGTGACTGCAGCATGTTCTCAACATCTGTGGGCAAATATCAGGGCTCTCATAGAGAAAGTCTGTGATGCAAACCATGCTGACTTCTGCAATCCAAATCCCCTTCCACAAATTTTTCCATCAAATGGAGAGAGCTGGCCCAACATTATAATGTACTACCCGATAGCTCATTATGCTCCTGAAGCCTGATCCTACTTCTATTGTAAACAGTTGCAAAACTCCCCTTGACTTCAGTGGTGCAGGACTGGGGGGCATTAGGGCCTAACCCTGCAACCCTCACTCATGCAAATGTAATAGGGTGTCCCTTTATGGGTTCTCAGCAGCAGGGATTGAACCTGCACCTGAAGATCTAAATTCCTGCACTTCTGTTGCCTGAGCTATGAGATGCAGCTGCCAGAGCCTACAGCCAATGACACTCTTCAACCTCTATATTGTCCAGCCACTAGAAGGGGACAGAGAATCATGCTGTGTTAGCATAAGGTACACAAGCAAAGGTTTAAGAGCTCCAGTGGGACCTTTGGCTCAGTAAGGACAGGGAGAAGTTCACCCAATGCAGAGGGATTGCCTAGGTCTATGCAGTACAGAAGTGATCATAGATCTTACATGGGCTCTCTGTACAGAGGTGAATTCCGGCAGACTTGTGTCCAGTACTGGCTTTGCATCAATGACTATGCTGAGTGCTCCAAGTCTGAAAATCTGGATGCTAATCATAGTGGTTGCTAAACAGTGTAGTTTCTTAATTATGTGCTTGACTTTCATTACTCAAACATAAAATTCAGCAAACTATAAATAACAATGTGCTCTGGTATCTAACTTACAGTCATGTCATAACAAAGACAACAATGCAAAGCAATGAAACATTAAATCTTTGATGGGAAATGAGGATTTGGGTGTTGGAAATCACTTCATTGCAATGCACCAAGCGTCTGGCCCAGACTGTCAGGGCAGTACCATAAATGTAAGTATTTAATTAAAAACAACTACCATATCATGATTAGTGTAACATATACATATTGTAATAGACCCAGCCAGTTGGGTACAGCAGAATAGCGGAAGGCAAATATACTGGCCACTGGATTAACAGTTTTCTGTTCCCTGACTGACCAGAGCAGGGGCTGCTCCAGGCTAATGAGAACACTTGACTGTAATTAACCTGCAAAGAGTCAGGTGAGGCCATTCAGTTAATGTGACCACCTGACTCTAATTAAGGCCCTGCTGATACTATAAAAAGGGCTTACTCCAGTCAGACAGGGAAGAACCAGGGAGCCAGAGGAGAGGAAGTGCGGCTGAAGGGCTGGTTACTGAAGACACCCTCAGACCATCATTAAGGGATCCCTAAGGTAAGGTGAAGACGGGAGAAGCAGGAGATCTGTGGGGAAGTGGCCCAGGGAAATGTAGCAACTCTGGCAGTGAAAGGTTGGCTGCCAACAGCTGCTACCATTCGGGTCCCTGGGCCAGAACCTGGAGTAGAATGCAGGCCCGGGTTCCCCCCAACCCACCACCACAGGAACATCTCCTGGGAGGGGAAGTCAGGCCCTTCTCAGGACAGGAGGCTGAACAGAGACTGTGGGAGTTCTCTCACCAACCTCCTTGCTGGCCTATGATGAAAAGGGCTCAGTAGACTGTAACCCTGGCCCCAGAGAGAGAAGGGCTACGTGGAGGGTCACAGTGCGCCACTGAGGCTAGCATAAACTGCCTAGAAGCGCAGGACCGACGGGAGCAAGGTCAGAGCTCTGCCACAATATATGTATTTAAAATAGGGGTAAAAGTTTAAGTTATCCCTAGTGGAAATAAAGTGGCTTTGTTTCTATATCCAACATCTATTTAGACTTGCCACTTGAAGATCTTAAACGTTGAGCTTCTGAATATAAAGTTTGCTCAGCAAATCTGAAAATAATTTTAAAGTCTTCACATTATTATGCTGTCAAAAATCACTTAAAAAACTCATGTTCTAGCAAAATGTTCACAATCATTGTCATTCAAATATGCACACAGCGCACAATGACAAAACAATCTGGGCAGCACCTGTGGGAAATGCAATGAAATGCGTGATTTACTATGTTCGGATTTGTCTATCAATGAGACATAGTAGTAGTGATATGAAAAAACTCTGAAAATGATGTTACTTAACAGCATGCCCAGCCAGCCCCTTAGAAACACACAATCCTAGACTTGAAGTGCTTGCAAAGAAAGAGCTAGATTGCCCCTAGACCTTGCACATGGGTGAGTAGGGACAGGGAAACAGGAAGAGGGTCCTTCTTTCCTTGCCTCCTTCACTAGCAGAGCAAGGGCCATTAACAATTGCAGTCCCTAGCACGTGACAGCCCAGGGTCTGTTTTTCCCTCCAGTGCCCCTGGAACTCTGCTTGAAGATGTGCAACTTTGCACTGCCCCTAACTCAGACCATCTGGGCCTAAATGCATTGTACAGACTCACTTCCCACAATGTATAACCAACTGATTTACAGAACCGTGTGGAACTGTTAAATACTTTAATTTATTTGGTACAGTTTAACATAGGCCATACCCAGAGCTCCTAATCCACCCTCTGATCATCCTCACTTTCAGACCTTGTAACCAGTTCTGCTGAATTGAGACCAGAATGTATTCCTAACTCGGGTCAGTTCACTACAGGTGTACATTCTGGATGGTGACGCTCAGAGTCTTGGTGTTTTCCTAGTGATTGTGTCCTCTTTTAACATTAACAGGTGCCCTTGGCATGGCCTTTCTCTCTCTCTGATGTCTTTCCAATTGTCATGTTATTTCTAGCCTCTGGAATTTCCTTACAGGACAAACTCAAACAATTATCTCTTTTCAATTGTTTCCTTCAAGCCATCTGCTTATTCCCTCCTTTATCTTGCTGTCTCCAGGCTTAGCTCCAACCCTTGCAAGGCAAGCAGATGTTATCTTATTAAAATCATCTATTCATTTCGCAGACCAGCTTGAATCTAAATTAGTAATACATTATAGAAAGATCTCAAGGACCTGGAAAATTGGTAGATATCATCATTTTGTCTTCTCCAGCCAGCTCTTTCTGTTAACAACAGCATACAGAAAGCTTAATAAATAAAAAATGTATATACTGTAGATCCTTTAATAAAGACTGCAAAGCAAACTGTATTGTCCTTTACCTTAATCAGATCATAGATGCTGCATATCTCACCTCCAGATTCCATAGAAAAGAGACAACCCACGAAAGCAGCCCTATTATTACAGTATTACATCAACCCTTGAGACAACAGACTTTTAGGGAATGAGAAAAGGGCTTGCCCGGCAGCTCAGTCCTTGCCCGGCAGCTCAGAGGAATCAGGGGCATTAAAGCACCGCCCCTTAGCCTTGTGCTGGGCCTTACTCCTATTATGATATTTACTGTGGTAGAAGGCAGAACACAAGCTGCTCACCTGATCCTGCCCACTGCTAGCAAATGGGTGGGTAGGGATGGAGGGTGAGAAGAAGTGGGAGGAGCCCTGACGCTGCCCCGCAATTTGCTGGTTAGCTACATGTTGGGGAGTAAGTTGCTCCATGAAAAGGGGTGTAGTAACTTAGCCCCCTTCCCAGAGCAACAAGGAGAACAAGGAAGGATTGTGACTCTCTCGGTCTGCTCCCAGGGTGGTTCTGCTGTATGACTCCCCTTGGGGTAGGGCATAAAGCTACAGTCCAGCACCGACAGATCTGGAGTTCATGAGGAATCAGTAGATTAGCTAACTAAGGAGAGGCCATGCTAATATTAATGTCCCACATCAATGACCTCCACCAACATGGATGTATCCTGTAAAGTATTTGCTGGAGTGCCCCAAATGGGTTACAACAGAGCTTAGTAAGAAACAGCTTTCCCAAGCCATGAACATTTTTGAGCTATTGAAACATTCTTCATCCTGAATTGAGACAAAAGTCAAAATCTAAAAAAAACCTTAAACTGACCCTCCAAAAAAATTTGATTCGGGTCAATTGAAAATTTACTTTTTGATCATCTACAAACATTTCATTTCAATTTAGACCATTTGATTTTTTTTCATTATAACTAGCTTAAATTTCAAAATGAATCCTAGAATCATAGAATATCAGGGTTGGAAGGGACCTCAGGAGGTATCTAGTCCAACCCCCTGCTCAAAGCAGGGCCAATCCCCAACTAAATCATCCCAGCCAGGGCTTTGTCAAGCCTGACCTTAAAAACCTCTAAGGAAGGAGATTCCACCACCTCCCTACGTAACCCATTCCAGTGCTTCACCACCCTCCTAGTGAAATATTTTTTCCTAACATCCAACTTAGACCTCCCCCCACTGCAACTTGAAACCATTACTCCTTGTTCTGTCATCTGCCACAACTGAGGACAGTCTAGATCCATCTTCTTTGGAACCCCTCTTCAGGTTGTTGAAAGTAGCTATCAAATCCTGTCTCATTCTTCTCTTGTGCACACTAAATAATCCCAGTTCCCTCAGCCTCTCCCCATAAGTCATGTGCTCCAGCCCCCTAATCATTTTTGTTACCCTCCGCTGGACTCTTTCCAAATTTTCCATATCCTTCTTGTAGTGTGGGGCCCAAAACTGGACACAGTTTTCCAGATGAGGCCTCACCAGTGTCGAATAGAGGAGAATGATCACTTCCCTCAATCTGCTAGCAATGCTCCTACTTATACAGCCTAAAATGCCATTAGCCTTCTTGGCAGCAAGGGCACATTGTTGACTCATATCCAGCTTCTTGTCCACTGTAACCCATAGGTCGTTTTCTGCAAAACTGCAGCCTAGCCATTCGCTCCCTAGTCTGTTGCATTGCATGGGATTCTTCTGTCCTAAGTGCAGGACTCTGCACTTGTCCTGGTTGAACCTCATCAGGTTCCTTTTGGCCCAATCCTCTAATTTGTCTAGGTCCCTCTGTATCCTATCCCTACTCTCAAGTGTATCTACTTCTCCTCCCAGTTTAGTGTCATCTGCAAACTTGCTGCAGGATCAATCCACGCTGTCCTCCAGATAATTAATGAAGATAATTGAATAAAACCGGCCCCAGGACCAACCCTTAGGGCACTCTGCTTGATACCGGCTGCCAACTAGACATGGAGCTATTGATCACTACCCGTTGAGCCCTACGATCTAGCCAGCTTTCTATCCACCTTAAAGTCCATTCATCCAGCCCATATGCCTTTAACTTGCTGGCAAGAATACTGTGGGAGACCCTATCAAAAGCTTTGCTAAAGTTAAGAAATAACATATCCACTGCTTTCCCCTCATCCACAGACCCAGTTATCTCCTCATAGAAGCCAATTAGGTTAGTAAGGCATGACTTGCCCTTGGTGAATCCATGCTGACTGTTCCTGATCACTTTCCTCTCCTCTAAGTGCTTCAAAATTGATTCTTTGAGGACCTGCTCTATGATTATTCCAGGGACTGAGGTGAGGCCGACTGGCCAGTAGTTCCCCGGATCCTCCTTCTTCCCTTTTTTAAAGATGGGCACTGCATTAGCCTATTTCCAGTCATTCGGGACCTCCACTGATCTCCATGAGTTTTCAAAGATAATGGCCAATGGCTCTGCAATCACATCGCCATCTACACATCGGGATGGTTTGTTCCTGTAACCTGAATAAGGATTCTTTAAAATACAGCCAGCTCTCCTGGACTCCTTTCCCCTTCATGTTATTCTCCAAAGGAATGCTGCCCACCAGTTCCCAGAGGGAGTCAAAGTCTGCTTTTCTGAAGTCAAGGATCCATGTTCTGCTGCTCTCCTTTCTTTCTTTTGTCAGGATCCTGAACTCGACCATCTCATGGTCATTGCCTCCCAGGTTCTCATCCACTTTTGCTGTTCGTGAGCAGCAGGTCAAGAAGAGCTGCATGAACCATCATTTCAAACCAGAAAACCATTTTTTTCCTTTAAAAAAGTCAAAACAAAACATTTCAACAACTTTAATACTTTTCTTTATTTTTGAAAAATTGTTATAACCAACCTTTGTCCACAAAACACCTTCAGTTTTGAGGAACTAGTATTCTCCAAAAAAGAACAGTTTCATTGAAAAATTCATGACCAGATGTACTTTGTAATGGGCACACCCCTGTTGTGGCTTTAGAACCACTTAATCACAGCATGCAAGAGAAAAATATTCTGAGTCCCGTCTGTACATTCACCACAGAATGTCATGTGAGGTTTTAAATGAAAACTGGGTCACACTGGTCACTGTGATCATGATGAAATGTGCATACAGATATTATGTAAGGAGTTACATATACATACTAGAAATACGTTGTTAGATGTTGTATCACAGCAGAGGTGGAGAAAGAGGTTTTCTGTTAGACAAAATATTTTTATTCAACTTTCTCTCTGATGTGGTTTAATCAAGGATTGTAAACTGACATAATGGAAGTTGTCAAAGAGATGTGAAATCAACAGGGAAAACAAGCCATAGTGGGATACGTTGTCTCAGAGTACAAACAGTAAAGGCAAAGATGACCCCCCACATCCTGCACCTAGGAAGTGAACAGGCAGTATATTTTCATTCATGAAAACGGGACCTCAGCCAGCCTTGGTCAAAGACACTGCAGATACTACATAATGAGATAACCTTTTTTAGAGAAAAGAGTAATTTGTTAAGTTTAATCTCGTCTCCGGGAATTATGGTACGATTTTGTTTTATATGTAACCTTTTATTTCCAATTTCCTTACTTACTATCACTGGAATCTTGAATCTTTGATAAGCTTATTGTTGTTTTTCACTAGAAATATATCTCAGAGCTGTGATATTAAGCAAGGTGTGGATCCTGAGTTGAACCACACAATCTGATAGGTACATTGTCCCTTTGGGGACAGCAGACCTGGTGTTTCTGTAAGCAGTCAGTGGAGCAGGGGCTGGACACTGCAGGGGAATGTTTCAAAGGAGCTCAGGGACTGGGGTGTACCTATCGGTAACCTTCAAGGGAAAGTAAGGGCTGGCCTAGCCCAGAGGAGAGTTCTTGGGTGGCTAAAGGGCTGGAAATGGGAAAGAGCTGACACCAGCTAAGCACAAGCTGGTCTCCCTCACACTGGAGGCAGGGGAGTAGCACCTGACTCACAGAACCCTCATACCTATGTCCTTTGGAGATTAAGTGAATGATCTTGCATTTGTTGTACAGTGAAGAGACCTGGTCTGAGATCCACGTTGTTTTAAAATTATTTTACAAGCTGATCTAGATTTAAAGTGTGATTCTCAGTTATATCATAATAGCATAATCCATCGCTCTAGCTATACCGTGTGATTGTCTCTCTTGGAACAATCAGTCTATACTCATTCTGGGGAGCTATATGATGCCAACACTTTACTACCAGTCAAGTAATTACAATTTCAATTTCAACTACCTCCTACTGAGATCTGGAAATAATTCCAGGTTAGGCATTGCCTTAGGCACTGTTCTTGGGCCTTGTAACAATTTCTGCCATACCATGTGATCTAATGAGAAAGATCATTTTGCTACATCCATATTTCCTCATTCATACATCTTTCTAGTGTGTGTATGTCTGTGGGGAGGGGGAGGGGAGGAACCTGGATGATACATTTGTTTTTGTAAGTTTGGCAATATATGCAATTTATGGTTACACAGGAGTTTTTTCGGGTGATTACTGGAAGGCTGCAACCCCTTGCCTAGAAAGATCAGCAAAGGAAGAAGTAAAATTAACTCAGTTTAAAAGCTGCATAGTTTTCATTGTACTTTGCCCTCTCTCAAGGGAGTGAGCATAGATCTTTAGGCTGGCATTGCAAGCATACGTATGGAAATATGCAGAGTTGGGCAGATTGAAAATTTTTTAATACAGCTTTTATTTTTTAATAGGGTTTCTTTTGCAGATAACATATGCCTTCCTTGAACATTTTTTAATTTTATTTTTGCCAGAAAACCAAAATGTCTCACTCTGAAAATTTTCAGCCAAAATCTGGACTTATTTGGTTTTGGGCAGTATTTGGACCACATCAAAATTTAAATGGGGGAAAACATTCTGAGCAGCACTAATGTTGAGATTCTGGCCATAACTCTTCTGAAAGACATTTTCTGGTGTAAGGGTCACCACTGCATCTCTTTTATTCCTTTGATTTCTTTTCTTTTCTTTTTTTTTTTTTTGGTTTTATTTTCCTGGCAAGTCTTATCCCTTAGCACTTACACCATTCCAGTAGTGAAATAACTACTGGTAAGTCCAGTTCCTGCAGATGCTATTACTTTCTGAAACAGTTTGCTTCTGCTTGATTCAGGTCTGAAGAACAACTGCAAGGTCTATCAGCCCTTATATGTTACAGCTTTAGTTCACATGGAGTTACTAGCTCTATTATAGTTTATATCATGCATTAATATTTCTGGTCAGAAATGGATTTTCCATTGCACAGATGTTTTTGAGATTTTGAAAAAATATAGTCCTAAATCTGCACTAAAATCCAAATTTCCAGCTTTTGTGGAATGAAATGCTAAAAAAAAAGTCATATTAATATGAGCTCAATTTAAATGTTTCATTTTGATTTTGACCATTATATTAGAAGTGATTTTATATAAAATAAGGTACATTTTGAAACAAGTCATTTCAAAATGAAAAAATAGAAAATTTCCATTCCAAAAATGTCAAAACAAGATGTTGCAACACTTCCAAATTTCTTATCCAATTTTTTCAAAAACAAAATGTCATCATAATTGATATAATTTCACATACACAAACATAAATTCAATTGAAATAGCATTTTCTGATGGAAAATTGGTTTGATGAAAATAAATCAATCAGCTCTGTGTGTATCTATTTCCACTTCATATGCTGAGCCTAAGTTTAAATTACCGCTTGCATTGTGTGAAACAATACAGATAATTACATACATCTATCATACAAAAACATATTCTCATTCTCACTACCATCTATGTATGCTTTGCAAAATCGTGCTTGCCTGGAGAGAGGAGCAAGTTTCCATGTGTGAATAAACTATCAAGTTCTGAAGAATCTGAGCAGGCTGTGTCATTTTCAGTGCTCCCAACTCTGAGTATTTCATCATAAGTCTCATGATATTTGGGATCTTCTTTATAACCCCATCTCCATCATCTAGCTCTTGCGGTGGTAGAGAAATGCTGAAAAACAGGAACCCAACAGCACCGTAAAAGCTCAGATTACACGGCAACTGAAAACAAATTAGTTTTTAACATCTCATTATTTTAAGCCAATATTATGACTTTGAGGACCTGACTCATTCTTGAGGCTGGCAATGCTGCTTTTTAAATCTTTGTGCCTTTGTAACAGGAACCACATGTAACTGGTGCTCAGCAGATCTGTAGGGGAACTCTAATGTGCTACAACAGGCCTCACTGCACTGAATCGGGCTTCTTCAGGGAGATACCATAGGCCTGGCCCTTATCTTCCTCATCCCTGGGAGCCTTTTCCCCTAGCCAATCGTTCCCTCTAGGCCTCAGGAGAGGGGCAGAGAGATACATGTGTCACCACAGCAGCCAGTGAGGAAACCTAACCCTGGGGGTAGAAGCTGCAGGAGCTGCTGCAGCTAAGAAGGGAGAATAGACTTAGCAAGGAAGAGAGCTGATGACTTGGCAAAGAGGGAACTGAGGGTCAGAGTGCATGAGGGCATGGGGGGCAGCTGAATGAAGGAGTGTGTGTGCAGAGTGGTACAGTGACTGAAGTGGGGACAAGTGAGCTATTAGGGTGAGACATGAGGGTGAGTGTGTGGAATATAAATACCCCTGTGAGGGTGTATGTGTATCCAGCCTGCTATATCTGAGTGAGAAATCATATGTCTCTCATTTCAGGGGCAAGTGGGAGTGTGACTGATTGGCGCTAATCTGTCAAAGTTTCTCATTTGATACAGACTAGAAGGGAGAATTTAAACAGAGTTGACTCCTGTCCCTTTAAACTCATATCAAGGCAGACAATAAGTTAGACTAGGTCTACAGACTGAAGCTGCACTAGTTTAATTAAAACAAACATCCTGGTATACTTACTGACATAAGCTAAATAGACGTAAGCCTGTGGTAAATGGACATATATGTGTCCAAACAACTATTTGCACTGGTTTGATTAAATTGGATTTTAAACTGATTTTAGTTAAAGCGGTGTAACTTCCATGTGTAGAGAAAGCCTTTGATCCAGGATGACACCTCCAGCTATGAGGAGTTAACTTGTGAAAGCATAGCCATTTAGCTAGAATAAAAAGTTTTCTGTATAAAATGTCTAGCATTTTTAAATACGGATGTGCTCCATATATTCATTTTAAAACATTAGCAGTAGAAATGTAATGTGAGGTAACAACCTTCTACTTTAGAGCATGGGGAACTACTCCAGACAACCGCAGATGGTAAATCCAGATGTGGGAGGGAGACAATCTGAAAAGCCAGGCGTGACAGATTTAGCATGGACTGAGTCATGGGCAATGCACAGTGGTGATTGACTCACACTTTTCTGGAAGAGTCAGGGTAAAATATTCATCAAGAATGAGAGCAAGGATGAATTCTGACCTACCTATGCAATAGCCACTGCGTGTTTAGAGCAGTCAAGGCAAGCTGTGACAGAAGAGCAAAGAATATCCTTCATGGCTGCAATTTGTATTTTAAAACATTTTGAAGGAACATTGTCAAGGCTGATATGAAAGAACTTACCCTTTGAATTTTATTGAAAATATATGGATGATAAAACAGATACACGCGCGCACACACACACACACACACACACTCATGCAATTGTGTTACTGCATTAAAGTAAAAAAGTTAAAGAGCACAAAAATGCAGGTAATTCAAATTGTCGGGTAAACTCCGGGAAGTTCCACATTCCTGTTTGAGGCATATATTTGACAATATGAACAGCACTGCTTGATGCTAGCCATTAACTAAGGCAGGAACAGGAAATACTACATACCAGTGAAACTGTGGGTCATCCCATGTGCCCATGCAGTGTCCTGAGGTGCCTTAAAGACTCTCCTTGCACCCCTGTCTGGGTTGCAGACATCACTGGGGACTGTGCAGCAAGGAGAGCAGCCTCTGCAGGGCCATATTCTCCCTCAGATGCAGGTAGATGGCAAGTGGGTGGCACAAGGAAAAGGGAATAGATGGAGCCACCCCTCAGAATGGCAGCTGACTAGTCCACATGAGCTGGTGTGGAGGAGGAAGGATGCAAATGCAGATAGGAGACTGGCATTGAAAATGTTCTCTGTCAAAGGTAAAGGACTGGCACAGATCCCAACCCCTGTGACAGGATGTACCAAATCTATGCTGGGCCAACAGGGCCTGGCCAATCACCATGGGCCCAGGAGACCACACTGTGCATGCTCCAGGTGGAAGGGACAGATAAAAGGAGGCATCTCAGCACCATTTTGGCTGGTTGAGGAGAAGGAAGGCGCCTATGACTGTCCAAGAGGTGGGAACTGCAGACTCAGATTATGGTGTGGACAACCAGCTGACCGTGGAAACTGACAGACACTGAACCTCTACCAGCTTAGGAGGTGCCTGAGATGCGTCTTGCAGTAGGAAGTGACCCAGGGAATGTATGAGAAGTTGATGTTTGAACTGACAGGGAAAATAACTCCCCCCCCCATTGTGGTGGTCTTTTCCCCAACAGAACTCTTAACTGGGAATTTCCCAGCTTCATAGAGCCCTGGGTTGGAACCCAGTGCAGTAGGGTGGGCCTGGGTTCCCCTACTCCACCCCCTCCCACTTGCCACTAGGTGTAGTTATTGGGGGCTACAGCCATAGACTGATTGTTTGCCCTGCCTCATCCAGGGGCTACAGACTGACTGTTTTCCCTGCTCTGCCTACAGGGTTAAAGCCCCCTAATTGCTATTGTTTGCCCTAGCCAAGAGGCTCAGGAGACTAGACACTGAGCACTGGCTCTGCCCTGCCCCGCCTCAGGGGCTACTTGCTGGCTTTACCCTGCCCAGAGGGTCAAAGCCCCAACTGTGATGGTTTGCCCCAGGCAGGAGGCTCAGGAGTCATAGACTATCAGGGTTGGAAGGGACCTCAGGAGGTCATCTAGTCCAACACCCTGCTCAAAGCAGGACCAATCCCCAGACAGATTTTTTTGCCCCATTTCCCTAAATGGAACCCTCAAGCATTGAGCTCACAACCCTGGGTTTAAGCAGGCCAATGCTCAAACCACTGAGCTATCCCTCACTCCCACCCAAAGTCATAGAGAGAGTGTTTACTGGGCCAATGTGGGAGGCCCTGCTTCACACGCAGTGTCCCCCATGATCCTCTCCCCACACCCCAACACACACAACAAGTGGGAAACCAGGGAGTGAATTGTGATTTATCATCCCTAGGACAATGCAGAGGAATTCTGACAAGGGATTTTTTTTGTTTTGCAGAAGCACACTCCAGTGGCTTCTAACGCACCAGGCACAGTATAGCCCAGGGTCTCTGCCATCCTTGCTCTGTACCATACACCGCTTTGTAGCTGTAGTCTGGGTAATGATCTTGGGGCTGACTGCACGTCAAACCAGTGAATCAGAAAGGAATCAGACCTTCATTAAACAAAACTAGAGAGGATCCTTGGTGAACTACTGTACACAGCTACTCTTTGTTCTGCAATCCACTGCTTCCAGGGCAGGTCTCTAAACTTCACTATTCATAATACTGTCCCTTATGAGGAATCTTATCTAAATTATAATCTTTCCCAAACATATCTCTACATCTTCCCTCATAAAAAAAATTATATATATAAATTATCAAATAAAATATACACCAAATTTTCAACCCAAATAGTAAATTTCCACAAAGTACAATCTGTATACCCAATGTGTCAACTACCTAGAGAGCACGGGTTACCAGCATATCGCTCTGGAGTGAATCTTTAGCACCCACTTTCCTCCAATACCCTGTCTTCAGGCAGGTTAGCAAGTCTCCTAGGATATGTCCATAATGCCATTAAAAACACATGGCTGCAGCCCAAGCTCTGGGACCTAGAGTCCTAGAGCCTAAGCCCGAGCATTCACACCGCAATTAAACAGCCCTGCAGCCTGAGCCTGCAAGTCCGAATCAGCTGGCACGGAGCAGCGGAGCATTTTCAATTACCAGGTAGACGTACCCTGTGAGACTTTCACGATGTGTGATCTCTCTCTCTGATTTTCTCAGTATCAGCCTTTCATTGGAGTCGGAGCTGCTCTCTGGTTGCTTGCCAGTTTCTCCTTTGCCCATTGATGATAAACAATCAGTCGCTTAGTAAATGCCAGAGTCTACATCTACGATCAGTGCTCTGGAACTTTCTGGGATTACTCCTAGATCCCTTCAGGTTCATCGAAATATGTCCCCTCAGTTGGTCGGGGCTACACAAGACCTTGGATGCAGCTGTTCTTTAACGACGCCCCTAACCTCTGTGTGGGAAAACGGTAGGCGTTATCACTGAAGACTCCATCTGGAATTCTGTGTCTAGAAAATATTCCCTCATGTCAGTTAACACTAACTTACTACTAGTACTAGGGAGTGTGAAAATTTCTGGATACAGAGAATAATAATGTGTGGCTCTTAAATAACCCATTGCTTAGCAGGTAAGTAAGTGCCTACCTTCTCATAAGGCTTCTGTGGAACTGGGTGAGGTCTCAGCAGCGCTGCCTGTTGACATGGCTTTTATTTTAAGTATATAAAGCAGTTCCCTACCACATTAGTAACGTCATGATTGATCCACAGCCAACACATCACCTCGTGTGCTCATTGTTTGCACTTCTCAATTCCTAAATGACTCTCATGGATCTTCTGTCGCATTTCTTTCCGGAGGCTCATTGGTATTACAAACTATTCGTCCTTGAAAACCACCCTATCTAATCTACTAAACTCATGTTTGCAGTTCCAACAGTCTCTTATACTTGGACAGCAACTACTTATTTCCTCAGGCCACCTAGTTATTACTTCTGAAGGATCCCCAGTGATTGGTCTATGTCTGTTTCCCCTCATATATGTGACAATTTTTTTGTTAGCTACGGGAATTGACTTTACAATCAGCTCTACATAGGTTTGTATGTCTGTCTCTGAGGTTTTGGTTTCGTAGTGAGAGTCACCGCTCTGGAAATTGCATCAGCAGTAAACATGATGTAACCCTTATGCCAATGAGTCAGCAGTAACAAGGGCTAGGTCTTTATTTTAGGTGATTTTTCTTCAAGTTTGGCTCAAGCCCCTACCCTATCATCACTCTGGGTGCCTTTGCCAGGCAAATCTGTACCCACACGCAAGCACAGAGATTTAAATGAACTCGGCCGGAGGGGGGCAGGGAGAACAGGGAAAAAACAAGTTAACTGGGACAAATATTTACAATTTAGCACCTTCCACCACCAGTATCCTCAGGGTGCATATACCACAGTCCCAAACAATTGGACCCCGAATGGCTGAAGCAGTTTGTTCTGCCTCCCAGCCTCAGTTTGTGGTTTCCGGAGCCAAGGAAAATCAGAGTCCCTGTTTCATGGGCGGCCCTTGGGCTCTCCTGCCTGTCCTGCTATAGTGATTTCAGCAGCCAGGACAAGGAGGCCTCACTGCAGTTGCTAGCTGATGTAGATGGTTTCTATGAATTCCGCTGCTCCTGCTGCAGTGCACACAGTTACTCTCACCCTGCTGCTCTCCTGCTGGAAGTTGTGGCCTGTGGGTGAATCTAGCTGCTGGTTTGCTTTGCCTGCTGCTCAGGTGACCAGAACTTCTACTTGCCACAGGCTAGACAACTGGAATCTCTGGTGAGGGCTGCTCACATAAGGCAGTTATAGCTCTTAGCTCTGCTCTTTCGGAGCCAAGGGGATCAGTGGTTTCAGGAACCCATCAGAGCCCATACCAACCAGACCATTAGTCCTTGCAACATGCCAGAAAAAGTTTTTTTTTCTCTCTCTCTCTCTTTGTCCCCTTGCCCCTTAGCACTATCCATGCCCTATCACACGACCTGGCCAAAGATCAGCTTCATCAGGTGACCCCATACCCAATCATTGCCCAGGGTTTGCTGAGGCAGGTTCCCAACAGTGTATTCTCAAAAACATGGGCCCCAAGAAGGTCACTTAGTCAAATTATACCCCAATTTCCCCAAACTACCTGCAGTTAATATGCAAATGAGGTCCCGCCTCACTCATTCAACTCTCCTTGCTCTCCAGTAGATGACGGCAGAGCATACAGATGATATTGAAATGAGTTGCCACCTCACTCAGACAACTCCCCTTACTCTTCATCAGATCTCATCAGAGAGCTCACTCAGGTATGATCTACAGTCCTTTATCGGTTATACTGACCTACCCCCCAGCGCCGTGTAGACGGCTCTATCTCGACAGGAGAGCTTCTCCCGCTGACATGTCTGCCACCTCTCAGGGAGGTGAATGAAAGAGGCTGGTGAGAGAGAGCTCACCTGTCAGCATAGAACATCTTCAGTGAAGTGCTAGAGTGGTGCAGCTGTGCCGAGGCAGCATGTTAAGTGTAGGTGGGGACTCAGTTACCCCCCTTTGCTTCTAGGCTTCAGGGCACAGGGCTGACAATGAATGTGTTGGGTATGTAGGGGTCACATCCAAATCAAACTTTTGCAGCTTTATCTTAATACTTTGAATCCACAAGGTACAATCATTTAGTGCTTTGCCAGACAATGCTACCAAGGGCTGGTGGTTCTTTTCAGCAGCCACTGTCTGGCCCTAAATATATTGACTGAATTGCTCACAGGCATATAACATTCCTCAAAGCTCCCTCTCAACCCGCATCTATCAGGGTTCTGCATCAGTCCGGGATTTGGACGCATATGCCACTAATTGTCAACAATGGTGGCTCTGTATATTCACTGCACCTGATCCAGACTGTGAAGCAAATTGTAATAGAATTGCTTGGTATGTAGAACTTCAACACAGGCTCTTGCATCAGTTTTTGTTTCAAATCTTTCCATGATTCCCCCTGTCCTGCACCTTGTTAGGATATAGATATTCAGGACTCTCTGCAAAGGCCTATACTTTGGGAATTTAGGTGTATGTTTATCATTTAGCTAGTTATAGAGGTATAAAAGACAGAATTTGTGTAAGGGCCTTTTCTCGCTGTGACATCCTGAGGCCCTGCTCTTAGGCTAAGCCTTTGGCCAAGCAGCAGAGGCAGTGATAATCCTCACATCCTCACATCCCAAACTAGTCACATTGAAATAAGGCAATCTGGGGCTGTTAGGAAGGTGATCCGATCTATCACCTCCAGAGGAAGGGAAGAGCCTAGAATATGTAAAAGAAAATTTATAATAGTTTTCTGCCTGGTGAGAACTCACTTATCAATAGACTCAGCTGGAAAGCCCTTATGTCTTTATAGATGTAGTTGTAAAATCCTCACTTCTGTTTTGTTTTGTCATTATAGTTCCCACTTTGCTTTGTTTATTTGAATGGTCTCTGTCTGGTTCTGTGATTGTTTCTGTCTGCTGTTTAATTTAGCTAATCATGTTATAATTAATAATTATAATTAATTTAGCTAATCATGTTATAATATGTTAGGATTGGTTAGGTAAATTTCAGTAAAATAATTGGTTACGGTATAGCTGAGAGTATTACTATATAAATTAGGGGCAAACAGAAAGTCAGTTGGGATTCGAAAATAAAGAAAAAGGAACTTGGATTTAAACTTGCTGAAAGTTCACCCCAATAAACATTGAATTGTTTGCACCTTCGAACTTCGGGTATTGTTGCTCTCTGTTCATGCAAGAAGGACCAGGGAAGTGGGAGAGTAAAAAAATAAGCTCACTAACTTCTTGGTGCTATGACTCAGTTGTCTGTAAGTCTCCTCCCCAACAGTCCACACAGCTGCTTGGAGGGGATATGGTGAACTCTTGTGATGGTAGTTGTGGGTTCTGGCAAGCTGGGATAACAAATTTTGTAAGCAAATGGAGAAGGAAGAATCAGGGCCCATACCAGGTGCAGGGGTCCACCTGGGATGAGCTTGAGAAGGAGATGGGAGAGGTTTTCAGAGACCCCAAGGGAAAGGAGTGTAGGAAAAAGGGAATGGTATTACAAGGTTTGTGTGCTAGGATGGCATACTGGGTAAAAAGGAAAGCTGATCTCCTCCAATATGTTAAGGATTTGGAAGGGATAACACACCCCAGTACCATTCATTTTTATTTTCTAGGGCTACCTTCAAAACCACTGCTTTTGTAGGTTGATTAGGTATGAATTTTCAGAGATAATTCACCGTTCCCTGAAGCCATTGGGCATCTTTGTTTGACTGGGAACATGGCATCATTTCAATGGCTGAAACCTTCCTCTTATCAGGTTTTACACCTTCATTGGATATACTAGTTCCACAAAAGTCAGTTCTGTAATCCCTAAGACACATTTCTCCTTATTTAGTTTCAGATTTCCAGCTGTAGTTGCACCGAATATTTTCCACATTACACTCATGCACCTCTGTAGGAGAGTCCCAGGTGATGGCATCTCAGCGTATGTGTAGGTGGCCATCATTTTTCTCCACAATTACTAGGGAGCTCACACATTCCACTGGCTCCTCAAGGTATTGAATTACTGGCATTGTTTCCATCCTTGAGAGCTCAGCCTTGAGTTTATCACAAAGTGAAAATGGTCCCTTTTTACACGGATGGACAACTGAAGGGATATGCTTCTTCATTGTTTGTTCACCCTGCAAGCAACCTACCTCTTGAAAAAGATTATGATATTCCCAGATGAGTGCCTTATAGCCACTATGATCTTGTAATAAGAGCATCCATTTTACCAGACTGAGTTTTTCATGGCGGCCATGCCTAAAATCAGAGTCACTTCCTTTGGTACTATAGTGAATGGGAATTTGTATGTGGTGTTTTTATATTTGATGCTAGCAATCCATCTCCCCTTCACTGGTATATTTGTCCCACAATAACCAGTAAATTTTATTTTTGTTGGCCCCAGTTTTGGTCTTATTTTCAGTCTTTCATAATCTTGTTCAGACAGAATATTAACCTGAGCTCCTGTGTCCAGTTTGAATGGAATAATTGTTTCGTTCACCTTCACCATCAGTAACTAGAGTCCCTCTCATCAGTGTTGCTCAATTCCAGCACATCTATTTAAAATTCCTCAATCAGGGCATCTTCAGCTGCAGGCACTTGGCTTTTTTGCATTTGGGATCTGCAGCATTTTGCAAACTGATTACTTTTGCCACACTTATGACGGAGCTTCCCAAAGGCAAAATGCTGTTTGAGGTTATAGATTATAATATAGAATAGCAAGGTTAGAAGGAACCTCAGGAGGTCATCTAGTCCAACCCCCTGCTCAAAGCAGGACCAATTCTCAGATGGATTGTTTTTGCCCCAGTTCCCCAAGTGGCCCCCCCAAGGATTGGACTCACAACTCTGGATTTAGGAGACTAATGCTCAAACCACTGAGCTATGCTCCTCCCTCAATGGAAGCCTTCCCTAACTGTCATGCAGAGATCCACACAACTGTCTCTCCCCACTAGTAGTTGCTTTCATAACAGGTGGTTCCACTTTTTGATTTGATCTTTTCTGGCTATATCCTTTTGTACTCAGTACATGGATAACCCCTTCTGGTGAATTCAGCCCTTTGACTGGTGCTTTCGCAGTTTCTGCTGCCCTGAATATCTGGAAAACCTTTTCTAAAGTTAACTCTCCTTCATGAAGCAGTCACTCTCAACACATTGCCTGACCGGAGACCCTGTCAGCTCACAAAAATCACAAGTGTTATCAAGTCTCCTTAATTGTATGACATAATGCTCTATGGTATCATTAGTTTTTTGCATGCAGAATAAAAAGTGTGTCTCTCCCAAAGATCATTTTGGCATGCAATGTTCCTCAAATTTAGTCAGTATTTTACTTAACTTCATTCTTTCACCTTCTTCAAACATGAAAGTGGTTATACTTATCCAATGCTTCCTCCCCAGCAACATGAAAACAGATTGATGATTTCACTTTATCATTTTTCTCCTCTGCCCCCGTGGCCACTAAATACAATTCAGTTCTCTGTCAGATTTGCTTTCCAGTTCTCTGCGGTACCTTGACAATTGCAGATTGGATGGACTTGGCAAGACATCCATTTTTGGCTTTCTTCCATTCCAAAGCTTGTCAAGTTACTATTGGGCTGATAAACTATATATAAAATACTTTGTTCTTTGTTTGCTGATTCATATGTTCCCCTGTCCTCTGTTTTCATTTTCAAACTCAGGAGTTAACCTCAAAATTACTGCAGTATCTTTCGCATACAGAGTCCATTAAACAACAAATCAGTGAATGAAAAAGGAATAAGACTTTTATTAAAAAAAACAGAGAGCATCTCTGGTGAATGGCTGTACACAGATAACCTTTGCTCTCCAACCCCCTGCTCCCAGGGCATGTCTCAAAATTCCTACATTCATAGTACTGTCCCTTATGAGGGAACCTCTCTAAATTATAATTTTTCACAATCATATCTCTACAGTGTGTAGAGGTAAAACTGTGCCCAGCCTAGGAGACAGCATCACACTACACAGCAACCTGGCACTGGATCAGACTTGGACAGGGCTGACCCAGACTCAGGGAATCAGATCCTGAATCCAACAATGTGTCCTCATCCTGGGTGGGTCAGGCTGGACACCTGAGGGGTTTGATTTTTTTCTTGTAGCTTTGGAAACCCTTATATAGCTTGTCATGCCCATTGACTGAATGGATCTGTAGTTACTCTTTGTTTGCAGGTCCCCATGTTGTTATTAGGTTATCAGATAGATGCTTTAATGACAGGACAATGAAAGACTGACATATACATATCAGACATGCCAAACCCATGAAAAAAAATGCAGAAATTGGGCTTGTTTTTTGCTTACGTGGCTTGCGAGTTGCTTGTTGGCTAGTTTTTGGCTTATAGCTTGTTGCTTGCTTGGCTTGTAGCTTGTTGCTTCTTTTTTTTCCATTGGCTCCCAGCAAGCAGGGGCAAGGGAGGGAGAGAGTCAGGGGTGCACAGCAGGCCCAGCACAGTCCCAGACGGCATGCCAGGGGGAACTAGGTACACAGAGTGTTGGGTTTTTAGGGACTGGCTTGTTTTGGCCTTGTTTTGAAATGGGGATTAGCTTGATTTTTGGCTTATTGTGAGAGTCAGGGTTCCTATTCACCACATGAAAGTTGACAGCTGTGACACATATAGCATTCACAGTTCTCAGAGCTATCTGTTCTGTTACCATTGCACACTGGTAGGCATAGCACAAACTTTCCAGTGTGCTAGATGAACCACCGCCATTATGGATATTAAGAGGGGATGATACAGTCTCTTAAATTTTTATCTGTGCTCCCTCAATGCTGGTGTCTCCTGTTTCCCCTCTCCAGTGGGATTAATGGAACAAACTTCCCACTGTTACTCAGAAAAGAACAGTTCCTTTGAAAGTAGTGCTGTTCTGAATGCTGTCCAAGTCATTACCCTTTGAAAAAAATCCTGAATAGGGAAGGTAAGTGTCTGCTGGTTTTTTAATTTTTTTTTTTTGTAAGTATGTGGCGCAAATAGGTTTTAGGGCACTGTTCAGCTGCATTCTGAGATCTCCCCTAACAAATGTGTGTCACTCACAAGAGCAGCAGATGATGACTTCTTGATTTCAATTGCCATTTCAGAGGGCTAGTAAAGTGACCTATGGCCTTATTACACTCATGTCTGGTGAGATGGGAAACAGTAATTATGGTGTAATAAAGCACACGAGGACTCTATTTAAATGTCAGAATTTGCATTTAAATGGAAGTTTCAAATTGACAACATGTAAGAACTTGATAGATGCAATATTTGGTATATGGCCTGAGTTGGTAATCAGAAACTGCACTTAATGGTACAGCATAAGTGTTTCTTTTATCCATAGGTGGGTGACACATTGTCTCATGAAAAAAATTAAGGATAAATTTTAGGTCACAGAACTAGCTAGACCCTGAATTTTTAAGGGCTTGGCATCATTTTGACCCATTGCATAGTTAGCGTGAGAAAGCAATTCTCTAAGCACTCTACAGATATCATGAATGATGATTTGATTGGCTGGGCAGAATTGTACTTGACTATTGTGTATGTTTTTGGTACCAAAACTGAGACCTATTTTAATTTAAGAGAAGTTGATCATTTTGTAATAGGGAATACAATAAAAAGGACAGTTTAAAGATACACACACAGGCCTGGGCTACACTAGCCAGGGGGGGTTCAAACTAAGATACGCATCTTCAGCTTTGCTATTCGCACTGGGGCTCCCCCACCGACACCGCTTACTCCTCCTGCCGAGGTGGAGTACAGGTGTCAATTCGGGGATTGATTTATTGTGTCTAGATGAGACACAATAAATTAATCCCCGATGCATCAAACACTACCCGCCGATCCAGCGGGTAGTATAGAAGTACACACACACACACATATATTAGGCTAGACAATATTGTCCTTTAAGTAAAAAAGGAAATGTTAACTTTTAAAAACTAAAACTAAAACTAAAGCCCAAAATAATAACAAATAGAGATCTGATTGGCTAAGATGTTTGGCCCAATTTTAACCAAACATCCTAAGCTGGAAAGAATCACTGCAAAATATTATCGTGCATACATTAGGCTTGGAGGAGAATATGAAATCCCATGAAAAGTATAGACTGGGAAACTGATCAGAGAATATGCAATGTGAAAAATAACGATGAGGGCATCAATCGTCTCTCACTTGCACTGGTGTAAATTGGGAGTTAGAACAATGTAAAATGTGTGTAACTAAATGCATTCAGGCCCAGAGAAAGAGAGTAGAGCAGACGAGAGAGAGAGATTCTAATAAAAAACAGTATAGGGTATATCCTGCATACAGGCCCTCTACTTGTCCCAGGCAATCTTTTGAGGAGGTTTTTTCTGTCCCTAGATCACAGCACAATCTTCTTTGTCTAGAGAAATCAGTGAAGTTGCACCAGTGTAAAACTAGTATGAAAGGAAAAATCATACCATATGTGGTTAAATTATAGGGGAAAACATGTTTGCATATTGGGCTAGTTTTTCAGACTCTGAAAACCACACAAAAATAGATTGTAAAGAAACGTGCATGGTTCACCCAACCCTGAACCAAATAAATGAGGGAAGCAGGCAATGTGCTTAATAACACAGGCAGAAAACAATCACAGTGGCTTACAAACCTATTTGAAATAGCCCACTTCTAGCGGTTATTGAGTCATCTGGAGATGTCACTTGCAGACAATTACAAATACCCTCTTTTAGCCAATTCCTTATCTCCTCAGATAATCTTTCAGAATTCAGTCTACCTGTCCAACAATTACATCAACAGCCATAGGTCAAACAGTGCATCCTGTCAAAATGCATTATTTTGTTGTGCATCAAATCACATTACGTGATGCTGTTCTTCTTTTGCAGAAACATTAATGTCAAGGATAATGCAGCTTTGTTGTTTTTAGAATTTACGTATTCAAAAAGAAACAACTACTTTTAATTTGTAGTGTTAAAGACACACTGACAAAGTTTGTATGCGTAAAGTGTTATATATCAGAGAGTGAGGGGAATTTTGAAACCACCACCATCCATTATATTTACAAATAGAGTATTATTTTCCTATGTTATGCAAAACTAAATGCAAAGGGGAAAGATGTATGCTTTCCAGTTTAGGGGAATAGAACGTCCAATTTAGCACTCCACAAACTAAACTCTCTAGCTCATGTACAGGGATGGTTCAGGGTGTTTTTTTCAATAGTGGTGCATGGAACTGACAACGGGAAGGGACTGGAGGGGTACTGCACTAAAATGTTCCCTGGTTTGGGAGTTCTCATGAGAAGCAGCCATTACCCTCACACAAGGAAGTGGGTCTGGTAATTCATCTCCCAGAATTACTCCAACAAAATATCTAATGGCTACAGGAATAAGAAAACACTGGGTCAGTGACCCTATTCATAGACTCTTAGAATCATAGGGTTGGAAGGGATGTCAGGAGGTCATCTAGTCCACCCCGCTGCTCAAAGCAGGACCAATCCCCAACTAAATCATCCTAGCCATGGCTTTGTCAAGCCTGACTTTTAAAACCTTTAAGAAAGGAGATTCCACCACCTCCCTGGGTAATCCATTCCAGGGCTTTAGCACCCTCCTAGTGAAATAGGGTTTCCTGATATTCAACTCAGACCTCCCCCACTGTAAATTGAGACCATTGCTTCTTGTTTTGGCATCTGCCACCACTGAGAACAGCCTAGATTCATTCTCTTTGGATTCCTCTTTCAGGTAGTTGAAGGCTGCTATCAAATCCCCCTTCACTCTTCTCTTCTGGAGATTAAATAATCCCAGTTCCCTCAGCCTCTTCTCATAAGTCATGTGTCCCAGTTCCCTAAAGATGTTCGTTGCCCTCCACTGGATGCTCTCCAATTTGTCCGCATCCCTTCTGTAGTGTGGGGACCAAAACTGGACACAGTAGTCCAGATGAGGCCTCACCAATGCCAAATAGATGGGAATGATCACGTCCCTCAGTCTGCTGGTAATGCCCCTGTTTATACAGCCCAAAATGCTGTTAGTCTTCTTGGCAACAAGGGCACACTGTTGACTCATATCCAGCTTCTCGTCCACTGTATCCCCTAGGTCTTTTTCTGTAGAACTGCTGCCCAGCCATTCAGTCCCCAGCCTGTAGCAGTACATGGGATTCTTCCATCCTAAGTGCAGGATTCTGCACTTGTCCTTGTTGAACCTCATCAGGTTCCTTTTGGCCCAATCCTCTAATTTGTCTAGGTCCCTCTGTATCCTATCCCTACCCCCCAGTGTATCTACCACTCCTCCCAGTTTAGTGTCATCTGCAGACTTGCTGAGAGTGCAGTCCATGCCACCCTCCAGATCATTAATGAAGATATTGAACAAATCCGGACCCAGGACCCACCCTTGAGGCACTATTGCTTCATTGCAACTTATGTTTACCTTCCACTGAAGTCAGTGGGAATGACTTATACACTGCAGAGTGAGAAAAGGCCCTGAGGAGGGTAGGAACAGATAAACACAGGAGAGCCACAACAAATCAGGCCAACGAGTCTGATATCACATCTCCAGCCATGGCCAGCATCAACAGGAGAAGGTGCCTGGAACCCCAAAGAGGACAATTACGGAGTAACTTTTTTGTAGGAGAAGTTTATTTCTGACCACCAGCAACCAGATGTTGGTTTATGCTCCAAATCAAAATAGTCCAAGGCACTTGGCACAGCCCAGATTGGGACCCAGTGGCCTTACCCTCCATGTCTTGGCATGTCCCCTCCTCACGGTGAAAGGACTACCCAAGGAGCCATCATCTAGAATGGTGGGGCACACCACCACTTCTCTTTGAGTAGGTGGTGACCTACCCATACAAACACTCTGTCTCCAGGTGGGGTGGGGTCTGTCTCACAGTAGGGAGGACTCAGACCCACCGAATTGAGAAGAGAACTCTATGCAGTGACCCCTGTTAATGTTACCCTAGCAGGGCCATATGACAGCATAGAACAGGGATGGCCAAACTTATTGACCCTCCGAGCCACATACCATAATCTTCAGAAGTTTGAAAGCCGCAAGACATGCACAACCTTTACACATGCATTTTTTAAAAAATTAACATCTCATTTATTGTATCACAGCTAATTACTGCTAGATCTAGGGGCCCTGTTGGTCTCCATCCTGGTCATAAGTCTTTGGAAATCTGGCTGATATGTTGTCAAGATGGTATGGAGGAGCTCGGTCAGATGTTGATTTTTAAAGACTGCACAATGTTTCAGTTTTACGAACTTCATCACAGAGTAAAGTGATTTACAGCAGTATGTTGTGCTGAAATTTGAAATTAGAACATAAGAATGACCATACTGGGTCAGACCAAAGAGCCACATAGCCCAGTATCCTGCCTTCTGACAGTGGTCTATGTCAGGTGCCCCAGAGGGAATGAACAGAACAGGTAATCATCACATTATCCATCACCTGTCACCCATTCCCAGTTTCTGGGAGACAGAGGCTAGGGACACTATCCCTGTCCATCTTGGCTAATAGCCATTGATGGACCTATCCTCCACGAACTTATCTAGTTCTTTTTTGAACTATTCTTCTTGAGTTGAGGATACCTCACTCCTGATACTTGCTTCCAGAACTCAATTGTAGACTGTGATTTATGCACCATCTTTAGAGCCTGGTCCTCTTGGAGTTACAATAGTTCCATTTCTACAGTAGATGTTTCCAGAACCACGGTTTTGGGAATCAGACAGCCACCACTGATCACATCAACCATGAATGGGTTTTCAAGAAAGGTGAAGCAGGATCTCAACTTCTGCAAGCCTTCAAACCTGACCCAAAAGTCATTAAGTAATCTTTGCAATCTATCTCTGTATTCTTCATGTTTGTGATTTTCTACTTCAATTTCTGGGAATGTGTTTACCCTACTCTTGAGATGGGGAAAGTGGTTGAAATGCATTGACTCTGTCTCTTTGCAGAAGCTTTAACTTGTTCTGGAACCTGAAGACTGTCTGAGTACGACCAGAAATACTCTTATCCTTCCCTTGTAGTGCCAAGTTGAGAGTTTGCAGGTGCCACATAATATCAGTGAAGACCATCAGATCCTGGACCCATTGCTTATTTTCCACTTGTGGACAGAACTTTTCCTTTTCTTCAAGGAAAGCACTGATAGGTGCCAACAAATCTATTTAAGTCATTGCTAACTGATAACCACCTCACAATACAGAATGAGACATTGTTAGGTTTGTCTTCATGATCCAGCTCTTCAATGACATTTTTGAATTGTCGAAGAGTCTTCCCATTCAAGTGAATGAAATTGACAATTTCTAGGATCGTTTTCATAACAGTTTTTTGCTTGAAGTATCTGCCTATCAAACGTTCATGAGAGACAATGCAATGAACAAGGAAAAACTCAGGAAATTTGGGATCGCTTTTGAAGAGTCCGAAAAGGCCTATATTTTTTCCCCATCATTTCAGGTGCACCATCAGTTGCAACATTGACAAGTCTATCCAGGGGTATATCAGCATTTGTCAATGCTTTGTCAAGTGTGATCTTTACGTCTGCACTGTTTCTTTTAGTGCCACTAAGTCCAACATTTCTTCTTTCACAATTGCATCTGCAGAAACATAGTGAACAAATATTGCTAGCTGAATTCTTTAGATTGTTTTGCATCTTCTTGCAACATCACCACTGATCTGGGAGCTTACACTCCTTTGTAGTGTGGCACAAAATTGGAATTTGAATTATTAGTCATTGCAGTTTTGTGCTATTTGGATCTAAAATTGCAACTACTTCTGCAATATTCTTCTTAACAAATTTGTCATCAGAATATGGACATTTAGCATGAGCAATATCCTCTGACATAACAAAACTAGCATCGTGTTAGCTTCCTTACTGAGCACACAAAGTAGTGTCTGTTGACTCTTTATGCATAATGTTAATGCAGATAGCTTGTTTTTCCTTAATTCTGATTCAAGAGAGTATTTAGATGAAAAGTTACTATGATTTGTTTCATAGTGATGTTTCAAGTTGCTTGTTTTGTAGTGAGTGAATGATGCATTGCAGATAAGGCACAGGGGTTTGCCACCATTAAGAGTGAATGCAAAACCTTCCTCCCATTTTGGCTTAAAACTTTGGTTTTCTTCTTCATACTTGCATTTCTTACCATTTGAAGATGTCATTGTTATCCACAAAATTTACATTGGGTTAACACTTAAATCTAAAGTTATTCAGATGTGACTTATGAACTGTAAACAAAGCCTATATTCTGTGGAATGTAGGGAGGTCGTGAGCACATGAGGTCCACACAGAACAACTGCTAAATACAGAATAACGCAATTTCCCTGTATAATGTGCATATGCAAGCTTCTCTTTCTATCGGTCTCATTCTCAGATTATTGGATTCACTCAATAAAAGCAAAAAAAAATTTTGAAATTCTTTCAACAATTTGTATAACTTTTTAAAAATTTCATGTTAATATTAACTCTAGCCACAAAGCATATTGGACCTTGCTGCACTCTGCAAGCTGCACTTTAACTGTAAAAGAGCCATATATGGTTTGTGTGCCGCAGTTCAGCCATGCCTGGCATGGATCAATGTGAGCCGTAACACTCAGATTCAGAGCCTTGTACTTGCCTGGTATTGGCAGAGGCTGGCCAGATTCCAGACTTAACTACCTAGTAATTAAGATGGATAGGGAAGTTCACAGCTTTCAGAGCTATTGGTTCAGGCTCTCTGCAGACTCAGTCAGATATCACTGTGTCATTTACACTCAGGTCACTTTTTCAGGGTTCTCAGAAAGCTGAGATTCTGAGGTCATTCGGGGACTCCAGGAACTGAACCTCTGTATAGAGTTTATGTCTTAATCCAACCCTGCTGGAAGCATGCAGGTGTGAAGCCCTTCTAAGGTGTGTCTGAGCTGCTGACTGATGGCATAATGGCAAAGAGCACTGTGTCTCTCACTCCCTGTCAGATGTTTGCCAATAGAAACTATTGCTGTTGCTGCTGTCAAGATTAATAGAGGTACCAGCATAAGCCAGCACAGAGTGACTGCTTGGGATCCCTCGATATCAGCAGTGCTAGATCCACTCTGCAGTGGTCTCTAATCTTACAACATGACTACCACACAATGTCTAACATGCCCATGACTGCTGAGTTTTTTCCTATAACTGACGGTTCCTGATCTGCAGAGCAGGAACACTTCGGTTTGAGGAGTTGGGTCCTCAATGGACAGCTGCTGGCAGCTGTCTTCCTATTGCTCTATGTATGCATCATTTGTATGGCGTCCTGGGAGCACCATTCAGTTCCAGGAGCACTCCCAACACTGTGATCTCTTTACCTAGGTCATGCCCCTTTATTTCCAAAGTGCCACACATGTCTATACAGCCCTCTCTGCTTCCAGTGGCACGCTGTGTATTCTCCACATTACCCACTATGTTTTTGTGGAGTCTGGGCACCATTTGCCAGAGGGACCCTGTATATTTAGAAAAACAACTCAGTCCAAATACTGTGTCTTTTCCATGGTGCATAACATGTCCCCAGGGCATCTCATTACCCACGTGGATGGACGATAACCGGCTTGATCTATTTATCTCCCTACCTGCACACAGGATCAGCTTTCAGCATTGTAAAGCAAATGGCAAAAAAATAAGTAAGCAGCAGATGTGCCATAGCGTTTTGAGATGCATAATTAATAGGAGTGAGGAAATGTACGGCAGAGAGAAAGCAAGGATGTGTCAGTCATTGGATATATGGGTGTGTTTGTGAGTGACACAGGATAACAACACACCCTGTTTTCCCATCTGGCTCTTGCTCTGCAAAAGCGCAAGTCCTATTACTGATTATTTTCTAATATAATTGCTGGTTCAATGAAAGTTCATATATTCCAGAGGGAGCGTATATTATGTATATCATGTTTAATGCAGAACAGAGTCATTGTTATTCATAACATTATAAGTGGGGACTGTAAATCAAATTCAGCACAGTGATTGGAATCATTCTTTTGGGGCAGTTGTTCTAGAATGTTTCCTGGATTAAAGAAATGTTAGTTACTTCTATTAAGTAAAAATGGACCATTTCAACACAGCGTGATAAGGACAAGCCATGAGAAAATCTCTCAAGGGTTTGCGTTAGGGTCCTATACAGTAAAACAACCCCAAGCATTTAACCTTAACTGTATTAATGTTATCAGCAGCTCTCCTGTGCTTTGGCAGATTTGTTTTCCTAAGCTCCACACTGAGTATTTTCCCCAGTCTGAGAGCTCATTCCTAGTCTGAAAATGTTTTCTTTGACAAGATTTGGATCCCACCAAGAGATTAGGGTGGTTTAAGTTAAAAGAGACCAGTGCTCTACTTCCCTTCAGATAGAGAGATGCAAATGCAAAAGGGCTTTAAAGGTCTTTGTCCAAATCAGCTTTCCCCCCCTCACCTGTTCTAGGAGAATCAGTCATGTCTTAGCAAATCCCACTTCCATTAACCTTTCGAGTACTGCTGACATTCTTGTACAGTAGGTCCCCAGCACCGTATGTCAAGAACCAGCTGACATATCCTTTAAAAGTCTCCCTTGCTATAGCTTGACTATTGCAGTTAGTTTGCAGGTCAGGTGATTGGAGAATATTAAACTGAAGGCAATTTAGAGCTTCAGAATTAATTCCCAGCCTGAAATGATTGCTTTCTGTCTTGTTAAACCTGTTCAGTTCTCAGTGGTTAAAGGTTCAAGAGTGAAAGTATTTTTGAAAGCTAATCATAATGTAAAAGTAAAGCAAGTTCTGGAAAATGAGCTATAGTAAGTATGTACAACAATGGTGGATGGGGGGGGAAGGATAATCCTTTGCCTTTCTTGTTTGTTTAGCTGTTAACGGTTGGAGCACAGCAGTCTTCCAGGATAGTATTCTTATAAATATATGATTAATATGTCAGTATCATATTGTATCATTACATTATATTGATATTATTAATCATTTGTTTATTTCCGGTAATAGCCACACTTAAAGATAGTCCCGCCTCCAAAGAACTCACTAGCTAAAGAAAATGCCTTAGCCAATCTACAGCAAGAGCTAAGAGAGGGATTTTTCTAATGCACCTTTCAGTGCCTCTACACACCCCATGGCAGCAAACTTCAGAGCCCGGGTCGATAGCCTCAGGCTTATGGGGTCCCATAACAGCACTGGAAATAGCTGTGTAGATGTACAGGCTTTGGCTGGAGCTTGGCCACTGAAGCCCAACCCCTTCCCTTCTCTTCTGAGCTCGAACTCCAGCCCCAGTGGCATTGCCTACAAGCTCCATGAGCCCAAGTCTGTTGACCTGGGTTTTGAGACTTGCTGCTGCTGGCTGCCACTCGCTGTGCAGATATATCCTTTTGACTTAGCTACACAAATCCCATTGAAAGTCATGAGGCTTGTGCTTCCACATCACTTAGAGCCAGACTTTTGGAATTAGGCACCTTGGTTTGCAACCCTCCCCTCTCACCCCAAGGTGCTTATATGCATCTTTAGTTGCCAAAATATCATTACAAATCTAGCCCTTATCACTTTTGAAAATCTGATCCTAAATTCATTGCTAAGTTTAAACCTGAAGGACAGCTTCTCAGATAAATAATGGGGTGGGGGGGGGACAGAAAAAAAAACAAGTGAAGTAAAAGCACAACTAGTGTCAAATCATGCTTGTCCTTCTCAAGTGAGCAGTTCTAATGAAGATGAGTGGGATGGCTGGAGTGGAAAGGTAGGTGAAATGTAGCATGCGGTATGTGTGGCTGGCAGTGTACATGGAATTCATAGTCACTTAGTGTAAGGGACCTGTATGGTCGAATGGAATTCTGTTATTGTTGATAGTGGTACTAGAAGAAGTTACCTTTCTTTTGGCAATGGTTAGCTAGATTTTGTAACAGTATGGCCAGCAATGGATGGGAACCTTGTTATCTGCCTAGGGTGTCCTAGCCGGAATTGATGCTTCCTGAAATGAAGAAACACTGCAGGAAGCTGATTTTGGCTTGTTTATGCCTCAGCGGGCTTACTTTCACCTAGGATCTTTAACCTACTAGTAGCATAGTAGGAAACAGTCGGACATCGTGGCAAAGGTTATTTTTTGCTAATGTAAATAAAAATATTATGCCCTGTTCTCCAAAGAACCATCCAAGGTGTACTCCTAACTGCAGTGCAACACCACAATAACAGCAGAGCCACCAGCAGCAGAAACTGAACAGTACTGGAAGAACATATGGGAGAAAGAGAAGACTCATAACACCAGTGCAAAGTGGCTGCCAGGACCTGAACACAGCAATAACAGCAGAGCTCAACCACAGCAGAATTCAAGGGGAATTATATATATATATATAAAAATTCCCCTCTCACCCCTATGGTGGTATGTGTCTTCCTCTACAGAGGCCTGGGAGTTTGAGGGTTCTGCGCAGTTATCTTAGCTGTCTTAGCACTGCACTCTTCTGGACGAGAGAGCTCTGATGTTGTTCCTGGGATCTGTTGGAGCCACTCACCCAGCTTAGGAGTCACAGCCCCAAGTGCTCCTACACCACTGGGACCACTTTGGCCTTCACTTTCCACATCCTCTCTAGTTCCTCTTCAAGGCCCGGGACTTCTCCAGCTTCTCATATGCCTTCTTCCTGATGTTGCTGTCATTGCACTGCATAATCTATCACCACCGTTGTCTTCTGGTCCTTGTCTATTACACGATGTCTAGGTTGATGTGGCCAGTACTGCCTGTCCGTCTGGATCTGGAAGTCCACAGAAACTAGCCTGCTATTCTCCGAACCTTCTGTGGAATCTCCCATCTGGTCTTGGGAGGTCTAGCCCATACGCTGTAGATGTTCCTGTACACAATGCCAGCCACTTGGTTGTGCCGTTCAGTGTATCTGTTCCTGCCTGCATCTTACATCCTGCCACTATGGTGTTGGAGTCTGCTGAGGCCCTCTCTGCACAGTCTGCACCTTGGGTCTCTCTAGTGTGGTAACCCCTGCTTCAATGGATCTGGTGCTCAGTGCTGTTCCTGTGCTGCCATGATCAGTGCCTCAGTGCTGTCTTTGAGTCCAGCTCTTCCACCACTGGTAGGAATTTTCCAATGTCAGCCACCTCAGCTATTGTCGAGTGTACATCCCATGCAGGGTCTTGTCTTGCCATTGCAACTTCTTCTGCTTGGTCTCCTCCATGTCTGCTGCTGCCTCAGGCATTCTCTCAGCAGCTCATCTTTGGGGCCATCTTACTGATGTACTCCGGATGTTCCGGGTTTCGTCCAGGACAGTGCTTTGACGCTCACCAAGCCCCGCCTGCCTTCTTTCCGGCTGGTATACAGTCTCTGGGTGTTGGACTGGGTGGAAACCTCCGTGCATTGTGAAGGACTTCGGTCTTACATCGGCAAGCTTCCAGTGTCCCTCTTTGGCCGCTCACTATACTGGGCAGGGTATCTGATGACTGGAGTGTATCCGTTGATGGCGTGGATCTTGTTCTTTCACTGAGCTGGCTCTTCAGACCTGTCTTATCCTTTGGTGATACTTGGATGTTGCTGTCTTCCTTCCTCCTCATCGTGGTTTCCATGTGGACGTGGGACCAAGGTACTTGTAGCTGTCTGATGTCTGCTGTGTGGCCCGCTGGTAGTTCCACCCCATCAGTCTTGACTACCTTCCTCTCTCGCTACCATCGGCCACACTTCTCCAGTCCGAATGACATCCTGGTATCCTCACTGTAGATCCGGTCAGGTGGGATTAGCGAGTTGATGTCTCATTCATTCTTAGCATACAGCTTGATGTCATCCATGTAGAGGAGGTGGCTTGATGGTAGTTCACTCCTGAACTTGTACCCGTAGCCAATCCTTGTGATTATTTGGCTGAGGGGGTTTAAGCCTATGCAGAACAGCAGTGGGACAGGTGCATCACCTTGGTATATGCGCACTGATGGTCACTTGAAAGCTGCCTTGAGTTGACTTCCAGTGTTGTCTCCATAGTCCATTGAAGTTCTGAGGAAGGTCCTTAAGTGTTCTGTTGACTTGTATAGTGCCAGACATTCACAGATCACAGATCCACGTGGGCGGCATTGAATCGTAGGCTTTCCTGTAGTCATCCGGCTGTGCTCAGATTGGTCTGTCTAGATCTGAGTCTTGGGCACTGCTCTATCTATGGAAACTGGTGTTTTGAGCCTCTGTGTGTTCCCAATGCCCTTCTGAGCTGTGCCCATATGGTCCTGTAGTTTGGCGGCAATGATGCTGATAGGACTTTCCATGTGTGTGGGGCAAGTTATTGGTCGGTAGTTGGATGGTTCTGGTTCCCTTGCAGGGGTCTTCATGACAGCACCGTCGTCCTTGTGTTAGCCAGTGGTGGGAGCCCTGCTGTAGCAGCTGGTTCGTCTGTGCTGCTAGCGTCATCGCACTGCTGTTAGTTTCTTTTAGCCAGTAGGTGTGGATCATGTCTGGTCCAGGTGCTGTCCAGCTCTTCATGTTCTGACCGCGTGCTGGATGTCTTCTACGTGATGGTGACTGGTTTTCTGTCTGGAATTGCTGTGCTCTGTTCTCAGGTCCTGCAGCCACTTTGCACTGGTGTTATGAGTTTCTCTTTCTCCATAGTTCTTCCAGTACTGTCAGTTTCTGCTGCTGGTGGCTCTGCTGTTATTGTGGTGTTGCACTGCAGTTGGAGTACACTTGGATGTTCTTTGGAGAACAGGGCATTTTACTTTTTTGGCCTCTGCTTCCTAGTGTATTTCCTTAGCTGGGTAGCCAGTGCTGTGAGCCTTTGTTAGCAGTCCTCTAGGGCTTCAGATGGAGTCAGGCCCTGTATTTTTCAGTAGCCGAGTCTTATCCTTAATCACTACACCTTCTGTAGTTCCACCAGCTGACTAACTTCTCTCCGAGTCGCTCTGATCTTACTCCAACCTCATTTCCAGCTGGTATATACTGTTGCTTCTTGATCGGGTACCACCAACATCTCCAGGATTACAGAGGCTGTGTGTATACCAGTTCATTGGTTTGAGTTATGGTGGTAGTAGGATTGTCATGAGGGCTCTATTGGCATCTCTAAAATACTAGCTGATGGTATTCTCACTGAGCCTTGGTAATCGGTCTCGAGGATTGACTGTAGCTAGTTTCTCCCATGATCTATGCCTCATATCAGCTGCTGTGCTCTGCAATGGAGGGGGTGGCAGTAAAGTTGCAGCTTCAGGTGTGGGCTGCACAATCCACTTGTTCTTCCCAGGTCTCTTGAGTCTGGGATGTAATGTGAGATGGTCTATCTCAAGCTGTGAGAGCAGCTTCCTCTTTACTATGTTGAAGCGTTGGGTAACTAGCTGTTTCTCAGTAGTGTGGATGTAGGTCTTTTGGCCATCCATAGTCCCCCATTCGTTTCATATATCCCCTCATTAAGTCTACTGTTGTAGTAGCATCCATCAGTTCCAGGTTCTCTTGTCTCGTCCATGAATGGTTTGTTCCAATAGCCCACTTATCGTCAATTGTCCTGGTTCCTCAACATCTGGCGCGGACCTTGTTAATCCGGGTGACGTCCGAGCTGGCATGACTCTCCTAGTTCGTGTCACTCTCATATTTGAGGTAGGCAGGTGAAGCGTTAGGGGGTCTTTTGCCCAAGGACCCCTACTGGAAAGTTGGGTACCCACCGGTGTGTGTATGTCTCAAGCAGCAAATATCAAATCTCATAGGTACAGAGAATATCAAGAAAAAACAAATTAAAAGGAACTTGGTCATATTGGCCATCACAGTGTGCAAAAGATGCAAATTACAATTGATAAACACACATTGAAGGTAACAGGAAACTAGTTTTAAAGGGAATAAGACAGACAAAATGGTGGAAATCTACAGTCTTCAAATGGGAAATTTGTTAGAAATTTATTTCTTATCCCAGCCTCTTCTTTCAGCACAGATAATGAAAGGGACTCAGGTTACCCAAATATCAATCATATAAACCAGTCTTAAGGACGTCCATTTTCTTCTATGGCTAAGCTGTCACATTTGTAAGCCATTGTGAGAGCACTTGTTTTTCTCTGAGAAACAAAAGTAATTGGCAATTGTGCCAGTAAAGAGCGTACTAACACATTCTGATTAAAGCTACTAAACTTACCATGGATACCTAATAAAGTGAATGCAGGTGTTAGCAAAATCTCTTTATTTAAGAACACAGTAGAGTGCCTTTCAGTCAGAAGCCAACATTTTAAATTTCTTGGCCAGTTCCCATAGATATTGCATGGATCATAGAGGCCAGATATCTGCATCCTCCCCCTAAAATTCTTTTCACACAATCCCAATCTATTCCAATTGACCTGGGGAAGGTTCCTATGACACAAGATGTAATATGGTTAGCACAGATTGATTTTTTTTTCCCTGCACCTTGCCCAAACTTTCTAGTATTAAAGATACTAACATCTCTTGGTCAGACCTCTGTGTGAACTCGTCTTCTCTTTCTGGTCATTGCTTAGTGCTTACTCTGTGCATGAGTGCCAATTAGCTTTTTGCTTTACTATTCGAACAGTAACTCAAACTTAGGCTGTTTATAAGGTGTAGGGCCAGATCCCCAGCAGGTGTATTTAGTGCAGTCCATTGACTTCATCGGAAGTTGGGCAGTTTACATCAGATCAAGATCTGGCCCCTCTCTCCTTATGGGGGGTCAGGAAGGAATTTTCCCCTGGGCCAGATTGGTAGGACCCTTGTGGGGTTTCACCTTCCTCTGCAGTCTGTGGGCATGGGTCCCTTGCCAGGATTATCTAGGTATATCTCACTTAATCATCCCCCTGCCATTGTGGGGGCCTCAGACACTGGTGCATCTTGGTCTCTCCTGTTCTCTGCCTATTGCACATATTAGTCTAATCTCCTGAGGGTTGAAATGCTTTGATCTAATTGTGGTTGTCGGGTGCTGGTCGCCTGTAATGTCCAGGAGGCCAGACTGGAGGATCTGGTAATCTCTTCTGGCCTTACACTCTGACTGTATTGTACTTAATATAATTGGGTCAGATCCAGCAAAGCAGTTAACCACCTACACTGTGCCACTGAAGCCAGTATGCTGGATTGGAGCCCAGTGTTCAGTCCCTCACAGGAATAACCGTGAATGAGAAGAGATTTTTTTTCTAGTTGACCCAAATATAGTACCTATAACACGGGCAGATCACGCTCCAATTTCTATTACTTTGTCTGGCTTAATAGGCTACTTTTACTAGATGATGTCAGTATAACCCCAATCTAATGAAGGAGATGAGGCATGCTGAGTAAAGTGAGGAGGTAATTAATGAGTACCCCAGTGACACATCCTATAGACTGAAGTGGATAACCCTTAAAGCGAGGGCACATGATCTATCTGTCTGATGAAAAGCTCATAGAAGAGCTAGGTATTACTGCTCTTATTAATGCTCCCTTGTCCCTCCTATTCACTATGCATCTTTTATCCACCATCCCAGTTAGGAGTATAACAGCTGACTTAAATGGGATGTGAAGCATGTGCTTCATGTAATCCATTAATCAACATCATTATAGCTCTTGACCTCAATTTACCTTGGTTTCAATGTGTTTTTCTTAACCAACATTGCTACTTGACTGGATGGGGGCTAAGTATGTGAGTAGTTGCACTGAAATCAGGTATACCACTGCCAGCTCCTTCACCTACAATAGACACTGCTATGGCAACTGCCTCCAGACTTATAATGCATGGGGGTGACTCCAGAGCTCATGGGGCATGGCTGGGGTTTCTGTGCTCTGCAGCAAACTTTCCTTTAGGGCTGATGACAGTCAGAGCACCGATAACACATATAGCTGGCCTAGGATTGCAGAAACACTTGTGCATTCCTCCTTTGTTGCACAATGCACTCCTGAAATGAGGTCCAGGTTGTGGGCCTTTATATGTGACCCACAAGCCTAAATTAAACACATAAGCCTGTGAGTATGTTTTTGTAGGAAAACATTAACAGGAATGACAACTTTTAATTCACCTCCAATAACCAAAGAGGAATAGCGGGGAAACACAGCAGCTCTCTGGAGCATACTGCAGATAACAGAGGTTAAACTGCACAGTATTTTTAGAGTAGCTGCACTCTGGAGCCCAAGCATGAACTAAAGTCAGATTAACAAAACCACAGGGCCATAGCATTTCTTAACAATGCTCTACAGCAGTGGTTCTCAAAGCCAGTCTGCCGCTTGTTCAGGGAAAGCCCCTGGTGGGCCGGTTTGTGTACCTACTCTGTCCACAGGTTCAGCTGATCGCAGCTCCCCATAGTTCTCCACTCCAGGCCAATGGGGGCAGTGGGAAGCGGCACGGGACAAGGGACGTGCTGGCCGTCCTTCCCGCAGCTCCCATGGGCCTGGGGCAGCGAATCGCAGCCAGTGGGAGCTGCAATCGGCTGAACCTGCGGAAGCGTAAGGTAAACAAACCGGCCCAGGCTGCCAGGGGCTTTCCCTGAACAAGTGGCAGACTGGCTTTGAGAACCACTGCTCTACAGGGGGAGCTGAAATGAAGCTGAGTGGCTTTTCACACAACTGCCTCTAGGGCGAGCTCTAGTTTAACTGATATAAAATGATAAATTAAAATAGAAAATAAAATGTAATGAATGGTTTCTTCAAAAGCAAATGCAATGAGCCAATAATCATAATGAAGGTGGAATTTCAGCATCTTCTTCTACATTTTAAAATATCTACACTGATGGTGTCCTTCTTATCCATTATGAGCCTGATCCAAAGCCCACCGAACACACTGGAATAGCTCACATTGACTTCAATGGGCATTGGATCAGGCTCAGAAAAACTGAATGGGAGGGTTTGGGGAGCTCAGACAACAACTACACTGCAGGAGCTCCGGATGGGAAATTGGAGACAATATGCTGCCAGCCTCCAATAAAAACAAACAATACATGTATCCATATGGTCAGCAGAATCCCGAGATGCCAGCACACAAACAAGCCAGTGATAGGAAGACTAAACAAAAGAATCCTCCACAGTCAGTCATGTGCTTAGTTAAATGTGCTCTAATACTATTCCTATTCAGTGCTGTTATCCCAGAGACCTCTCCTTTGCCAAGTTATTGTCGTGGATCAAGACCTGGAGCCTTGACAAACACAAACATTTTGCTGGGCTGGCTGCAGTCTATGCCCCTTCTAAGAATCTCTGTGTGTTCTTAGCGTGTAAGATCTTTGGAGCAGGGCCTGTAAATGTGATTGTATACTGTATACCAAGAGGGGTACTGAGGACTCCATGCACCACAGTAATATAAATCTTCAATTCAACTAATAACAGTACTGCAAGGCTTATTGAAGACCACAGCTTGCTAGATACTGCCTTTTCCAAGAAAATTCAGCTGAAAGATCTTGAAAAAGTAGGCGGAATACTTTTCATACACAATTCCTTTTTATTTTGGACCATTTTGAATGCAGATTCTTTTTGTGTGAACTCCCCCCCCACCAAAAAAAAAACCCATCATAAGCGTAGTGTTAGTTCCTTGTCACTTCTGGGCTTGCTGGTGGGAAGTCTGTGAGCACTTAGTGTCAAAAGTGTTAAGAAAAGAGGAGTTGTCCCTCCAGCTAGATCCATGAGCAGAGGGTGAATGAACTCAGTGTGCAATGACTCAAATCGGACCTCCTGTGGCAATTTTCCAGGTCATCAGTTTTATGAAAGACAGCACATTTTCATGTTATGTATTTCATTCTCTCTTCGGTGGCCTGTAATAGCCTCATTGCTGCTAATTCTATCTTCTGCAGCACTTGTCCTGGCACTTAAATCAGTTTAACCCTAGTCATTTCTCCTCAGCACATTGTTCGACTTTAACCGTTACTCAACCTGATTTCGTTCAGTATTAAAGACAATTCAGCTTCCTTTCCTTCTTGTGCCTTCTCCATGTCAGAGTCTTGGCAAGAAGCCTTGTCCTGTGAGAGATGTCTGCGTACAGGAGCTTTAAAGTGGATGTAGGTATCATTTAAACCCATTTAAGGCCTTCTTTACACTGCCAATGAGGTTTAAAAAGGCCTATATGTAAATAGAATGGCGCCCTATTGGTGATAGTATGCAACCCTTCCTCTAAATGGTGCATTTACACAAACAGTGGCATTGATGTCAATGAGGTTACTTGTAAGTGAGCACGAGTTTGCTACAAACTAAATGTTTGATAAGACAAAACCTACATGAAATGTTTCCATTGACTCAAGCTGAAAAACAATTCAGATGATCAACTTGTGCCAATTTTTGAGATTTTGACTCTTTGTTCCATTTTGGGATGCAAAAAGAAGTGGATGTCTTGAAAACTCTCACGGGACTGGAAAAAGTTCTCCAGCCAGCTCTACGTGGTAGTCCTTCGGGGGGACGTGGGGCGGGGGGAGGGGAGACAAATGCATTCTGGGGCTAACTATAAGGTGTCTGTGTGTGTGTGACTGAGGAAGCAATGTTGCTCTCTAATGGCTGGGTCACAGAGATGATGAGACCTGCTGTAAATTGTCTGTAACAGCTTTTGCCCAGGGCCTGCTGGATTTAGACATTCTGTGTCAAGTTAAAAATTACTTGCACACCTATTTTCTCTGAAAACCATGAATAAAAAAGTCAAATAGTGCAAATGACGCTACATACTTATTTGCAATGCATTGTCTTAAAAGATACCGACTCTTAAATGAAAACAAACTTGCTTTGGCATTTTACTCAGGGTATTCTCCAAGTTTTGGTTTGTAAGCATTGCTTTCATTTTTGAGTGGGCAAAAAGTAAATGGAAAACAGAAAGTATTCACACTTCCTTTCTACAGAAATTAGTATTTGCTGTGTTCAAGGTACTGAATTTGTTCACATGTTTAGGCCAAAAAGAACTGAGAAGCAAAGAAAACCCTGTTTATACCATCAATGTAAAAGTAACCTAAGAGATTAGTTATAATTTACATGCTCGTCTTTATTTCAGTGAGTGAATAGATAAAAATAGCACACCTCCTACCACTTCCCATCCTGAAATATATATTCCCCTTTAAAACATTTATTCTAGTTTTAAAATCCCGTGAAATAACCATTTTTTTCCTGCCTGCTGGTACATGGAATGCAAAAGTATGACCTATACACTTGTCATTTTGTTTCAAATGAAAAGATCCTTACGGAGTTTATGAAGTATAAAGTAAACTTTCTTTCAGTCCGCTAGGAAATTGGATTTTGTTTTGAAACAGGAAAGCAAGGAGCATTTCAGGTATATAATAAGCTACACTGCTACCTTGATATAACGCCATCCATATAACATGAATTCGGATATAACATGGTAAAGCAGCACTCGAGGGGGAGAGGAGAGGGAGGCTGTGCACTGCGGTGGATCAAAGCAAGTTCAATATAACACGATTTCACCTATAACATGGTAAGATTTTTTGTCTCCCAAGGACAGCGTTATATCGGGGTAAAGGTATATTTATTACTAAAATCACAAAGTAAAACAAATATTTCATAGAGTAATTATTTATAATATGGCCTTTAGTTTACCTAAAGAATATATTTTCATTTTATGATGATTTCAATAGTTTTGATAGTTATTATCCTGCTTTCTCCTCAGTTTTCCAGGCCAAAATGAAGTAAAATAAAGGATTTTGGAAATTACCACTCCATAAGTCTATCCTCCATCCTTAGTCAAATAATGGAACACAGACTAAGAGAGATACATTACTACGTATCTAGAAGATAAGAGCAGGAATAATACATTGCTTGAGTTTATGAAGAACAGATCTTGCAAGACACACTTGATTGTCTTCCCCACCCCCACCCTCTCTTTTTTTTTGGATAGAATTAGAGAAAGAAGAAATTGTCACATATTTGAATTGCAGTAAATTACTGGTGTTTATTCATCTGGAAGTATTTTTTTTCCTATCAATGAGTAAGATCAGCTCATTAACAGACAGATTCTCAGAAGGTATCACAGGAGAAGTCAGTGTGGAGGAAAGAACAGTAGCCTGATCTTTCAGGGAGGGTGCTTCCTATATAAGCAGTAGACCAAATATCTTTGTCAAGGATCTAGAAGAGGGAGAAAAGAGCAAATTAATTACATTTGCAGATGATATTGAACTGGGAGGAGTTGGGACACCTACCAAAACAGAGAAATGATACTAGGAGCTGAAAGAAGTTACAGATTCAGGAGGCAAAGTAGCAAACTTCAAGCTGACACCACGGGGCGAGGGGGAAGTCAATCCAGAACGCATTTACTTCGTGGGAGAGTGAAACCTGAAATGCTGTAACACAGAGAGACCTAAGGATAATAGTAAAGAGAAAATTAAACACAAGTTTGCACTGTGATATGGCAGCAAGGAAAGGTAGTTCCCCAAGCACTGTATCATAAAAGAAGCAGAAAGCTTCTTTCCATAGGGCTCTGGGGTAACCACACCTGGAATATTGCATTTGGCTATGGGCACCCTGTTACCATGGTGACAAAATGGGAGGAAAGATTAAAGGAGGGATTTTCAAAAAACACTCTGCATTGGCCTAAATTATTCACTGAAGACAAAGGGAAAACTCCCACTGCTCTTAGTGAGAGCAGAGTTAGGCCAGTATTGAATGCTTTGGAAATCCCACTCTAAAAGAGAGAAATATGCGCAGCTTGCTAGTTCTGTCTATCTATCTGAGGAGCTTACCTGGCCCCCCTTACTGCAGTGCCTGAACATCCCTCGATTTGTAATAGATTTGTTCTCTCAATAATGCTCCATTGAGGTAGGGCAATGCTATTGTACCAATGGGAAATGAAGCACATATAGGCTAAGTGATTTGCTCAGAGTACACAAGAAGTCTGAAGCAGCAAAACTTTTGAAGAGATCCCTGTAGGTCTCCATTTCCCTCCAAAGTACACCAGCACTCTTCCTTCTTCTCTTCCTCCATACACACTTCACCCGTCAACAGGCCCCAGCTCCTCCTAATGTCTTCTCGGAGGAAAGCCTGCAAATAATTTGCTACTCATGTCCTCCGAGCAGTCCATCAGTGGTGGTTGATGGACTATCTCCCCTTTCAGTGGCAGCCTGGTGAATTCATAGATTCATATACTTTAAGGCCAGAAGGGACAGTTATGACCACCTAGTCTAACCTGTATAACACAGGCCAGAGAATTCCAACCAGTGATTCCTTCATGAAGACCCCATCTTGGGGTTCAGCTAGAAAAAGACAACCAATCTTGATTTAAAGACTCCAACTGATAGAGAACCCACCACATCCCTACTTAAATTGTTCCAATTGTTAATTATTCCCGGTTTTTGTCTGGTTTTTGACCAGAATGTCCAGTCGAAAAGGGACCCTTGCCCATTGAATATGGACTTCCTCACTGAACTAGAAGTCCAGTCGGTGGGGCTAAGGCAGGATCCCTACCGTAAAACTGGGAGAAAAACATTTTCTTCATCCCACAGTTTGCCTGTCTTGTCTATTGGATTGCAAGCCCCTCTGCCAGGTGCAGTTCATTGCAGTCTAAATGGTTCCTGGTACAACGGGGCCTTAATCTCAGCTGAGGCATCTAAAGTGCTGCTGCAGAATAAATAATAATTACAATACAATAGTGGGAGAAAGCAGTAGCTGATCTTCAACCACCAAAATTTAATAGATTTTAAGGCCAGAAGAGACTATAAATCATTGAGTCTGCCCACTAGACAGCACAGGCCACAGAATTTCACCCAGTGAGTCCTCTGTTGAGCCCAGTCACTTGTGGGATTTAGCCTAGTTTAAGTTTTGGTCAGTTTTTATTTTATCCAAACTGGTACATCGGTGTCTAGTAGTCATGAGCCACCGAGAACGGCTGTGTTAGTTCATGTACCCAACAGCTTCAACACTGAGCAGTGTTTAACAAGCCCTGCAGTCTAGGCAGAAATACACAGTGCACGGTGTTGCCTTTTAAATGGTATAATATGTAAAAAGATTCAAGAACAGATAAAACCCCATAGGTCATAAAGGCTTGTGTTTTATAAGAATCCATTTTAGCAGCAAAGTAATATGCTGGGCATGAAAAACAGCCCAAAAAGGAAAATAAAACTCCAAAGCAAGGCCCGAGTAACAAGTCTCTCTCCACACCTCATTATTATTATTATAGATTAGAGGGCACTGAATTGAAAACACCTACTGTAGCTCATCTTTTGATTTAGTCTTATTACTGGCTATAGAAGTGTCTCATTAACTAAAACTTTAAAAATGGCAGAGAATGCCACAGGGTGCAGCAGAGAACATGACCAATTCCTCTTCCTCCCTAACTGACAGCTAGAAAACCTTCATAATAGCCAGCATCTTAAACTGCATATATCCCAAACTGATTATCTTAGCACACCATTCTCTTTGTTTCTCCCTTCCTTTGGCATCCAGCTGCTTGGTACTTACGTATTGCAGTGTCTAATTACTAGTTGCTCCGCAGCCCAGTGCAATTCTCATCCTCGAGTTAGGTGCCTGGCTTCCCCAGGCAATATGGGTAGGCACCTTAGCTGAGCAGGCAGCTGCCCAAGGTAGCCAGGAATGAAATGCTGAGGAAATGGGCAAAGCTTAGAGCACAGATTCACAGAAGTATTTAGGTGCCTAACTCCCACTGATCTGGGCTTAGGTGCCTGACTCACAGGGCAGTGGGGTGCATGTATCTCCACTCAAGATTCTCAGCCATGAAGCCTCTCCTGAAGTTAGATCTTTCCCAGAAAAAAACAAGAGAGGGAGCAGGGGCAGAGTAGAGAACCCAACCCCCGTCCCATGCTCCATATCAAACAAAGTGGGGATTTATATCTAACCACGGGCCTGGGAGACACACAAACATATGCATCTCTGTCTGAGCACACCTACCCAGTTGAACCCCGCAGGTGAGACAGATGGGGGAACGCCAGGTTTGAGAATGACGCTGAGAAGGAGGAATGAGTCAGGGCTCTGAGCAGCTTGTTAGCAGTGGGTTGCCCCCGGGACTTAGGTGGCTTTAGGCAGGCCTACTGGCAGCAACCTAGGGAGGGGGCACCTGCAGAGTTAGGCAGCTGGTGAGCGATGGCTTTGTGAAGGGTAGTGGTGCCTAAATGTTGGACTTAGGCACTAAAAGAGGAAGGTAGGTGCCGAGTTCTTTTGTCAGTCTGGTCCCTGGTCTTGCATTCCCACCCCACCTAGTACAGTGACCTTGCCAAGATTTTCAAAAGCATGCAGGGATGGTTGGTGCCCACTTTCCAACAACTTTCAAAGGGTCCTTTGTGCCACTGAAAATCTCCCCCAAAAGAGCATGTCTGAAGGCCAATTTTTCAAAGGATCATTTAGAGGGCATATCTGCAAAATAATGCTCCCACACACACATTATACAACATACATTTCACATATGCACTTAGGAATGCAGTTGCTTGTTCTGGGTATGCAAATAGACATGCAAAATGTAGGTCTTTGCAGATGCACCTAGCTGCAACTCCCTTTAAAAATTGCACCCACTTAGTAGCTGGGTGTGTTCTGCCACAGTGAATCTGATATCATTCCCATTTGTCCTAAAGAAATGTTCACATGTACCCAAAAAAGTGCATGATGCCACAAAATTAGACCATATTTAACATGCACTCTTGGGGAGAAATCTTCCAGTAGAGACCACCAATTTAAAGCACTTTGAGTTCCTTTAAGTCAGTGCAAATTAGTTGCAGGAGTAGTATATAAATCATGTGACATTTGGTACAGGAAATCTCCATCCAGTTTCAAATAGTTATTTGTCTTTGGCCATCTCAGAAGGAGAACTCAGGTGGAGGAGGTCTTGCAGAGAAACCTTTAGGAACTACCCCGCTTATGCAGAGATTTGTATTTTCTGTTGCTATGTAAGTTATCAATGAAGGTAAACCCCATTAACGGAGCAAGTCTGGAATACAAAATGTATGAATTCCATCTGCTCAAATCCAACAGCACATTTGCCATGGTGGATGCCACCACTGGTTTAGGTGGATGCTACCATTGCATTTAGACCAATGTTCTCTTTCTGGCAGGATCCAATTTCCGATGGATCCCTACAATGTAAACAGCCACATTCTCATGGCTGTCAATGAATGCAACTGACTCCTGAAGCAGCAATCTTTAAGCTCTGCAGATACAAACATAAAAGGAGTGTACCTGCAGACACTTTCCTAGACAAAGCAACACTGTGCAGGCATAATTTCCTTTTCTGTTATTAGTCCTGTAGAATGCAAAACAGATCTTAATGAGATAGAGCCAAGAAAAAATATTAAAGTAAAATAATTGCTAACACATCGTTTGCCCAATTTACTAGTTTTATTCTAATTAGCTATCTGTATAATTACCACTCTTTCTTAACAAAAGCCAAAGTTTAGTGCATTTTGTTCGTGCTGATGTTTCCCAGTTCCTGGTATAGGCAGAGAGGGTATTTGGAGAGGTGTGACAGCAGATAGGAGTTTAAGGTTACTGGTACAGGAGCTCCTCACTTAAAGTCATCCTGGTTAATTTTGTTTGATTGTTATGTTGCTGATCAGTTAGGGAACATGCTCGTTTAAAGTTGTGCAATGCTCCCTTATAACGTTGTCTGATAGCCGCCTGCTTTGTCCACTGCTTGCAGGAAGAGCAGCCCACTGCAGCTAGCTGGTGGGTGGTTGGAACCAGAGAGGACCGGCAGCCCCCCATCAGCTCCCCACTCCCCTAAGTTCCCTGTGCAGCAGCTGCCCAGCAGGCTAGCAATCGCCCACCAGCAGTTCAGCTGTCCCTCCCCCTACTGTCATGCGGTGCTCCTGCCCTCTGCCTTGGAGCTGCTCCCCGATACTCCTGCTTGCTGTGCGGGGGGAAGGGGGAGAGAGAGGGGAAAATGTCAGGGTGTTCCCCTCCCCCCTACTCCTGCACTCTACTTACCCCTTCTCCATATAGAGCAGGGTGGGGACTAGGGTGACCAGAAGTCCCGATAAAATCGGAACCATCCCAATATTTGGGTGGTTGTCTCGATATTTTGCTCCGCTGGCAGCACTCGCCTTTTTTTGTTGTTGTTTTTGCTCTGCAGGCAGCAGTCGCCTTTTTTTTTATTCCACAGGCAGTACTTGGCTTTTTTTTTTTTCTTCGCCAGTGGACACCCCCCCGCCATGTGTCCCAATATTTTCTTTATCTCATCTGGTCACCACAGCGGGGATAGGACAGGGCTTAGGGCACGGAGAGCTTGCTGGCTGCAGCTGCTGTCTCAACTGCCTGATTTTTTTAAAGGCAGTGTACTTAGAGTGGGGTCAGCATACTTAAAGGGGCAATGCACATCTCTATCCCCTCAACACACACACACAGGGTGTGTGTCTCTGTCTCTATTTGCTAGGCTGTGTCCCCTCCTCCATTCCTGGTGCCTTATAGAGTGTCAGGCTACGTTAACAACAATGTGTTAACCCTTGAGGGCTCAGCCAAATGCTAGTTCAACATTTAGCAGTAAGGCATTCCCTGGGAAATAGCCCACCCTCTTCCACCTCTGACTCCATCACCTCAACCAGGCTTCATAATCATCCTTGCTGTGTACAGTATTAAATTGTTTGTTTAAAATGTAATGTGTGTGTGTGTGTGTAAAAATATATTTTTTTGTCTGATGAAATTTTTTTTCCCTGGAACCTAACCCCCTCATTTACATTAATTCTTATGGGGAAATTGGATTAGCTTAACATTATTTAATTTAAAGTCGCATTTTTCAAGAACATAACTACAACGTTAATCGGGGAGTTACTGTAGCAAGTTATACAGATCTAACAACTCCCAGTATTGTCTGCAAAAATGGAAATGTAACAGGAAGCATTTTGTAAACTCACAAGGTCCTCTGCATTATTTAGTAGCTAGCTAAGGCCCCTCAACAGCAGACCTCTGGCAACATTCTCTGAGGGCAAGAAACTTTATTTGGCACTTGACAGAACTATTGCAATTTCATCAATAAATGAGGTGCGTTCTGGAGGGCTGGCCTTTTCCTATACACTACAGTCACTTATCTCTGCAGTGAACACTAAATTGCTGCTGCCACAGGGATGCTTTGGAAAAGTGTCCACTATGGGTGTAGACAATTCCAACGTTCAAAGGATTTTTACACATTGTTAGTTTCCTGTTCATTAGTTAGCATGAATGAGTGGATGGAAGGAGGAAGAAATATTCAGAATGAAAAGGAAAACAAAATATTTGCACGTATTAAATCAGGAACCAGTCTCCTGGAAATTGCTGAGTCTTGAACTCCCATGGGAATATATGAAAATTGAGTGCAAATCAGTGAGAGTTAGGTGCCTAAATAGCTTTAAGGGTCTGGGCCTCAGCACCTTGCAGAATTGGGCCCTTAATACTAATAGAAAATAGACCATAATCCAGTTTAAACCAAACGTGCTAGTGTCTTAAGTGCTGGCCCTTTGCTTTGGGATGAATCTCCACACACAAAATCCTGTGAGATATACTGTACCTTGCGTTCTTGCTGCATTAGAGGGGACTTCCATGCTATTTGAAGGTAAGATTTGGTAACAAAAAAAGAAGAGGAATGAAAGAAGCATTTGTACCTGGAGCTTCTATATCATGGTCCATGCTACTCTCAGCTTCTCTTCTATATGCTATGGCCTGGGTATACCTCATCCCATAATTAAGATTCTAGAACATTGTACTTTTGCCATAACACTATCTTTGTATTCTGTGTGGTGCTGTAGTCAAAGGCCATTTTAATGATGACTTCTAAGGGCTTATGGTCAGGTCCAGGTCATATTTATCGCAAACATAGGGGTGAATTTCCCACCCTCAGATCATAGGCAAACTGGCTCTGTGTCTATTTGAGCAAAGATTTTTTCCCATTAGAGTTACTGCTCTTGAAGCATCATGCTGTAATGAAGCAGACCCCAGTCCACTCTGTGAAACATCAGCTGTCATTTTAAATGCTTTGTTTTGATCAAATTAATGAAGGCTTCTATTTTGTATTAACAGCCCTTTAGACTTCCCACTGTTTTAGTGATTAGATATTGAGCTCTCAGGGTGTTATTAGAACCCACTTTTCTTTCAAACATTAGACAGTTAATTTTGGGTTTGTGGATTTTTGCAAAGGGATTTAGTGCAGCTTTTCCATACGCAACTGGACAAAAAATGCTTTTCAAACTTTATGAACACAAATAAAAGAAATGCTAAAAAAAGCCCTGTCCAGATTAAAATACTTGAAAATCAAAAGGAACAGGAACATCATTCTGAAAAGATTCTTTTTTCTTTCTTTTGTATTCGCATAAAGTCTCTTACTCAGAGTTTCCCTTTAAGGTCCTCTGGTAGCCAAATGTCTTTTTTGGGAAAGGGAAGAACTAATTAATTACTGAATTTAGGTTCAGTTGTCTTGTAGGATCAACCCTGCTAACTAGGCAAATAGAAAAAAATATACACTGGAGGAAAAGAGGAAGGATCAAAAAGAGTGGGCAAGTTTCTGTGTATCTGATGCTTACTTCATGCATGTACTGCAGACAGGAAGCAATATTCAAAGATCAGGCATGAATTTTAGCCTCTGCATGCTAGCTCATATCCCACTCTGAAAGGATATCTGTGTGGGTTGGTCTAGGCACCTCATTTCCCACAAGGATCAGGATGTTCAAATGATTTCTGCCTGCCATTCCAGTTACAGCAATGCCATAACGGAGCAATCCATTCCAAAGCTGATCAAGCTTAGAACCCATCAGACAGCAAACCAAAAGAAGGCTAGGATGGAAGAAAAATTGTTACAGGGTTCAGGTGTGATGAAAACTGAAGTTGAGCCTGTATACACTCTGGGGCTTACCATCTATAAGGCTGAAAGTATAAGGCTGTCTACATGTCGGCATTATGGAATAATTTTGTTAAAGAACTTCAAAGATTCATTTCCTTATGGTCCATTCCAATAGTCTCATGGAACACAGATGTGGCTGTACTCCGCTGTGTCAATATTTTATATTCTTTCCACAACAGTTCTTTATGGCAAAGCATCTTGGAAAGGTTTCTCTTTCTTTTCTGGCATACACAAACCTTTCTTCTATTCAAATACATTCTTAACAAAAGCAAAGTATGTCCTTTAAAAATGTTCTGTTTTGGGGGTCTTTACAGCTCGGTGTTCATTACGCTGTACATATTGTATTGTACGTCTGTCTTTTTCCTCTGTGCTTGGTACAAGGGAGACACTAATCTTTGCCTTCCATTCTTTATCATTATGCTCTCTTCTGTCTTTGAAGTGTCTTCAGTGCTATGAAGTAACTAGACTGACACATATTTAAAATGTAGGGGGATGATCTAACTAGATAGCCCAGTTCCTCAAACAATTTGTATGCTGGTATTCAGGACCCACAACTTTGGATAAAACAGGCAAAAGGACTCACACTTGTAAGGTTTAATTTGTTCTGGCCAGCTGGCACATTTGCTCCTTTTTTAGCTCTTGAGCTACTGAAACCCAGAGACATCAATGCAGTACTCCTAACACTGGCTGTGACTCAAAGCTTATTGGGCTAGATTCTTCACTAGTGTAAATCAATTTAACTTTCTCCAGCTCAATGGAGCTCTGCTTATTAACACCAGCTGAGGATCTAATCCACCGAAGTCAATGAGCATTGATTCCATAACCACTGAATCAGGCCCTTTGGGAGCAGTTTTGGGGGACTAATTCCAGTTCTAATTCTAATTCCAACTTGATGTGGATATCACATCCCGCCAAGAAACACGGCTAGCATCAAGGTGATTTCTCAGAGAAAAAACTACGCCTTTTTCTGACAGAGGAAAAGCACAGAAGATACACGAGAGCACAGAGTGTGATTTGCCATCAAGAACTTACTTCTGGGGCTGATTGAGTGAGCTACAAATGTATCAGAGAGCATTTTGGCACTATGTTTGTTCACATCTGAGGGCCCAGTCAACCTTGTGAGTGTATGACCCAACACTCTCCTCGTCTTCTGACATCAAAGACCAGTTTTACAATCAGTTGAACACCACCACCAGCAAGATTCTGAAACACAAATATGTTTTCCTGCTAGGGGAGCTAGAGTGGGAGCTGATCATGAAGCTTGGACCATCTGTCTAGGTCAACACTGAACTGGTGGTAAGATGAATGGAAATGGTCAGAGACTGCTAGAATTTTGTTCCTATTATGACCTCTGTGTAACAAACTCATTCTTCCAAAGTCACAACACAAAGTGTCTTGGAAACATCCTGGATTGGCCACTGGCACCAACTGGATCTTATCATCACAGTGTGCCAACATTAATATCATCCTCATTACCTGCAGTTATCAAAGTGCTAATTGAGACACAGACCACTCTCTGGTATGCAGCAAGGTCAGACAAACCAAAGAAAATACATAGATCTAAAGTAAAAGGATGTCCTCGTATTAACCTCAATGACATAACGGACCAAGAAAAGTCACAGCAGTGTAAGAACATACTGCTACTGGCCCTTGACGCCAGTGATTGTGCCACAAGTGCCCATCTGAAGTGGGAGCAACTGAAGAACACAATATGTGATGCAGCTCCACCAGTCTTTGGGAAGAAGAAAAACAAGACCAATGACTGGTTTGACACATATTCTAGTGTGTTGACACCAATCATAGAGGCCAAACGCACAGCCCAAACCAACTACAAGAGAGACCCGAATGAAAAAATCTTACAAGAGTTGAGAGTGGCAAGAACAAACTGCTCAACACTGCGCCAATGACTATTGGCTTCACTTATGTGAGAGCATCCAAGAAGCAGCTGATACAGGCAACATCAGAAACATATATGACCGGATCAAGAAAGACTTGGATCCAACATCAAAGAAGACAGCCCCATTGAAATCAACAACAGGGGAAACAATTAACAACTGCACCAAACAGCTGGCTCTCTGATTAGAACACTACTCTGAGCTTTACTGTCATGAAAATATTGTTATGGATGCAGCCATCAACACTATCAAAAGCCTGCCTGTTATGAACCAACTCGACGATGAACTGACTGTCGAGGAGCTTAACTTTGCCATAGATGGCCTCCCCAATGGAAAAGCCCCCGGAAAAAAATGCATACCGTCCGATGTCATAAAATGAGGGAAGGCTATTCTACTGCAACATCTTCAGCAGTTGCTCTGCCTGAACTGGAAAGAATGTGAAGTACCACAAGAAATGAGAGATGCCAACATCACTCTCTATAAAAACAAGGCTGACAGGAGCGACTGTAACAACTATTGTGGCATTTCCCTTCTTAGTATTATGTGAAAAGCCTTTACCTGCGTTGTCCTGAACCGACTTCAGACCTTTGCTGACAGAATCTATCCTGAACCACAGTTCAGCTTTGGAGCTGAAAGGTCTACTGTCAACATGATCTTCTCACTGAGACAATTACAAGAGAAATGCAGAGAACAAAAAAAACCCCTCTACATAGCCTTCATCGATCTTTTCACTTTGTCAGTAGAAGTGGACTATATGGACTTCTAGAAAAGATTGGATGTCTCCCCAAGTTCTAAGCATGATTTTATCCTTCCATGAAAACATGTATGGCGCAGTCTAACATGATGGCTCAGGGTCTGAAGATTTCCACATTTGTTGTAGAGTTATGCAAGGTTCTATACTTGACCCAAATTTTTGGGGGATCTTCCTCTCCCTGCTACTGAAACAAGCTTTTGATTCCTCAGCTGAGTAAATTTACTTGCACACAAGATCTGATGGAAAACTGTTCCATCTTGCAAGGCTCAGATCTAAAACAAAGACTTGAGAGGCCCTTATCCAACATCTTCTCTTTGCTGTTGACGCAGCAGAGACAACCCACCCAGAAGCTCATCTTCAAAGCCTAATGGACAGATTTCAAAGCCTGCCAAGATTTTGGGCTTCCTATAAGCCTAAAAAAAGACAAATATAATGTACCGAGGAGTTGAGGAAGCACCCTCCATCAAGATCAACAACTATGAACTTGAAGTGGTGATCCTCTCACTTGAAACGGAACTCAACATCCGCATTGGAAAAGCTGCCACATCAATGTCTAGACTGAACAAGAGGGTATGGCAAAATGACAAACTGACAGAACACACAAAGATCTATGTGTATTGTGTGTGTTATCAGCAGACTTTTGTATGGGAGCGAGACATGGCTTGTTTACACAGTAACATGCAGGAAACATAATCCGAATTAGCAAAAGATGTAAATTTAAAGTGGATTAATTAAACTGCAATAAACCCCCCTGATGATGATCTCATTCAGAATTAAAGTGGCCTGAATAAAATTTAGCTTAACTCACTTCCAAAATCAGTTAAATTAAACCACATTAATTCCCAGCACAGGTATCCACTTTAAAAGTTAATTTGGGTAGTGTCCCTGTGAAGACCTAATTTTCAAAAGAGCTGAGCACTAAAGGAGCTCACATTGAAATAAGTGGTGCTCAGCACCTTTGACACTCAGATCATTTATTTAAGCACTTTTTTTTAATCTTGGTTTTAGTCAGTATGCACTTGTTGCTGAAAAGGAGAATCATGGGTAATGGGATAACTTGATAGCCTGGGGCACTACTTTTTTGAGACGGGAAAGAGCAGAAAATTAAAAACGAATACCAGAAAAGATTGAGATAAAGTTCAGATTTTCTCAGAGCTTAGCCAAATCTTTTAGACCTGCAGTATCTTTTGAGGTTCACTCATCTCTCATAGGCACAGTATGTAATCTTTGAATGAAAGGTCTGGAAATAACTAACTTTCTCAGCCTGGCAGGATTTCTTACAGGATTTACCGTGAGGCAGGATTTTCAGATAAATATTGTTGTGACACTCAAAACTGAAAAGGGTTTAGAAAAAAAAGTTTGGCTTTGTCTGGTGTCCTGTACCAGTTGCATTCTCAATATAGGACCATTAGAATGTTGTCTGGCAGTTTAAATGACTTGTTACTTAATACTAGGTTACATTCCACATCTAACATCTGGGGTCTACTTTGGTACTTAGAAAGAGAGATCGGGAGAAGGAGATAGAGGAATTACTATTACATTCTATACTTCTCTGGCCTAATGTTTAGCTCAGCGCTTAATTACAGAGCTATCATTTTGATTGGCTAAAGAAAAAATATTTTCCTCATCAAATATGAGAAGCACATATTAAAGACTTATTTGTAAATTCCATTCCCTGCTTCCTTAAATGAACTAGTTTTCAAATGCAATATATATGTTAAAAATTCTGGATTTGATTATAATATTCTCGGCTCTCTGAGCTAAGAGGTGAAAACATTATCTAAAAGTTGTATCTCTTTGACTTGAAGGCTCATGGAACAATTTTCCTCTTAGATCCATGTGATCGATCTGGGCTACAATATTTGACTCCACTTATACCTGATGTTATGATCTTGGTGAGCAGTGGCTTAAATATGTTGAGCAGGGTGAATATTGTGTATGAATAAGTGTTTGTGTGTGCATGTGCATGTGTGTGTACACACACACAGAGTCCTACAAGTTAATCAGCACAAGAGCTGGAGGCAGATTTCAGCCAAAGATTTTTAACATTGAATTGTTTTGTTTTGACATTTTCTAAAAGAAACACTTAGCAGGGCAGGGCTTGGTATGAAGTTACTTATTTCAAAGTTCCTTTTATCAAAAAAAATTGATCTAAATCAAAATGGAACGACTCATTTTGACAAAATGAAACATTTGTTCGACCGGAAGTTAATTGTTGAAAAATCTTTTTGGTTTTGGCTCAGCTTGAAATCTCCCTTTCCCTCCCCAATTTTTGGAACTGCAGCAAACTTCACCTCTACTTAGCATGCTTTGCAACGTACTGAGTGCCCTTCAACTCCCACTGACTTCGAGGAGAATGGAGAAAGCTAAGCACTTTTCAGGTTGAGCCCTTCCTTAGCCACTTCCATCTGAAGATCTTAATGTGACTGAAAACATTAATTAAGCACCTAAACACCTTGTGAGATAAATATTATTCTACTCATTATATCCGTGGCAGGCCAGATCCTCAGCTGGTGTAAACCTATATAGCTGAAGACAATAGTCTTCATACTGATTGAGTAATTCCAATTTACATGAGCTGAGAGATTAAATGATTCCTTAAGGCAAAACGAAAGATTCCATGATTGTGAATGCCAAGGGAAATTACTCTCCACATACAGTATACAAATAGTAGATTACAGAGCCAGGATAGATTTCACCCCACCAACAACAGATCTCACAGCAATTTATTCCCCAGACATTCCCAATATGTAACCAAATGAGTGGCCTCTTCCAAAGCCCATTAATGTTCTTCCCATCGACTCCAGTGGGTTTGGAATCAGGTCCATCACATACAAAGTTTTTCACAATGCAGAATAACTGGAAACACCTGAAACTGTTTGAAATGTGTCGCAACAGTCTATTCACCATTGGCAGAATAAGGGGTTGTCTAGCTGAAGCTATTAATAATAGTTATTGACCAGACTTCAATAGTGCCCAAATACCCTAGACATTTTCTAAACACAGAAGACTGTCCACGGGATGTGGGAAAAGCATTCAACCTATAGGCAAACTGATTAGAGTGATGATAGGCGCACACTTATTAGTCCCACTGATTTCCAGCTACAACTCCCGTGTCCTGCTAATGTTCAAACCCTTATAGATTAAGCAGTTTACTCATGAGATAGAGAAGTAGATGACTAGTAGGTAAAGTCATATACTGTTGTAAAGTCCAGTGTGACACTGAGGCATGAAAGGACTAGTGCAACACTTGGATGCATTCACAGAGGAGCATGTGATTTTACCTCTGTACACTGTCTTGGCAAGACTACATTCAGTTCTGGTGTCCATGTTTTAAAAAGGATGCTGAAAAATTAGCAAGGGTTCAGAAAAGAGCCACAAAATTAATCTGAGGCCTGGAGAAAATGCCTTACAGTGAGAGCCTTAAAAAACTCAATCAATGTAGTTTATAAAAAGGAAGATTGAGGCCTGATTTGATTGCAATGTACAAAAACGTTCATGAGGAGAAAACACTAAAGGGCTCTTTAATCTATTGAACAAGCACCAATGGCTGGAAGCTGAAGTCAGACAAATTCAAATGAGAATTTTTTCTTTAACAGTGCAGATGATTAGCCATTGAAACAATCTGCCAGGGGAAATGATGGCTTCTCCATCTCTTGGTATCTTCAGACCAGGACAGGATGCCTTTCTGGAATATATTCTTTAGTAAACATAAAAAGCAATTATTGGGCTCAGCATAGGGGTAACTAGGTGAAAATTAATGTCCTCTGTCACACAGGAGGTCAGACTATATGCCTCCTTCTGGCCTTCAACTCAATGAATCGACAAATCCATGAATAATACAGCTAGTTCTTTTAACAACAGCAAATCCAGGTGTTAACCATCCTTGGACTATGTGCATCTTTCTCCCCCTTTAGTAGCTGGTCCAGAAAAGCGGTAAAGAGTATACCACTCCCTGCCAGTGGAGGTGCCCCTGAGCTCAAGCAGTAGCAGCTGATGCATTTAAGAGTGAACATCCTAGATTCAAGTGCTGCTGGTGACAGTCCAAAATGTTCTTTGTACTTTCCTTTTTCTTTTATAATCTCTCTCTCTCTCCCTAATGTTAGAACAGGATGCCTTCCCTGTTGTCCTGTTCCTTTGTATCTTCTGCTTTATTTGCTTGAGAGAATTCTGACTTCATATCACAGATAGTTCTGGGGGAGGAAAATTGTGCAGAATTTCAAGGATAAATTGAATGAATGTTTTTATTTTTATACTTTACAAGCTCCATTGGCTTTGAATCTTAGTTCTATGTTTTTCTATTTGTTGAGAAGATGCCTTTAAAATTCCCTTCTTCCTCTCATCCTCAGCCCACAGATGCAGATTCCAATAAAAACATTCATCGGAAGATTGTTTTTATTAAGAAGCACAATACATCACCATTTCGTGTAAGCCATTATCAGGCTTCACATCCCTGGGAATGTCTCAGGTTTCATAGGGCTCCATCACGTATGGAACACTTCAATATAGACACTCACTACAGAGATGGAGGGGCTGTCCCATCACTGTAGTTAATCCGCCTCCCTGAGAGATAGTAGCTAGGTTGACAGAAGAGTTCATCCGTTGACCCAGCACTGTCCACACTGGATTTTTCACACCCCTGAGAGATGTGTAAGACGTCACTGAAGGCCAGCCCTGAAAGAAAATCAGATTGAGATCCCTTCAGACATTCAAGAGGATGTGAACAGATTCTGTTCCTGTATCTTCAGAGCAAAGTTTATCAAACTTAGTTGGTTTTAAAGCCTAAGAGTAGATGAGGCTAAATATGCGCACAGGCTGTTTTAAAATCCATGTTTCTCTCATGCTGTGTTTCAGCTGCTAAATGAAAATACTTCTTGTTGAGAGGCTTTTGGCTTCAGGTTCCCAAAGTGAGGAACCAGGCCTGAATCTCAGTCAGACACATGGAGTCATAAGTGGGTGGCATACACAGACAGAGTGATGCACCCAGCTCCTGGTCTAAGACTGAGAAAATCACCAGGGGCCACCCAAGCCAGGTAAGGGATTTGAGGGCATGATCCCAGGGAGACCCGAAAAGGAAACAACATGACAGATTAGAACAGGGAACAAAACCTTTTCTGCCCAAGCACTCATAGGCAAGTACTCTGTCATTTCATTGAAAGGAGGAGGCCTGTTAGCATGAGCCAACAGCAGCTAATGCACATATTACCCATAATTCCTCACATCAAGATATGGACAGATGTCTGAAGGGAGCCTTAGATAAATATGAGAAGTTTTAAAACAGCAGGAATTCCTAATGGAATAGGAGAGCCTGAAACATCCTCACACCAGATGGGTTATCATTTCAATACTCCCAGTTCTCGAGTTTTCAGGATAACCATCTAGCAGAATAACAGAGTCTGAAAGATCATATGTTTGCATTAGAAGCCAAAGGAAATATTTTTAGAAAGTGATCTCTCTTTTAGGCTAACAGAGAACGTTATTTTAGCTTCTCAGATCTCAAAGAATGCTTTGGAAGCACAGTAGTGCTTTATAAGGGGTTTCCTTTTAATTTTAAAAAGACACTTTTGCACTTTTGAAAAAAGTGAAATAGACTGTCTAGAAGGGACAGATTATGGGACAAGAAGACAGCACATTTCTCTTCTTCATATAAACACACCCTGATTCCAAGCTCATTGAAGTCAAAGGAAAGATCCCCATCGACTTCACTAAGCTATGGACCAGACCCTAGTTTAGTGTGTGTACCTGCAAATAAAGCAGGGGCAAAATTCTCCTTGTTATATGAGATTTGTTAGATCCCTGGTGGTGTCATGTGCTATACTGGACAAATAGTGACAAATTCCCCAAATGGGTCTTGAAAGTTGTTGTATCAAGAGCTGGTTGAGTAAAAAAGCAGGGGCTATTCCTGTTGTACCCTGACATGGAAACTGTGGCCTAGTCTACACTACGCATTTAAACCAAATTTAGCAGCGTTAAACCGATTTAACCCTTTACCCGTCCACACAACAAGGCCCTTTATATTGATATAAAGGGCTCTTTAAACCGGTTTTGCTCCTCCCCGATGAGAGGAGTAGCGCTGAAATCGGTATTGCCATGTCGGATTAGGGTTAGTGTGGTCGCAAATTGACGGTATTGGCCTCAGGGCGGTATCCCACAGTGCACCATTGTGACCGCTCTGGAAAGCAATCTGAACTCGGATGCACTGGCCAGGTAGACAGGAAAAGCCCCGCGAACTTTTGAATTTCATTTCCTGTTTGCCCAGAGTGGAGCTCTGATCAGCACGGGTGGCGATGCAGTCCCAAATCCAAAAAGAGCTCCAGCATGGACCATACGGGAGATACTGGATCTGATCGCTGTATGAGGAGACAAATCTGTTCTATCACAGCTCCGTTACAGAAGACGAAATGACAAAACATTTGAAAAAATCTCCAGGCTATGATAGGACACGGACCAAAAATTCTCACATTTGAAATAACATCTCAGATCAGTTTGCAGCTCTCTCCTGCAAGCCAACTCGTACCACAGGGCAAGAATTCTTCTTGAGGGTGGGGATTAGTCTGAACTGAGCCATTGTTAGAGTACAAGTTGTATGAGAAGACACACATCCTTTGACCTTTGTTGCGTCTCAGCACATTTTTCTGTAGCACTAGAAGTGGGGAGTGGTCTCTCTTCAGGACTATGGAAATGGGCAAAGGAGATAGGAAAGTTCTGACATTCCTCCTAGTCTTTGAGGGGCTTCTGATCCTCTTTACACAGTGATTGCCAGAATTAGCCCATTAGCTACAGGTACGTGTGTGTGTATATATTACATCCCAATCGATAGGCACAGCCACCGAAAGGGTGGACTGCAAATAGGTTTGGCGCCACTTGCTCACTTCCAGCAATCTTTTTTAGAAGAACTAGATCTCAGGGGACCGGCGTCCCCAAAAGCAGAGACCTCCTTTCCCCAAACCTGCATGTGCGGGCACATGGCTGGTTGAAGCCTGATTGAAATGACTGATGCCCTTTTGGTGCTTTGTGATGGAAAGGTCAGATTTCCAATCGGGGACTATTCCACTGCCAGTGGCCCCTCAAGAGCGGGGCGTGATGGTAGCTCAATGGGCACATGGAAATGGGCCATGTCAGTGAGCCAGAGACTGACGAATTGCAAGCATCTTTGCACCTGCGTACACTGTTTATAGCCATTCAGCACACAGTACGCACTCTCAGGCGTCCAGGAGCAACTCTTGAAAACTGGGATTTTTAAATGAAGTTTTATAAAAAAAAAAAAAATCCTGAAAAGTATTTGATATCATTGAACAGTTTGGGCCACATCCCCAGGTTCAGCCTCGCTGTGCAGGCACAGGTGGGGCTCAGGGGCTCTCAGGGCTTGCCACACGGTGAGTCATGGTGCTGGGTGTGAATTACAGCACAGCAGCATGCTGTACAGACACTGCAAGAGTGCAGAGAAAGTTTTGGTGTGTCGCCTAGTGTACTCAGGGACTTGCACTCTGCAGCAGTGATATCTACCTGGAACATTACCGCATGGCAAAGCACCGTGCTCTAGATTCACACCTGAGCTTGCACCATTAGTAACTTGCTAAACAAGCCAAGCCCTTAGCCATCTTTCTTCTCCCCCAGTTTCGGAGTGAAAATGCCTGCCAATATTCCTATACTTCATGTATTTGTTTACAAATAAAATGAATACTTAATAGAATAACCATACAGTCCTCGTGCTATTGCATGAATGGATTTGGCAAAACTCAATTTTCCTGTTCAATTTTTTAAACTGTACTTGAGGGAGAGAGTTTATTCATTGTGACACACATTAAAGCTGCATGTCATTGTAACGTACTTTTATTGCACCCCTGCATCATATCAACAGTGGGCTGACAGCATTTAGAATAATACTTCGATGTAGCTCAAATACTCTGACTATCCATCCTCAATAGCAAACCCACAGTTGCACTAAGGTATTGCTTTGTAATAAAATCAGCCTTGCATCTGATGGATTCCAAAAATGGAATTAAATAACCCTACACGTAAAGGAACTGAATCAATTTGTTCATTGTTTAACATCCCTATAGAGTTGTTATACCTACAGTATTTTCTTACAGCCTCAAATGCGATAGAAGTATTGTTTTTCATGTGGCTCAGCCTTGTGTATGTGTGTATCTAGCGGCCAGTTCTTATAGTTTCATATACCTGACCTTAGACCTTAGTCCATCCCATGATTTGCTACACATTGGGCTACCCACATTTGCCATCCTTGCCTATCAACTGCCTTTCTCTCCACCTGTCTCTCGTTCCGAACTGTTTGTTTTCATGGTATTCATGGTCTTCCTCTTTTTCTTCTTACATTTTCTGGTTTTCATTCAAGGACGCTATTTGGTAAGCATTCTTTTTTCTATTCTCAGCACATATCCTAGCCACTGATGTCGTCTTTTGTAGATTATTTGCAAGAGGGTGCCTTGTCCAGTCATTTTTCTGACTTCTTCAGTCATCTTCCTATCTCTATATGTTATTCCCAATATTCTTCTCAGACATTTGTGATGAAATGCATCCAGCTTTTGCGTATCTTTCTTGGTAAGTTGCCATGTCTCACTGCTATATGTTGTGATGGTGATAACAATTGCTTTGTTTTGAGTTTCCAGATGTTTTTGATTTTTGAGATGTTTTTCAGTCTTCCAAAAGCAGCGTTTGCCATCCCAATTCTTCTTATTTCCTTGGAACTGGTACCATCTTGGCTGATCTTACTTCCAAGTTACCTAAAATTGTCCATCTTCTCCAGTTTCTCTTCTTCTATTTTGATTTCTGTCCCTGTAGTCCCCATTAACATGACTTCACATTTCTTTGCATTGTATCTCAAATTTATCTTCTCCATTACTTCTTGTACTTGGTGTGTGCAGTTTTGTAGTCCATTGGCATCTTCATTGATAAGAGCGATGTCATCAGCAAAGTCTAAATGAAATAGCCTTGAATTGTTCCATTTTATGCCATAAGTATCAAGCTTCATATATAATGAACTGATAAAACACATTCTCCATTTATTAAACATCTGGTATCCTATCTGAGATGAGATTTTTCTAGTATTGCTAGCTTGGACAGATGGGTTATATTAAATAAAAAGTGAACTAATAATGAAATAACTATTAAAATTTCCCATCGTATAACAAATTCAACATGGAGTGCGATGAGTTATGAAAACCTTTTTACTCATTCTGAATCAGAGTTCTTACTTGTGGAGAAAGATGTCATTGTAATTTCACTCATTCACAAAAAAAAAAAAAAAAAATAAAAACCACTTTTCCCTAAGAAAATAATTCTAGGACCTTCTCCCAGGGGAAAAACAGTGATCAGATAATTGTTTCTTTCTTTTTTTTTCTTTCTTTTTTGCTCTTGTACTGCAGAACATTGGCTTAGTCATGACATTAATTCCAGTTCTTGACATTCATTCTTTCCAGTACCTCAAGCCATATACTTCAGATCATGGCTTTGGGGTAGAATTTTCTAAATATGATTTCTGGTTTTTGCACACCCTAGAATTAAATATCATTTGTGTGTACGGTTGAGTGCAAATGGGTTTTGTATATCATTTAAGCCCTGGTCTACACTACGAGTTTAGGTCAAATTTAGCAGCATTAGATCGATTTAACCCTGCACTCATCCACACGACTACGCCATTTTTCTCGACTTAAAGGTCTCTTAAAATTGATTCACATGCACTCCACGCTGTGTCAGCCTTGGGCAGGGGTATGACCGCTTTGTGAGCAGGAAGGCCGTAGATATAGACATTGCATTAGGTAGCTCCTGTAGCTAGAGAAAACATTCTTGTGCGTTTGGCAAGTCTGTGGCAAAAAAGAGAAGCCCCATAGTGTAGTGGTTATCATGTTCACCTAACACACAAAACAGCCCTGGTTTGAAACAGGTCACTGTTCCTTTTTCTGACTCCCCTCCTGCATTTTTAGTCTTAGAAATTTTACTTTGAATTATATAAATTATGAGTTAAATAATATAGAAGCTCTCTCTGAGTTATAGTCTTTGCCCTTTCAGTTGCTCTGATAAATTAACATTTTTGTTAGGGATGGGGGGAAATTTTCATGAAGCCTTTTATAGGGACTAAATGCTATCTAGGGCACTGAAATAATCTTAATGTGGCCCATGGAGTGCGATCCTTCATTCTGGATTTGTCATTCCACAAGTTGAACTGCTCATTACTACTGTCCAGGCTTCATGAGCCATGGGAGCAAGGGGCAGACTGGAGTAGGTGCGACTGCGTGGTGCTGCCAGCTGGGAGAGTGGCCTGGGGCAGAAGCCTCCAACTCACATGATATTCCAGGCAGGACTGAATTTCCATGAGACAAAACTTAAAGAAGAGAAGGACCTGGAGTCACTCCCATTCGGTGCTCTAAGAGGAGGATAGCCATGTCTGTCCAGGCACCTCTGATCGACCTCACCAAGGTCTGACAGCTGAGCGGGACCCCGACTGGCAGGAGCCGGCAGACGGAGTCCCAGACCGGCAGTGGGCTGAGCGGGTCCGGTGGATGGGACCCCGGAAAAAAGGTGCGAAACAATTGTCTGCCATTGCTTTCATGGAAGGAGGGGGGCCAGACAACATGTACTCCAAACCACCCACAACAAAGTTTTTGCTCCATCAGGCACTGGGAGCTTAATCCAGAATTCCAGTGGGCAGCGGAGACTGCGGGAACTGTGGGATAGCTACCCACAGTGCACCGCTCTGTAAGTCGATGCTAGCCGCAGTAGTGAGGACGCACTGCGCCGGCTTAATGCGCTTAGTGTAGACATACACAATAGATTGTATAAAATCGAATTCTAAAACATTGACTTCTATAAAATTGACCTAATTTCGTAGTGTAGACATACCCTAAGAGTGCAAGTCTCAATGTATCAAAACTGCTCTTACAAATGATTGGCAATGTGTCGTGCATACATAGCGATACCACATTGACGTGCTTTTGCAAATTAAGCCTGCTGAGGTTTTGACTGGCTGATTTCACTATGTGTTTTGCCAGGGTAAAGAATCCAGGATTAGACCCTTTTATAGTAAGCATGAAACATGGTCATTTACCAGCCAAACACTAGGGTACAAATAACCTAAAATATTGATTAAAAAAAGAGAAAGGGAGAGAACTATAATGTCGTAGAGTGTTATACAGGAGCTCTGGATGACTAGGCTAGTCACACGGGTCAGTAAATGGAAAGAAATAGAGAGAGATTGGGGCTGTGTATTTTCCATGATATAACAATGCTGGAGAGAGAAGTCTCAGAGTGCCCTGTAAATTCTGAAGTGGCAGGTGATTAGGACCCAAGGGTGGTGTGTGTTTCACACTACATCAAAGAGCACTCTCTAATCACCCATGTTCAAGAGTGGCCCACCAGGCTGCCTCCTATAGAGCCACATGCCAGATTAGGGGATAGCAGATGGGAGGAAAAAGTCCTTCCCAGGAGCTGTTGTAGAGGAGGGTAGAGGGAATCTGATGCACTAGTAAGAGTTCTGCTGCTGATCAACACCAATAAACTGCACATGACTAGTCTATGCCAAACCACATTTGTATGCTCAGTACCTCAAGCTTCCTTCTTTCCTTCCATCTGATTGTTTCACTCACCTGTTGTGTCTCATATTAAGACTACAGGCTCTGCAAGGGCCTCATACTGGCTGAAGTCCCTAGACATGAATACAAATGAGTATTATCAGTAACTGTCCAAGCTGGAGCCTGATTCTGGTAATCTGGGGCCAGCTCCTCTTGGTTCCCCCATGCCTCTAGCATCTGCCCCCAGGAAGGGGGCTGGGTTCCTGGCGGTTTGATTTATATGTTTTGCCATATTTGCATTATGATGGCAGGGTTCCAGGTATTCTTACTTGTATTTTTGCTGTATTGACAATAGAGATTGGTGTGTTGGGGGGGGCAGAGTTGGCAATTTATCTTATTCCATTTATAATATTTGAAAGGGTCGATGACAGGTTTAGCTAAAGGGGAAAGCAGAACTTTATTTCAGTTTGAGCAATAAATGCAGGGAAACTTGGAAAGTGCTAAATACTTCATATTATGACAATCTGTATCCAAAACCAAAACCATTCCCACTCTGTATTTCAATCATTCAGATAGTGTGAACATGTTGCATTCACTTTAGTAAAGTTGTCCATAGCCTTTCATACCTTGTATGCATGTGGATGTAAAATGAGAGCGTGTGAGCATCTTTACTGAAATGAATGTAACAGGTGCACAAATGTATGTGATGACAGTTTTGTATCCATAATATCCCTGCCAAGAGACACTTGTACGTATGCCAAATGGTTTATAGACTAGTTATTTTTAACCTGTGCTTTGTTATTATAGAGGCTTGCTAGCGCCTCTGCATTTATGAAGGTGGGGTTCCATTTTTCACTTAAAGCAGGGATCTAATCTCTTTTTCTTTTTTGTTTTCTTGTTAAGAAGAACACACTGTGTCTTTATGAAGCCCGCAGCACATTAGGTGTGTGAAAAGACTGAGTGTTCTAGGGGGTTTCATCTCAGCCTGTCTATACCACTAGGGAGCATGACACTGGGACAGCAGCTGGATTGCAGTCAGGCTCCAGGACTTTGAAACACAGCTGAGGATCTAGAGCAGCATAAGCTAGGATTCTCCTGACAGCAGTCCTAGTGTGGACAGGAAGGAAGGCTCACTCAGATCTGGGACACTTAAAATTCATGTTAACCAATAAGCTAGCTAGAAGGCAACTGTCGGCCTTTTTCTCAGTCTCAGATGGTTTTTGTGCTGTAATGGGGTCAGCACCTTCCAAGTGCCCCCTCATGGCCTAGGGTGACTCTGCAGCACCCTGCCAAAGTTTCTCCTTTGAGAAGACACCTCTTAAGAAGTCCACAGTCCAAGCATTCCAAGTCTTCCCCTGGTAGCACCCCTCTTATTAAAACCTGCATAGTCCTCACTCCAGTTCCAAGCTGGGCTTACTCTCTCCTCTCTGAAAGTCTGTCTTCCCCTCAGAGCTCACACATACCTCAAGTCAGGAATCCCCAGCCCTCCTTTCCAGAGCTGGGTTACAATCAAGTAGATCCTGCAGGAGTCAGTCTTGTTCCCTGCAGCACTCACCCATCCACAGCTCCCCAGGCTTCTGGCCTGCCCAGCACACCCAGCCCTGCCTAGCTGGAGAAGTTCACACACCACCCCTCCTAGGTTCCCTTCCCCCAGAAGCCAACTGGGCAGCTGTCCTTTCCTCTCTTATATCCCAAAGCCTGGCCTAAATTAAATCACATGACCTTACTACCTCCTTGATTATTACTCACTCTCCCCACCTGGGGAGATGTTCTAAGCTTATCACAGCTAAGGTGGAGGCCCAGTCACTTTGCGACACACCCCATTTGCTCACAAATGGCTGGTTTGTATCATTCATGCTTCACATGTAGTTAAAGCTCATCACCTGCATTCCTTGAATTTCACTAAAGAAAGTAGGTTGTAACTAAGCCAAGTTCTTAAAGGTGATTCCCCCCATCTTTCTTATTATTGTATCACTTCACAGTTTTTCCTTGCTCAAAATGACTGTCATTTTCCATAACTTGCAATGGGACTGAAGCTACCAAGTTGCAGAGATAGGAGACACTCTGGGCTATGTCTGTATGGTAGATGCAGTACCTCTCTGGCTGGAGTCTTCCAGAAGACCCCCCATAAACAAATAATTCAATTCACACCTAACCAATGAATTCCAATGAAAGGTTGGTCCCTAAATCCCTTGGGAACCTTTAAAAATCCCAGTCTAAATCACGTCCTTTCCATGCACATGATTTTCGTTGTTATAGCCCTCCTGTGCTCCCACCACGGCTAGCCCACAAAGGAAAATATTTGCTGGCTGTTTGAGAACAGAATGAATGATAGTCTGCTGTTCCCTGTATCACAGCTGTACTGTGCTCCATGCCAGAATGAAAAGTCAACTCTGACACTGAAAATCTCATCAAAGACGGGGTTTCAGACTTTGGGATTGTGGCCCAAACTCTCATGATTATCTTTAATCCCATGAATGGTATCAGTATAAGACTCGGGCAATTTTTTAAATGCACACTGGTGTATGAAATAACATCCTTATAGAAACCATTTTCACTGGTACTTTCAAGATTACGTAGTTCCCCGGTTTTCTCATGGCTTTGGAAAACCTTCAAAGTGCTGACACTGTATTAGATTGTAGTTCAGTATTTATATCAGGGCAGTGCCTGCAGTCCCAGGTCCCACTGGGCTAGGTGCAGAACAAACACCGAAGAGGCAGTCCCTCCCCCAAAGAGCTCTGTAATTGCCAAGTTTGTATCTATACTGAAGCGATTAAAAACATGGAGTACAGAACTTATTCACTCTCCGTTGCCAAGAAACAAACATCATCTCACCTCACACACCAAAAGTCTATTCTGCCCATGTCCTCATCTTCCCGAAGTATTGCAGCAATCACTTAATATTTTACAGACATTGGAGGGTCTGATCTCCCGGAGTAAATTAAAAATGACACTGCTGTGAAAGGGGTGTAAGAGAAGAATCGGGGCCTTATGTTTTTACTTACCACCCTGACAAGGATCTCTGCAACTGCTGATGCCTCAGACTCTGTATACCCTGCTCCATGAGCTGGGGGTGGGCATTGTTACAGACATCCATGGATGCTGATGGTATGGATAAACCACAAACATACAGGATTGAAGCTATCCCAAACATCAGGTTTCCGAAAGCAGCCACCAATTTTAGATGTAAAGCACCACAGTTGCAATGGTGCTTTCCATAGAAACACGTGTACCTTACATGGAGGGTGCACTGGGTGGCGGGCACATGAGGGCAGAGATCAGGTTGACTGAATAACCTAATGGGCCATTTTCAGACTGTCCAACTTTTTGCTGGAGTTTTATGTGAATCCATATTTCCTAGTTTTTTAGTGTTTGACTTTGTAAAACTCCAGCGACAAAGTCTCTCTGCCTAATGGACCACCCTAGAAGTTCCCCAGCCTCAGGGAACTGGTGTGAAATCTGTATAGCCATCTCTCAGGTTAACTGCCCTAACCCCTACGCAGGGCTGGTGCAAGCAAGTTTCACGCCCTAGGCGAAACTTCCACCTTGCATGCCCCACAGCTAACTCCGCCCCCCCCATGGCAGCTAACTCAGCCGTCCACCTGGGGAGCCCCCCCTGCAGCAGCTACTCCCCCGATCGTGACAGCTAATCCCTCTGCCCCTCCTCCCCCCATGGCAACTAACCCTGCCTGGGGAGACTTCCCCCCTTCCCCCACCCCTGGCAGCTAACCCTGCCTGGGGAGACTTCCCCCCTTCCCCTGGCAGCTAACCCTGCCTGAGGAGACCTCCTGCGGAAATTAAGCCTGCCTGAATAGCCCGCCCCAGCTCACCTGGCTCCGCCTCCTCCACTGAGCTTGCCAGTGCTGCTCTAATTCTCCTCCCCGCCCAGGCTTGTGACGCTGATTGCAGGAGACTTAGAGCTGGGCTGTGTGCTCAGTGGAGGACCCAGAGCAGAGGTGAGCTGGTGCAGGGAGCGGTTCCCCTGTGTGCCCCCCCCTCGTTATTGCAGGCACCTTCTCCGCACGCCCCCCCACCCAGCTCACCTCCACCGCTTCGCCTGACGGGGCTTTTAGGCACCCCCAACCACTAGGCGCCCTAGGCGGCTGCCTAGTTTGCCTAAATGGTTGCACCGGCCCTGCCCCATGTGGCATGAGACACATCAGGGCTGTTGGAGGAGCTTGAGCACCTCTAGTTTTTAACTGGAGTACGGTAACTTGGGTACCAGAGAGAGCTAGCTTGAGTGAGAGGAGGACCGAGGCTGCTCTGCTTTATGCTGGTGCTGGAGAAGATGCAGCTTGTCAGTCAGGGAGCTGTAATGAAGCTCTGCATGGGGGAGGGGAGAATTAGAGCTCCAATATTCTCGTTAGTTTTCCCTTAGGAGGGTAAGTATGTACCACTAGCTTAACCACCAGCTAGCGAGGGGTTTTGCCATTGAATCTCTTTGCACTTTGCTTGCTGTTAACCACGCCTAGGTCTAGGTGGACATTTGAAAGCCCACAGAAGCCTGCAGATACACTGAACCCATGCACACAGCCACTCCTTTGCAGAGCCCCAAGGCACTTGCAGAGGGGCAAGAGGACAAGGTGCCTCAGACCTAATGAGCATAATGAAAATAATCTCTGCAAGGTCAGTCCCTCCCTAGCTCACTCCAGTTTGTCACTACGCTACAAAGCTTATTTGCTCTGGAGGTTCTCCAGCTTATTATCTGGCAGAGTTCAACAGGGTGTGACCCACCAGCACCGCCCAACTCTTCCTGTGCCCCCACAGTTAGACAGTGTTTGGATAAAATGGTTTTTCATCAGAAAATGCCAATTTGTCAAAACCAAATCTTTCCACGGGAATAGGTTGGTTTCAAGTTTTCTGTGGTGCAGGAGGTAATTTCTGATCAAAACCACCGAGAGAAAGAGACACTGTCCCAGAATAGCCAACAGCTCAGTGATTAAACCATTCACTGGTTATGGGGCAGATACAGATTTGGGTCCCAACCTTCCCTGATTTGGAGCAGGGATTGGGACCTGCATCTCCCACATCCCAGCTGAGAGCTCTGTCTCACCAGACTCTAGAGGCAGTCTCTCTTTCTCACTCAATGGATACTAAATTATTTATAAAAAGCTTCAACAGGAGTGACTGAGGCTGATCCATCCCAGAGTAGCCAATAGCCTGGTGATTACAGCAGTCAAGTCCCTCTTCTAAACCAGCTAGCACAGGGACTTCTTAGATACGCATTGGGCTGCAGAGGATCAGGCAGAGTCAAGACATGAATTTTGGATTTCCAGCTAAGGACCTGAACTACCGGGCTGTGAGCTGTTCTAGGGTGGAGAGCTCGGTCTTTTCTGCGGTGGAAAATTTTGAAAAGTCTCATTTTTGTCCCAATAAGGAACTTAATTGAAATCTCAGAAATGTCTCAGAAAAGTCTGAGGAATGGGAAAACAGGTTCTGCTCCTGAGTTTCACAGGGCACTTGGACCAGGGTGGGCAGGATAATCTACGCTGGGGAGTTTAGACTCTCTACAGGATGAGTGCTTTCCCTGCTCCCATGCATTCAGCCTAACTCTGCACTCATACATGTTTCTCTGCATCCATATGCATTATCTTTCTGTAATTAATCTATGCAATATTCTGAAAGCTACACAAAGGCATTTTAGTGCTTGAGGATTATTAAAATCACCATGTCTGAAGTCCTAAATCAATCTATGTTTGTTTTATCACTTCAAATAAACATTAACAAACCTCCCAAACACCTCCTTTTTAAAACTACCACCACCAAACCTTGCTTACTTTTTTTTTTTATGGCAAACAAAAAAACTACCCTGAAAAGGGAATACTTATGCCAATTTTCAGTTGGACTGATCAATGGTTAGCATGATTCATGACAGCAAAGGAGATTCAGCCTTAACTATTTAATCGCTACCATGTCATCAAAATAAGTTCTTTCATTGTTTTTTCCAACATGCATTTCTTGCAGTGACCTACACTGAATTTCGTCATCATCAGGCTGCTCTATCTAATTTAGTCAGAGTTAACTTGAATATTTTATGAAAGCCCAAAGTTGGAATCAAGACTAATCTACAGCTGTCCTGTCCATAGCTAATTTATTTATCCCAATATAGTATTTTTGGCTCACTAGCCAAGTGAAGGTTAAACTTCTGCTTTCATAACATTCACTTTAACTGATTTAGCAAGATGAGAAGCTGTAAAAGAAATACGCCCAGCATTAAGCAATTGTTACATTAAAAATCACCACAAAAGTAGCATTGAAACATGCCATGGGCAAACAAGCCAGCTGTTCACAGGATGCTGCTCTGCTGAAGTCAAGGAAAGATGCTAAAACAAGACAGACATAGTAAAAAGGATCAGCTTGTAAGGGCATTCCTTGTGCTACTGGCATGCAGACTATTAGTAACATAGTCCACTGGCTAAGTTTGGTCCATTCATCAACCATCAAGAAAATGTGACCCAAATAGATGAGTCCCGGGTATAATTAATGTCACTTAGAATATATCTATTTGGTATTTTATCCTCGTGGACTTCACTCAGGAAGCCAACCAAGTAGAAGACTTCTTTGTTGAAGAATATACATCTTCTTTAAGCTATAAGTACCATGAACACAAATGATAGGTTTCAGATCTAATTAAATTTCTAATGTCATTTTTAAATGTTGATGGAAGAGACAAGGAAGTTCTGGAACATCAGTCCATCATTCCAATTTTTCACAGCCCTATAGCATATGCTGGCTCACACAGATTGTCTAAGTATGTAGTTTGTTCCATGCCTTCAGAACTGCTCTTCCTGAAACAGGTCCAGTGATATCTTCCTGAAGATGGCCATTGGTTCAGAATACTTCACAATTCCTTTGACAGCTGGGAGAATGTTTGCAAGTGCACTTAGGCAGGTGTGCCCGATGGCTCAGTTTGATTTATTTACACTACATTTGAAATTTTCAGAGCATTAGAATTTAATCTGCAAAAAGCAGTATAGATAAAATGTACTAATTGCCTTCTGTAAAAGGATCCTGGAATCTCTGTTTTTACATGTTGGGTGAGTATATGAGAAGCATTATAGTCACTTGTTTCTGAATTGATTCAAATGTATGGATTTAACACATTCAATTGTTCTGTACTTCACTATAGCATATGAAATTAATGAAAAAAGCCTGTTCTTGCTAAGATGCTGCATTTCCCTTGTGTTGTTGGGTGGGGGGGGAAGACAAATTAAAAAAAAACACATTTGAAAAGGAATCCAATAGAACACAATTTATTTTTATATAGCGTACTTCAGAGGCCACATCACAAAATGCTTTAGAGAAAGCTGGTACAATAAAGAGAGACTGCAGTACAGTGACAGGTGCACAGACAAAAAGGTACAACAAAGTTCAGAGATGAAAGAGAGGAAAAGAAAAGAATGTTGAAAATTAAATGGAATAAAGATGCAAATAATGGAGGTAGAATGGACGACTGAAAGGAAGCAGTACAGAGCTGACTACTCTTTAGAATTGCAAGTGAAAGTGAATAGGCATCTTTGAAACGCTAGAGATGATATGACAAAATAGGAATGTTCTTCATGTTTTCTCTGAACACTGTGTGTGTGCCTCAGTTTTCCTATGCATGTCTTAAGTATCTAGGTGGTGGGATAAGGGTGTGTGATTGCTGCAGAGCCTAGAGGGCCAGTGTGATGGTGTCTTCAGGGAGAATGGCCGACAGCCTGTCTCCTGGCAGCTGATGGCCTAGGCCCCTCCTCTGCAAAGGTGCCAACTGAAGATGTTGGAGAACAAAAAGATCAGGTGACCTCCTGGCCCAGGAAAGAGACAAAGGCCAGAGGAGGGGCTGGAGGGGGTTTACAGTTTGGAGCTGGCTGGGGAAATGGAGGGAGGCAGGTCTGGATCTGGCTCCCTACCCCCAAGATGGACCTGACCGAGGGGTCTGGTTTCCTGTACCTACAAGCTCTGTTTTGGACTGTGTTTTTGTCATCTAATAAACCTTCTGTTTTACTGGCTGGCTGAGAGTCACGTCTGACTTCGGAATTGGTGTTCAGGGCCCTGACTCCCCCACACTCTGTGACAGATGATAAAGAGGAAACAGTAGTGGTTTTAGGGGAAAAGATAGGTGAAAATTCCCAATACCTAGGGGCAGAAAATGTGAGTAAATGACTCCTGACCACGGAACAGAGCTGGAGGAGTCTAAAGCCATGTTTACTCTGCAAACCTTGCTGGATGAAAATTACATCAGCATAAAGCAGCCCCAGTTATTATATCATTTGCGCACGTGCATGCTTGGCTCTTTGCATTGGTGCTGCTCATGCTCACCAAAAGTGCATGTGTTGCAGCTCCATGGGAAGGTATCCCAGTGTGCATCTGGCCATCATCCAGTATGCTGGTTTTTGGGAAGTGTTGGCAATGCATGGTGGGGCAGAAATATGAAACGCAGGCGTGACTGGGAGCGAGATCTCAAGTGCCCATCGTGCAACTTTATCCATCCCATAATATCATCCATAGCCCATAATTTTTGCACTTTTAAAACAAATCTCATAAACCCACTCAACCCTTCTCATTGTCTACCATCTCTGACAGAAGCACAGAGCCTGCACTGCTCTGCACTATTGTCATAAGCATTGCATGCACAGGGCACACAATCCTCTGGTATTTCCAGAGCTGCAAGGAGAACTGAATCAGTGGGGAATGTGACAATTTTGTGGAGGACAGATTTCTGAGGAACACAGTGAGAACCAATTCAAGATTGTTGGTGGCATTCACGGAGCAGCTGCAGACAGTGGAGTGCCACTTCAGAACCTTAGAAACTAGCATTGACTGTGGGATCACATTGTCATGCAACTTGGGATGATGAGCAGTGGGTGCAGACCTTTCAGATGTGCAAGGCCACATTCTTGGATCTATGTTCCAAGCTCACCCCTGCAGGGGTTCCAGAATGAGAGCAGAGAAGCACGTGTCAATCACTTTGTGGAAGCTTGCAACATGGGATTGATACTGGCCAGTGGGGGATCATTTTGGAGTTAGGAACTCCACCGCTACCTGGCATGGCCATAGGAAAGGGATGTGCCTGGAGCATTATTATGCTTTCACAACCCCTGGCTGCCAAAACACTTTAAGGGCCATTGCAGCTTCCCCTATAGTAAATACTACAGGACCTATTATATTTACATTGTGTTGAACAATGGGAAGCCCTCATTTGCAGTATTGTGCTTCTTTCTAATTGCTTCCCGTGAATTACCAGGAAAAGCAGGAATGAAATTGGGGGCGAAATTGTGCAGAAAAGGGGGAGTTCCAGAGAGTACTGAATAAAGATATGGTATGTAAGATGACGCAGGGCACCCTAAGAGCTGACCACTCCCTTCTTTTTAAGCTGTTCCATATAATGGTATGCTGGAGATTGTGTCGTTCAGACACTGTCCTGAGTAGGAAGCAACATAGAGCCGCCTTGCCCTGCCCAGAAGGAGCTCAAGGAGAAATTGGGCCATAAGACCTCACAGCTTCTCTGCCAGCTCTCAAGTGCACAGGGGGTCTGTGGAGGGTGGGGAGGGGCATGTTATAACCTCCTTCTGCCCTTTTTGGGGTGTTGTTTGCCCCTGGTGTGCATAAAGGTTCTTGCCAGAGGCATGCGGGTGTGGGGAGAGCTCTTTGTGTTCCCCCATCCCACGCACTGAACATGGGCTGGGGCAAGGGGATTCTCTAGGGACATATGGTGACTTGTGAAGTTAATGATAGCTACACTTAAATGTAAAGCAAATATTTCTTCCTACTGCACATACTAAGCCCGTAGAATTCATCGCTATCTGAGCTCAGTCTAAAAACCAGATTCAAGCAAGCCAACAATCAAAAGTTAAGCAAATCAGAATTAAAGCTGTCCATGCAACCTAAAGTTAGCCCCCTGTGTGCATTTATCATGTCACAGTCATTAGTTACACAATCACTATTCTGGCCTTGCTCTTTATATAAAAACAATCTGAAGAAAGCACAGAGCACAGGTGGGTCCCAACCCACATGCAAAGCCCAGCTGCATAAACAACACTGCTCAGACTGATTTCTGGCAGCTTCTCAAAGGTGGAGCAGGGTGGATGCCACTAGAGACCTCACAAAATGTTTAGAGATCCTACCCCACTGCTATATGCTACTATCACATACTTAATTTGCAATCAAGTTCTTAATATTAAGAGCGCTTAACAGGCTGAGCCAGGTTAGCTCAAAGGTCACCACTGCATCTGCAACCACAATGTCTGGAGAGAGCCGTAACCCTGAGGGGTGATGGAACTCTCTAGAAAAGCCGTCTGATTAGTGAATTTCAGGGCATTGCAGCTGGTGGCCCATGGCAATACCTCTGTCCCAGCCCAGGAAGGTCTAACTCCTCAGCCAGGTCTCTTTCAGGCCCTTCTTTCAGGGCACAGTTTATTAATTTCAGCAAAAAGCTGGCAAAGTAACACAACTAAGCTTTCCCCTTGCCTCCTACAGGCTTCAGAGGGCCAGAGGCCTTTGACTCTGTACCTCTCTCTCTCTGCTCCTGGACCAGAACGGGACCCAAGCTCCCTTCTGTAGAGCCCCTTCCAATCAAAGTCTCCCAGCCCTTTGCAAGGATCATCTGGCTGCTTCCTAGATTTCCCATAATTAGAGCAATACAAAAAGCAGACAAAACACCCTCCTGATCCTGGAGGTGAGGTGAGGAGAGAAGAGGGATGAATAGACAACAGCAGATCCTCAGGCCCAGATCCTCAATAGTACTTAGGTGCCTAACTCCCAATGACAACCAGTGGCTCCTAAATACCACTAAGGCTCTGGGTATCAGCTACCACAGTGATGAACACAGTGTAAGTAGGTCAGAAGTACAGATATCAATTGTTTTCTAATAAAGACATCACAGGCCACTAACACCTCAACTGCAGTGTGACGGGGAAGAACCTTGTCAGTGAAAGGCCCAGGGTTATTCAGTAAATTTGTTTAGTCTGTGTCATGCAGAGGTCAGACAAGATAAGCATAGTGGTATCTTCTGGCCTGCCAAGCTATGCATCTACAAATACCTTATGTTTATAATGGTACTCCCTGGGGACCTACCGATGCAGAAGTGATTAAGAAGCAGCCTCTATATGTGTCAAACAAATAAAGGGCTTTAAGGAAAAAGGCAGGGAGCTAGACCCTCCGTTTGATATATTGTAAATATTTTGAGGTGCTCCAGTACTACAGTGAGGGATGTCATAGACAGCCCTATAAATGAATAAACGAACAATAAATAATGTAAGTAGCTGGCCTTCATGTCATAGAGCAGGGATAGTTATGAGCACTGTGACTTTTATGGTATAAGACCCAACAAAATTAAAACTACAACCCAAAAGGAAATGGAAAACTTGTAGTCTGAAACTTCAAAAAAAAATAAATCATAAAAGCTCAGGCTGACAATGAATTATTAAGATGATACCAGGGAATAGCATCTGTAGAAGGGATAAGTGATGCCAGTATGTCTGAAGTTCATAATGTATCTGGATTTCAGAAAGGTTCCTGAGCCTTGCATGAAAACAGTATGTTTCAGTTCAAAGGCTAAGCCTTTGGAATAGCTTCAGACACTATGGTAGCTGGTATACGCCACTGAAATTAAAATAAACCAAATAAACCTAAATCAAAATGGAACCAGATTGCTGGCACTTAAAATTAAAAAGGTTGTTAATCAATTTTTAAACTAAGGGCTGGGGGAAAGCTGACAGGGCTGAAGGAGAACATGATTTGGACAAAGACATCCCTTAGGGGAGGATCTACTAATGGAGATTCTCTGTGTCCTAGTAAGGAGGAAAGGATGGAAGATGATAAAATACAGGTAGGATCTGGTGAGAAACAGTCAAATGAAAAAAACGTCCCATTCAATTACATCATGTAATGGCAGACAGCTAAAAAGGGACAAGTTTCTAAAGTGCTTATATACCAATGCTAGGAGTCTAAATAATAAGATGGGTGAACTAGAGTGCCTCGTATTAAATGAGGATATTGATATAATAGGCATCACAGAAACTTGAAAGAATGAGGATAATCAATGGGACACAGTAATACCAGTGTGCAAAATATATCAGAAGGACAGAACAGGTCGTGCTTGTGGGGGAGTGGCACTATATGTGAAAGAAAGAGTAGAATCAAATGAAGTAAAAATCTTAAATGAACCAAACTGTACCATAGACTCTCTATGGATAGTAATTCCATGCTCTAATTATAAGAGCGTAGAAGTAGGGATATATTACCGACCACCTGACCACGATGCTGATAATGACTGCGAAATGCTCAGGGAGATTAGAGAGGATATTAAAATGAAAAAAACCTCAGCAATAATAACAGGGAATTTCATATTGACTGGGTACTGTCACCTCAGGATGGGATGCAGAGAAAAAGTTTCTTGACACCTTAAATGACTGCTTCTTGGACCAGCTAGTCCTGGAACCCACAAGAGGAGAGGCAATTCCTGATTTAGTCCTAAGTGGAGCACAGGATCTGGTCCAAGAGGTGAATACATCTGGACTGCTTGGTAATAGTGACCATAATATAATTAAATGTAACATCCCTGTGGTGGGGAAAGCACCACAGCAGCCCAACACTGTAGCATTTAATTTCATAAAGGGGACTACACAAAACTGAAACAGAAATAAAAAGTACAGCGCAAAAAGAGAAATCCCTGCAAGTTGCATGGAAACTTTTCAAAGACACCATAATAGAGGCTCACCTTCAATGTGTACCCCAAATTAAAAAACATTGTTTTCCATATGTTCCATAATTCCTAGGTTGGATGTTAGGAAATACTATTTCACTAGGAGGGTGGTGAAGCACTGTAATGGGTTACCAAAGGAGGTGGTGGAATCTCCATCCTTAGAGGTTTTTAAGGTCAGGCTTGACAAAGCCCTGGCTGGGATGATTTAGTTGGGGTTGGTCCTGCATTGAGCAGGGGATTGGACTAGATGATCTCTTGAGGTCTCTTCCAACAATGATTCTATGATAGTAAGAAAACCAAAAAAGTGCCACTATGGCTAAACAATGAAGTAAAAGAACCTGTGAGAGACAAAAAGGCATCTCTTAAAAAGTGGAAGTTAAATCCTAGCGAGGAAAATATGAAGGAGCAGAAACTTCGCAAATGAAGTGTAAAAATATAATTAGGAATGCCAAAAAATAATTTGAATAACAGCTAGCCAGAGACTCGAAAAGTAATAGCAATTTTTTTAAAAGTACATCAGAAGCAGGAAGCCTGCTAAACAACCGGTGGGACCATTGGACGATCGAGATGCCAAAGGAGCACTCGAAGACAATAAGGCCATTGCAGAGAAACTAAATGAATTCATTGCATCAGTCTTCACGGCTGAGGATCCGAGGGAGATTCCCAAACCTGAGCCATTCTTTTTAGGTGCCAAATCTGAGGAACTGTCCCAGATTGAGGTGTCATTAGAGGAAGTTTTGGAATAAATCGATAAACTAAACAGTAATAAGTCTCCAGGACCTGATGGTATTCACCCAAGAGTTCTGAAGGAACTCAAATGTGAAATTGCAGAACTACTAACTGTAGTCTGTTACCTTTGGCACATGGCCCACCAGGGTAAGCCCCATGATGAGCTGGGCCAGTTTGTTTACCTGCCGCGGCCGCAGGTTTGGCTGATTGCAGCTCCCACGGTCGCAGTTCACCACTACAGGCCAATGGGGGATACAGGAAGCGGCGGCCAGCACATCCCTCTGTCTGCGCTGCTTCCCGCAGCCCCCATTGGCCTGGAACACTGAACTGCAGCCGTGGGAGCTGTGATCAACTGAACCTGCAGATGCGGCAGGTAAACAAACCAGCCTGGCGCTCCAGGGGCCTTACCCTGGTGGGCTGCATGCCAAAGGTTGCTGTAACCCATCATTTAAATCAGCTTCTATACCAATAACTGGAGGATAGCTAATGTGATGACAATTTTTAAAAAGGGCTCCAGAGGTGATCCCAGCAATTACAGGCTGGTAAGCCTGACTTCAGTACTGGGCAAAATGGTTGAAACTATAGGAAAGAACAAAATTGTCAAACACATAGAAAAACATAATTTGTTGGGGAAGAAGGAACATGTTTTTTGTAAAGGGAAATCATGCCTCACCAATCTACTAGAATAGTTCAAAGGGGTCAACAAACATATGGACAAAGGAGATCCAGTGGCTATAGTATACTTAGACTTTCAGAAAGCCTTTGACAAGGTTCCTCCTGAGCAAAGTAAGCTGTCATGGGCTAAGAGGGAAGGTCCTTTTATGGGCTGGGAACTGGTAAAAAGATAGGAAACAAAAGGTAGGAAGAAATTGTCATTTTTCAGAATGGAGAGCAATAAATATTGGTGTCCCCCAGGAGTTTGTACTGGGACCAGTCCTATTCACCAAATTCATAAATGATCTGGAAAAAGGAATAAACAGTGAGGTGGCAACATTTGCAGATAATACAAAACTACTCAAGATAGTTAAGTCCCAGGCAGACTGCGAAGAGCTACAGAAGAATCTCACAAAACTGAATGACTGGGCAACAAAATGGCAGATGAAATTCAATGTTAATAAATAAAAAGAAATGCACATTGGAAAACATAATCCCAACTATACATATAAAATGATGGGGTCTAAATTAGCTGTTACAACTCAAAAAAGAGATCTTGGAATCATTGTGGATAGTTCTTTGAAAACATCCACTTAACGTGTAGTGGCAGTCAAAAAAGTGAACAGAATGTTGAACAAGCGAACAGAATGTTGGCGATCATTAAGAAAGGGATAGATAATAAGAGAGAAAATATCATATTGTCTCTATATAAATCCATGGTATGCCCACATCTTGAATACTGCGTGCCAATGTGGTCGCCTCATCTCAAAAAAGATATATTGGAATTGAAAAAGGTTCAGAAAAGGGCAACAAAAATTATTAGGGGTATGGTATGGCTTCCATATGAGCAAAAATCAAAAAAATTGGATTTTTTCAGCTTGGAAAAGAGACAACTAAGGGGAGATATGACAGGTCAATAAAATCATGAGTGATGTGGAGAAAGTAAATAAGGAAGTGTTATTTACTTCTTCTCATAACACGAGAACTAGGAGTCACCAAATGAAATTAATAGGCAGCAGGTTTAAAACAAACAAACAAAAGGATCAAAGAGTCCTGTGGCACCTTATAGACTAACAGGTGTTTTGGAGCATGAGCTTTCATGGGTGAGTACCCACTTCGTCCGATGCATGTAGTTAGTCTACAAGGTGCCACAGGACTCTTTGCTGCTTTTACAGATCCAGACTAACGCAGCTAGCCCTTTGATACTAAACAAAAGGAAGTATTAGTCAACCTGTGGAACTCTTAGCCAATGGATGTTGTGAAGGCCAAAACTATAACAGAGTTTAAAAAAGAACAAGATACATTCAAAGAGGATAGGTCCATCAATGACTATTAGCCAGGAGGGGCAGTGATTCTGTCCCTAGCCTCTGTTTTGCAGAAGCTGGGAATGAGCGACCGAGAAAGGACCGCTTGATGTTTACCTGTTCTATTCATTCCCTCTGGGGCACCTGGCACTGGCCATGTAGGAAGACAGGATACTGGGCTAGAGGGACCTTTGGTCTGACCCCGTATGGCCGTTCTTATATTCTGAAAAATGAATAACTGTAGTGTCTTCTGTTAGAATACTCACCAGTGCTTAATAAGGACATTTGGTTTTGTACCAAAGCATATTCACTTTTAGAAGTCTGTAGATGTAGTCTGTGGACTCATGTTAAACTATAAAAATATCCAGAGAACAAAATTACCTAGTCAAAAGTTGGCATCCAAAAGAAGACATGTTTTTTAAGGCATGAAGACTTCTTACTTTGCAACTGTCTTCTCTAACGTTGCTTCACTTTTCCTCCGAGTCCTTGGTCTGCCTCCCTGTGCCAGGGCAAAGCAAGTGAGCTTTCCATATCTCCAGTCTGCTGGGGCTGGACGATCAGAAACTCTGCCATTGGTATCAGAAGGGTAGAATACAGGGGTTGCTGGTCTCAATCCTGGGATAACAGAGTGACATTTAATGGCCTATGTTATACAGGAGGTCTGACTAAATGATCTTACGGTCCCTTCTAGACTCAGAAATCTAAGCATTGATGGATGTGGCCACACTGTAATCAAGAGATATAACTGCAGCATTTCTAGACATACTGGAACTAGTTTTGATCTAGTTTGTTCAGAGATAGCCAGAGTAATGACAGCAGCAACACTGCAGCAGCATGGCAGGGGCACTGGTAGACACTGGAGTGTCTATCCAGGGTCCTGGGAGGGTGGAGTTAACCCATGCAGCCCTCCATGTGCCCCCCCACCATGTTGTCACAGCTCCACTGCAATTGTAACTTAAACTAGCCTTGATCTAGCTAGATCAGTAGCTTGGGAACTTCTACAAATGCTGAAATGATACCTCCCAAATGTAGTGCAGATATAACTCTATGAATCCTCAGCTGGTGTAAACAGTCATGGCTATGATAAGTTATATCAGCTGAAGATCTCCCCCAGAGCATCCAGAGAGCCACTCTAGAATGTCCACTGAGCCATTCCACAGCTGCTCTGCTCTTCAGGATCCTGTAAGTGTTGCTGAAACCAGTAAGGAAATATGTTGCATCCACAGGTGCTTGTTTTCAAGTTATTAAACAATCTGATTCCTTAACACATTACTTACCCTTCTAGGGGTAAATAGGTAACACAAAGTGGTTGTTCTTAGCATGCACAATTCTCAGCAGGAGACTAAGGCCTAGAGATGCTCAAAGATATTTAGGCTCCAAACTTTCACTGATGTTCCAAGAGAAGTTAGGATCCTAAATACCTTTGAGGATCTGGACCTCAGTGAATAGTTCATATTCTGCTCTTACTTCAGTCCCTTCTTATAGGTATTTCTGCTCTCTTCTGTGTAAAGGGGGATATCAGGAATCTGACATACAGTTTGTTGGTTTTTTTCTGTCTGTTTAGAATTACAGTAGTCCCAGCCACAGAATGGGCAGAGCTTAAGTTGCACAATAGAAATATTCTTGACCTTTGTACATTTTTGGTAATTTTTCCAAGTGGTCTCTGAGGCCAAGTGGAAATGATTGGATAGTCATAAGTATGCTCCTTTCACAAGAGGGGTTTAGAACAGTGGCTCCTAATATTTTTGCACAATTGAAGCCCTTTTCCCAAGAACAGAGCCATAACTTCTGTCCCAAGGCAGAGGCGTGAGAAGACCTGAACACTGATTTTGTCAAATGAGAAGGGGGTGCGGGGCAGGATGTGACAGTCTCCCTGGGATGTTCTGCGTATCACAGATCTGTGCTCTGCAGTAGCTTCATCTGTCCTAATATGGAGAGGGCTCATGAGGAAGGCCAGGACAGGTGCAGGAACCTAACCTGTGACAAGATTCCACAGAGAGCTGCAGGGAGCCATAGAACAAACACTGCCCACCACTTCTCATTCAGCTCTGTGTGTTCTAACTAGCTCTGGCACCTGGGCTGCTCCAAACCTTCCCATAGGTGGCAGCAGCACATCTGAGGCGCACAATGGGAACAGCTATGGTCTGAAGGTTGGAGCACATAACCTACCTCTGACAAGCCTCTCTCAGCCTCCAAGGTTGCAAGAGGGATGCCAAGTTTATATTGGTGTTTTCATCTTCTCTTCACTTGCACAGTGAATTGCTTTCCCAGAGAATGAACAAGGAGTTTAAACTAGATGCTGACTGATCTCTTCTTGTCTGAACTCTCTCCATTCCCCTCAAAAGAAGGTGGACTTCTTCTTGGGATGAATCTTCTAGCTGCTCTGTTTCACCTAGTATTTTTATTAGATATGGGATGGTGTCACATCATACATGAATCACTTTTGGATTTGGTGGTGCGCAGAAGGATGTACAATAGCCTTTGGCCAAGGTTTCCAAAAAAAAATGGAGTCTAAAGTTGACCTTTAAACGCTTAATTAGACTTTTAATTCTGTATCCTGTCTTCTGATAGCAGCCACTGCCAGATTCTCAGGAGGGAATGACCGGAAGAGATGATTTTGAGCAATCCATCCCATCGTCCACTCCCAGCTTCTGGAAGTGGGAAGTTTAGGGATATCCAGAAATGGACTTGCATCTGTGACCATCTTGTCTAATAGCCATTGAGAGACTTATCCTCCATGAACTTACCTAATTCTTTTTTGAACTCCATTTTACTTTTGACCTTCACAACATCCCTGGCAATGAGTTCCACAGGTTGACTGTGCATTATGTGAAGTACTGTCTTATATTTGTTTTAAACCTGCTACCAATTAATTTCATTGGGTTACACCTAGTTCTTGTGGTATGTCAGTCATGATTTCCTAGACCTCTACCATATCATCCTGGAGTCATCTCTTTTCAAAGCTGATCAATCCCAGTCCTGTTCATCTATCCTTCTACAGAAGCTGTTCCATGCCCCTAATCATTTTGTTGCCCTTCTGTGCATCTTTTCCAATTCTAATATATCATATTTGAGATGGGGTGCTTAGACTCCACACAGTATTGAAGGTGTGGGCATACCATGGATTTATATAGTGGGATTGTATTTTCCATTTTATTTATTCATATTTTCTCTTTTCAAAAGATTCCTATCATTTCGTGACCTTTTTTACTGTGACTAGGTGCATTCACCTCTTGTGACTGCCTCCTGTTGGCTGGGTGTGATCCTGCACTCGTTCCTGGTCCTGATGCTGCTTGTAGGTGGTTGCCCTCATCAGGCAGGACTGCAGTGACTCAGCCTTCCAGCCAAGTCATACCTTCAATATGCATGAATGAACCCTTCCTGGGGAACAAAGGTTTGACGCATGGTCTGAGCTTACTAGGATCTTCAGCACCATCTCTGGACCCTTTAAATCTCATCCTTTTCTTGGACTATACTGAGGAGTCTATCTGGAACTGTCACTCTGCCCTCACCAGAGTCTTGAGCCCTGCCTCTAGGCCCCTATAAATCCCGCCCTTCACCTGAGCTTCCAAACAGAGCCTTATCCCCTTCATGGGACTTAGAGCACTTCACTAGTGGTCAGAGGGGCCACCCTCTACTCTGGGTCCCAGGCCAGGGACCCTTCACTCAGCAGCCATGTACTGCTTCCTTTGCTTGGTTGATTCAGTTAGTCCCCAGGTCTTTTCCCACATAAACCCGTCTCTTCACCCTTGCCTCAGGGCTGGTGTTTTCAAACGCCGTCCTTCCTTGCTGCATGCAAGTATCACCAGAACCCTCTTTCTAGTTCTCTTCTTAAGCTCCTGTGACCAACATCAAGCACACATCCTTGCTCCTCTGATCCCAACCCAGAACTGACCTGCTCAGGCCAAGCAACAAATTTTAACTGAGCCTGCTGTGCTCTGATAGGCTGTGGGGAAGCAGCCATTTTAGGCAGGCCTGGAGACTTCACTGCTCTTATCCTGGGGCCAGATATGGTAGGACCACAAAGCCTCTAGTAGGGGGCCTCAAAGGGCTTGGTACACCCTGTCACAGACTGCCGCTGCACATTGAAAGGATGTTTCAGAGAACTATCCATGGTGATCTCTTTCTTGAGTGGTGACAATTAATTCAGACCCCCATTATTTTGTATGAACAGTTGGAATGATTTTTTGCAATGTGCAATACTTTGCATTTGTCAACACTGAATTTCATTTGCCATTTTGTTACCCAGTCACCCATTTTTATGAGATCTCATTTTTGTGAAATCCCTTTGTAGCTATTCACAGTCTTGAGTAATTTTGTATCATCTGCAAAATTTGCAACCTCTCTGTTTAGCCCCTTTTCCAGATCATTTATGAATAGGTTGAACAACGTGGATCCCAGTACAGATCCTTGGTGAAACTCGCTATTTACCTCATTTCACTGTGAAAATTGTTGTCTCCCTCAAAGAATTCTAAAAGATTGGTGAGGCATGATTTCACTTCACAAAAGCTGTGTTGATTCTTCCCCAAATATCATGTTCAGCTATGTATCTGACAATTATATTATTTACTATTGTTTCAACCAATTTGCCTGGTACTGAAAATGGGCTTACTGTCATGTGATTGCCAGGATCACCACTGGAGCCTTTTTTCAAAATTAGTGTTACCTTAGTTATCTGCCAGTTATCTGGTACAGAGGATGATTTAAGCTATAGGTTACATACCACAGTTAATAGTTCTGCAATTTCAGAGTGCTTGGCATTCTGGCGCCTGGAGCCACCCCTGACTCTTGTAGTATACTACCAAGATAATAGTATGCAATATCAATTCCCATTCCAATTTTGTACCCTTTCCTTATGTTACTCATTTGCATCTACTGACACCTCAATCTGGGACAGTTCCTCAGATTCGTCACCTAAAAAGAATAGCTCAAGTGTGGGAAACTCCCTCACATCCTCTGAAGTGAAGACCGATGCAAAGAATTCATTTAGCTTCTCCATAATGGTCTTGTCTTCCTTGAGTGCTCCTTTAGCACCTCGATTGTCCAGTGGCCCCACTGACTGTTTGGCAGGCTTCTTTACAAAAATTACGTTAAAAATTTGCTATTAGTTTTTGCACCTTTAGTTAGCGGCTCTTCAAATTCTTTCTTGGATGGTCTTCTTTTTCTTTTACATTTGACTTGCCAGAGTTTATGCTCCTTTCTATTTTCCTCACTAGGATTTGACTTCCACTTTTAAAGGATGCCTTTTTGCCTCTAATCACCTCTTTCACTTTGGGCTTTCGCCATGGTGGCATTTTTTGGTTTTGGTCCTTCCATAATTCTCACAGACTCTCTTTTCTATGTAGAAAACGCGTTCTTCCTCCAGGCCCCCCAGGTACACTGTTACATCACCTCTGCACCAGTTGTTCTGTCCAGTTCTGTGATAGGGTACAAAATCTGCCTTTTTCTGTTTGCTCCCCTTAATCTTCTCAGTGCCTGGTGCTTCACTTTATTATTAGATATGCCTTGCATCTTGAAATGTAATTTTCATCCCAGATGTCTCTACGTTTTTAGTCAAGGTTTTGCTCTAAGTTTTTGTTTAGTTTATTTGCAACACAATCTGTTTGAGCCCTTTCATTCATTCACTCATTTGTTCTCATAATCTGTCACTTTTGAAAGAGTCATTTGATTGTAGGATGCTCTCCTGAAGCTCTTCCTGATGATTTCTACCTTCCACAGCAAGCTTAAGTCCAATCCAATTCTTTTCTCTGATTTCTGTGTATTCTGAGCATTTCTTTAAATCAGATTTAACATCCTCCTATGGATATTCTCACCAGCATATCCTGTTTGACTTCTGTTAGGTAAGATCTCTATTCTGAGGCTCAAATTATGCCTTCGACTACAGTGATGTCAACTGGATTGCAGGGGTGTATCACAGGGCAAAATCTAGCTCTATAGGCTGTGTTCAGAGATGAGTATAAATGAGATTATGAGAATCTAAGCTTGTCTAATTTAAACCTAAACCGAGGTAGGAGGTAACATACTGTTACTTGAACTTCCTGCTTCTTCCACCTCTTCTGCTTTTCCTTGGCATGTAAATTACATAATTTAGACTGTCTTAGATTCAGACTCAGTGGACCAAATTCAGAGATAATGTGTAATGAGGTGTTAAACTATATGCTAGGGAGTGGGTGGTAGTCCAGGAGACGCTGAGTCTCTTTTATTATGATTTATATACTTGGTAGTGGAGAAAGTGTAAATACAACATTTACATGGCATTAACGTAAGTCTCACTTAGACTCATCTCTGAATTTGGTTCCATGATTTGTTATGGTGGAGGTCTTCTATCAACTCTTGTCAGGGGTGGCTCCAGGTATTTTGCTGCCCCAAGCCTGGCAGGCAGGCTGCCTTCGGTGGCTTGCCTGCGGGAGGCCCCGGTCCCACGGATTCGGTGGCACGCCTGCAGGAGGTCCTGTGAAGCCGCGGGACCAGCAGACCCTCCGCAGGCATGCCACCACAGGCAACCTGCCTGCCACCCTCGCGGCGACTGGCAGAGCACCCCACCCGTGGCTTGCCGCCCCAGGCACAAGCTTGGTGTGCTGGTGCCTGGAGCTGCCCCTGACTCTTGTAGTATACTACCGAGATAATAGTATATGATATCAATTCCCATTCCAATTTTGTAATCTTTCCTTATGTTACTCATTTGCATCTCATGACACAGGCTTATAAATGAAGTATCATTTTCACAAATTTCTTTATAACATATATAACCTTTACTGATGGTGTTAGCACAGAATTTTTTATGCAGTATCTAACTGCACAGTAAGCTACCGGATAATCAATGATTTTGGCTTTGGACAATTTTAAATTATATTCTGATTTAAAAGCATTTGATTCTTCTGGTTAGACAAAAATCCAGCATGCCTAATGACATGTAATCTTTGTAAATGGAAGGTAGGAAGCTAATTAAGGCATAGTACTGTGCAATTTTTTTTTGCCAGCTTTTAGAAGTTGAATATTCATAATATTTCTAACCCCTTGGCAGATGAGGTACACTGAATAGTTATCACCAGAAACGTGTGCGGACTGGGGAATGTACCTCTACCTTGCATCCATGGTGTTAAATTCTCAGAAATTTCCTTATTTCTGTATTGAGATACACTGGACTATTGTTCCCATTAATGACACTAGAATCTTATTTGACAAGGGGTTATTCCCCCGTGTGGCTTCTTTTATTGCCTGCCCTGACTCTCTGCTTAGCACATGGAAGATGCCATTTTTCTCTTTACATGCAGGATCCTTAACGATATTAAAGACATGGATGCTTCCTATTTGTTTAAATATATTCCTGTGGAAATGCTTGTAAAAATAAATATGCTCCTTGAGGGATGCAACATCTGTTTGTGATTGCTGTTCTGTCACTGCCCTTAGGGAAAACATCTGTGATGGTGGACACCAGCTGCATCTCCCTTTTCTATTTCTGCTCAGAATTAGCATGGACCATGTAGACATGTGCCTTTTGTGATTTGTTTCCTAAGGGTCTTGTAAACATCACTGTATTCAGCAATATCTCTTTAATTGTGATCTGTGTTCACTGATACCTTTGCTGAACTTCTGGAGTGGAATATAGTGTCTTTGGCAAATTACAGCGTCTGTCACTTGTTGTACACATTGGACCATACAGTGATTTTATTTTTTGTGTGTGGAAAGTGGGCCAGTCTGAGTCGCCATGAGAAACAGCTGCACTGCTCTAGCTTTGCCCAATTGCCCTAAAACTTGGCTGAGTGATCTGCTGAAGCTTCCTTTAGTGTTGGGGAATCCCTGTGCTTTGGTGGACTGTTCACACCCCAGCATGAGGTTCACACCCCTAGCAATCCCCTAATGTCCCTTTAGGGATTAAACCAGCCCAGGAATCCATCTTTGCCCCTTTTTAGGGCCTGCACCAAGCCTAGTTCAGGCAGATTTCTGCACGGTTGCCTGTTCTGATTCTGCAGCCTTCATGCAAATCTCTAGGGAGTGGCAGGGTTCCCATAGGCACAGATGCCCACAGAGATTTCTTCTATGTAAGCCTCTACCAGTGGGTGCTAGTGTAGAAAGGGGTGATTCAGCCCACGGGATTTTCTTCACGTCAACATTTCACTTGAGGGCTAGTCCTGGTCTCTTTTATATCTATCAGTTCATTGGCAAATCTCAGGGGTATTTCTGTCATTCAAAAGTAACCACGGGCAATGTTTAATCAGGTATAGATGAAAAAGCCACACTCTGATGTTCATTTCAGTGACAATTTATAATTCATGAATAACCCCCCTTCTTTTAAAGATAGTTACAGTTTCTTTCATCAGTAGACTAAACCATAAAAACACAAAACAAACAACCCCCCCTTCTCCCCTCCCAGGAAATAAAAAGTTAAGGATTAAAAGATTGCACAGTCAAGCATGCTCCAATTAGGAAAAGCCAGAAGAAATTAGGCCCATTTTGAACCCCAAAATCTCACATCCATGCAACCTTCACTCAGTCCCCTAGTGCATATGCATTATGATAGAGTCTTTAATCATATGCAGAAGTGGCCACTTGTGAAAAATTAGGTATCCATGACTTGTCCTGTATCACATAGGAACTCTGTAGTGGATACAGGGCCAGAATCCAGTTCTCCAGGTCAGAATTCAACTGCCCTAAACACAAGGCTATCTTTTTTCTTCCGGTATTCCCTGCCTCATTCGGTACAAACCTTCCAGCTTCTACAACAAATGAAGCAAGGGTCCTACAGACAGACTCCTTTACCACACAGCTCTGATTCATCCCCAAAGCAGACCCACCCAGTGCACTGAATGAAACAGGGGTCCTGCGTAAAAAAGAACATGGGACCATATAAGTAAAGTCTGTCCCATAATGCATAAAGGGGCTGAATGTAGGTAGCATAGGTGTGACATGCAGGTCACACCCTGGCTTCCAGCACTCAGTGACTGTTTGCCGAGTGGCCCCAGAGCCCTCCCAGTTCTGAATTTCCCCAAAAGGTGTCTCCCTGCCGTGTCCAGCCTGGTCCTGGAGCACTCTGAGGAATTGTGGGATTCACTGCTCCTTCAAAGAGACCAGCGTTACTAATTGCTTAGTAAATCCAAGCACTGGGCTGGTAAAGATAAAAAGTAAAACAAGGCTATTCAGTTAGAAAAGAGAGGTTTTAAGTGAGTTGAAGTAAAGGGATAAAGATAGGAAGGGTTTCAAACAAAAAAAAAAGTGAAAACTCGCTTTTTAATGGCTAAGTCCCAACTTAACATGATCCAGTCCTCATTTGAGGTATTTTCCTCACCAATCTTGCTTCCTAACTTAGGGGTTCTCTGCCCTTCTCTTTATAGTCCAGTGAATCTTTGAAAAGTACTTCTCTCAAAGTTCCTTCAAGAGGCAGGAAGGCTCCCTGGGGGGTGCAGTCTCCACACCCAAAGAGATTGTTAAGTGATCACTTCCCCACTCTCCACTTTCTGTCCTGAAGGCTTCGTTTGCCTTGGATGCAAATGTGCTTTTCTTTGTGGTCACACCTTGCTCAATTTACATTGGAGGCACATTCAAACAAGCAGAACCTCATTCCTTTGTCAGGAAAAAAATCCTGTTGATAAAGTCCCCCGATGTACCTGATTTAAAAACATTTTAGTCATAATTCCAGCACATCTGTATAATCCTTTGTGGGTTGACCGTACATGCATCACACAAGAATATCAATGATCAGGGAGTTATTAATTTTCCAGTTATATATTACATGCCACCTTTTAGGTAGATATCCTGACAACAGTTTTAGGTGTAGTGAGTAGGTTTGGCCTGGCACGAACCGCTGACACAGAGTAGTCAACCACCAAAAGCCTCTGTGTTTCAATGGGCAATGCTCTTTCTGGCACTTCCTAACTGGAGTTAAGTTAATCCTTAACTTTGTATTTCCTAAATGTTTATGGTTTAACTAACATTAAACTTAACACCAAACACAATTTTTGTTTGTGAATTTCCTTAGTTTAATGGAAAAAAATATTTTGTGTGTGTGTTATTTAAATCATGAAACACTTATACATTGAAGACAATGAATGTGTATTTTTTGCTGTGGTTATCTTTGTCAAGCTCCATATTTCACCACTTATGCCACGTTGGATAAGTTTCACTGCAAATTCTAAATGACATCTTTTCTGAAAAGAAAATGTGTAACCGAGTATGGTACTCTGATCTATAATGTTCTGCTTTTTTAAAAAGGTAAATACTCAGAAAGTCACAGCCCCCAATTTGTAAGCAGCCGTGTGCATAAAATCTACATGAAACGGAACTGGAAGTTGTATCTTATTTTCATGTAACCATGTTTTGATGAAAGTAACAAACCATAACCCTTTGAAAAGGAACAAAGATAATTTACCCCCAGGACAAACCCAAGGAAGCACAGCAGGAGCTTATCCAAATCCAGTCTGCTTTCCTGACTGCACATCCTGGGACCCCGCTCTATAATAACATTATGGTTGTCTAGGGGAAATCAGTTATCAAAGGCAGCCATTGCCATGACAATCAGAGCAATAGTGACTTTCCAAGTATGCAAATAAACTAAAAGGAGTAAGTGGCTGATTATTTCTGATGTCCCAATGTTATTGCTCACACAGGAGCCTGGGGTTAGAAAATGTTCACCAGGGGGAAATCAGGCTTTTTCAAAGCTCCAGTTTTCCCAAATATCCTAAAAAATCACAACATACAAACCTAAAACACACACTGGAAATCACTCCACATACACACTAATCAGTGGTGGAAATTTGGTTCAAATGGCCCATGGCACATTTACAAAAAAGGGTTTTGAAAAACAGTGAGAAAACTGATGCAGCCTTAACTATGACCTCACTGCTTCAAGACTATCATGTAAATCTTATAATACAAAACCCTCTTTCCCCCTTCTCTCCCTGGCTCTTGCAGCTGCTACTTTCTTCATTTTAAATAAAAGTGCGGAAAGACAAGGGAATAGATAACAAGTTGTATGGGAAGAAAAAATGGATTATAACCTATAACGCTGGGTTTAGCAGGCCAATGCTCAATCCACTGAGCTATCCCTCCCAGGCTGTGGAGCTGTATAATGTGATTGTGTGATTTCAACTATCCAGTGCACTTTTTGGTGTGTATATTATATCTGGATTGTTGGCTGAGAGAAGTTTGTACTTACGTATTCTATAGGTATAATCTCATTGACATCTTTAGTCTTCTTACTTCTTTCAGAATATAGTATAACAATAACATTCCCCTGGTATCTTCTGTCGTTTATACATGTGCCTGTTTCAACAGACATGAGAAGCCCTCCTGAAGCCATATGTGAAGATAAACATGTTGGCAGTTATTTTCAGGATCTGAACTTTAATCACTACATATTTATGCATTTTAATTTTCTGCTGCACTGTCTTGCTTTCAATATGTTTCTGTCTATCATATCTTCAAATCATCTTCTGCTTGTTGTAACAGCATCACTCCATCTTAATTTCAAATGTAGTCTTCCTATTATAATCAATGCCTGTTGTGAAATGCTTTCTCGCTATTCAGGTCTAGCTTATAGAATTTTTGTCATTTGTTATAATATCCTGTTATCTTTTATACCTCTTACTTGAGATTATACCTTTCCCTCCCAACCCCCTGTTATCTGTAATGTGTCATGTTTCATGTCTGGTCAGATGATAAATTGTATTTAGAATTTTAACTGCCTACCAAATGTAAATGAGCACTCAGCCAATTTTAAAGGGTTTTCCATAAATCACAAAGTTTCACTGAAATTCCAGTGAAGCTAAGAGCTGGATTCAAAACAGTTATAAACCACAGAACGAACACAAAGAACTAGTGTTATTTGTGGTTTTTAAAAGTGTGCTTAGCATGCTTTTTCACCCTAATGAAACTTCAGCTTCAGGATATTCTCAGTCAATAGAATAATAATTGGAAACCTACATTTGAAAACACAATTGGTGATTTTGGGTGCCTCAACTTTTCTTTGCACAACTTGATACACGTTAAAAAGACCTGATTTGTCAAAGGCCAGGCGCTCCATGTAAGTGTTCTACAAAAAAGCATGGATCACCCTTTTCCATACACATCCACTCCTTCCATGTTCATGGACTAGCTTTCTGCAGTTTTTTGCAGTAATGGCTTAACCAGGAATTCTCCTCTTTTTCAAATGACTTCAACTGTCAAATATGTTTGCTCAGTTTCCCAGAAATGTTCAGGAAAAAAGCTATTTAACCTGGAGAATGAACCTTAAATGAACCTTGAAAATGCGAAAATATAGTTACAAGTTGTGGGGAAATTAATTTTGGTTCTTTAATGGAACACTGACTGGACCCTTAAATACGGAGGGGGCAGATGCTCAAAAAAGACAAAGACTCAAAAGCTTCTACTCAGGCAACTAAATAAGTATAAACTGTTGAATGCAGAGCTCTTTTGCAATCTGAACCAGAGATTTCACCAAAATAAATTCTTCACTTCTCTTCCTCCTCCTGCTTCTTATAAGTGCCTTTTTCCACTTCTGGTCATGGCTTACAACTTGAGCTCTGACCTCTACTGATATGCTGTAGAACTCATAGAATTAACTAGAGCAGGAGTCAGCAACCTTTCAGAAGTGTGTGCTGAGTCTTCATTTATTCACTCTAATTTAAGGTTTTGCATGCCAGTAATACATTTTAAAGTTTTTAGAAGGTCTCTTTCTATAGGTCTATAATAGATAACTAAACTATTTTATGTAAAGTAAATAAGGTTTTTAAAATGTTTAAGAAGCTTCATTTAAAATGAAATTAAAATGCAGAGTCCCCCGGACCGGTGGCCAGGACCCAAGCAGCGTGAGTGCTACTGAAAATCAGCTCACGTGCTGCCTTTGGCACGCGTGCCATAGCTTGCCTACCCCTGAACTAGAGTTACAAACTACTAGTAATTTTTATCATTAAAGGCAAACTTAAACCAAAATTTCCCATCTAACCACTCCAAACTTTGGGGAAGTTCGAACCCACATCCAAACTTTGCATATGGCTTAGAAGTGAGCAAGATTTTTCATACAAAACATTTTTTTTTGCGGTAAAGTGCAGATTCACATTGACTGCAACATTTCACAATTTTGTTTTGAATCCAGATTATTTTAGTCTAAACAAGAAAATTCAAAAACAAAAAAGAACTGCCATGTTTTATTTCAATATTTTTAGAGGAAACATTTAGATTTTTCAATTCAAAATGGCTTTTCATTCAAAATTTGCTTCAGTTTTATTTTAAAAACATTGTTTCAGTTCAAACTATTTAAAACTTATTTGTTTACCAAAAATGTGTGATTTTTTTAAAATTGTTTTGATTCAATGCAATTTTTGGGAGGGAGAGGGGAAAATGGGGAATGAGGGAGATCAGCCAGTGACCTGAAAATGTTTTACTCACACAGCTCTAATCTGACTCCTAACTCTGTAATGGCTCAAACAAAAACCCAGATTGAGACTCCCCTGAGGTGTACATACATTGATTATAGAGCCATTTTTTTTCAATTTCAGCCCATCTCTAACCATCATAGTTGGACCAGTAGTAAAGGGCCCAATCCAGGGAGCTCATGTAACTAATCTTTACACAAATAACAATCTCATTGAAATCAGTGGAATTATTCATGAGCAAGTACTGGTTTTATTCATGGGTGGGGGCTGGGGGGGATGAGTTCAGTTCACCATTCTTTATGGGGTTACATTTTGTATTATTTGCAAATCTTTGGAAGCCTGCCAGGTTTTTTTGTTTGTTTGTTTGCTTGCTTGTTTTGTAATTGATTGCAAATTCTGAAAGTTTTGAGGATTGTAGCACCCAATTAAAGTTACTCTAAAACAATGCATTTTGCAATAGTCGCTATTCATTCATCATTCTCCAGTTCCAAAAAAATCATTTATCCAGTCAGAGAGATGAGGTAATGGAATGTGACTTGGGTAAGTGTAAAGGCGTGGGACTCACCCCTGCGGCACCTCCTGCTGGTCATCTCAGGGAATTAGCTCTTTTTCCAGCTCGCAGAGTGCCTCTGCAGGCTGTTGTCCTGCTGTCACTGGCCCCCATGTCCCTCCCAGGACCCCAGTGCCCTTTTACCGGGCTGCTGCCCCTCCAGGCAATACCTTACAGATCTGGGTCTCCCTTCCCCGAGGAACCCCCACCCTCTATCCCCACCTTGCCTCAGTCTATGGGCTACTGCCAGTCACCATCTTGCCCCCTTTCACTGGGGCCAACTGCAGTCAGTCATCAATAGCAAGGGAGGTTTTGACCTGCTGCCTTTCCCTGCACCAGTACCCCCAGGGGCTTTGTACAAGGTCCTGCAGCCTGGGGAGTTGCTGGCCCAGAGCTCCCCAGCTCCTCTGGCCTTTCCCCAGCCTGGCTTCACTCCAGTACCCTTTACCACTCAGGCAGCCAGGTCCAACTCCCTCCTCAGCTAGAGGGAGCCTGCCTGCTCCTGGCCCACTGCCCTCTTACAAGGGCCAGCTGGGCCCTTATTAAGCCAGCTACAGCTGTGACTGCTTCCCCAACCAACCTGGCTTTCAGAGCTGCAGCCCTTCCCAGGGCTGCTTGTACCCTTCCAAGGCCGCTACAGTAAGCAATAAGGGTAGTCAGGAATTTTTTGACAAAACATTTTTTGTCAGCAAATGCCAATTCATTGAAAGTAAAACTTGTTATGGGAAAGGGTTACTTTTGGCAAATTTTCCAGCTTTAAAAAAAAAAATCTGAAATTGTCAACATATTTTATTTTGATATTTTTGAAATGAAAAAAAAATCTGGTTTTGTCTCAAAGCAACATTTAAAATAATTAAAAAAGAAAGTCGACATTGAAACAAAACCTTTCCAAATTAACAAAACAAAAGGTTTCAGCTGACCTGAACTGGCCAGTTTTTCAGATTTTCAGTTGGTAATTTTTTTTTGAGATTTTGACCTTTCATCTGATTTGAGACAGGACATTTTTTTTGATATCTTGAACATTTTCCTCAGGCAGGAAAAACCATATCCTGCCCAGCAATCACACATCAAGAGTAACTAAGAATGAATGGTTGAAATGATCGTTTCACAAATACAGTAACTCCCCACTTAATGTCCTCCTGCTTAACGTTGTTTCGATCTTACGTCCCTGCTCAATTACAGATCATGCTCCATTTAAAGTTGTGCAATGCTTCTCTACAGCGTTGTTTGGCTGCCTGCTTTATCCACAGCTGGCAGCCCCCCTATTAGCTCCCCTACACCCCCCAGTGCCTCCCACCTGCCAGCAGACCCCATGGATCAGCGCCTTTCCCCTCCTCCCCCTGCCTCCTGCCCTCAGCAATCAGCCAGCTTGCAGCATTTATGAGGGAGGGGGAGGAGAGAGGACTCAGTGTATAGGCGCTTCCTCCCTCCCCTGCCTCTCTAACACTGCAAACCAGCTGATTACTGTGGGCAGGAGGCAGCAGAGTGAGGGGGGAGCCTATGCACTGAGTCCTTGCTTCTCACTCCTCCCTCCTGCCCCTGAAAGTTGCAAGCCGGCTGATTGCCATGGGCAGGAGGCAGGGGAGAGGAGTGAGGACACAGCATGCGGAGTAAGGGGAAGGAGGGAGGAAGAAGAGGAGGGTTAAGGGTGGGGGCTTGGGGAAAGGAGTGGAGTGGGTGGCCAAGGGTTGAGCCCCCACCCCTGGTGCTTGCAGAGTAGGGGAAGCTGCCACTGCTGCTGCACAACATGCTCCTCCAAGCCTACAGCACCTTCAGCCTCCTTGCCGGCCTCATTGTCTCCGTGCCAGTGGGCTGTGCCTGTGTGGGGTAGGGCAGGGGCACCTCCCAACTACAGTACTGTGCTGTATGGCAAAAAAAAAAAAATCCCTGGAACCTAACCCCCCCATTTACATTCTTTCTTATGGGGAAATTGAATACACTTAACATCGTTTCACTTAAAGTCGCATTTTTCAGGAACATAACTACAGCATTAAGCAAGGAGTTACTGTATTCCATTGGCTGAAATTCGTCCACATAAACTATTCTGCAAATATTTCATGTTGCCAGCTCTCAAAAGTCTTGCAATATTTTATGTGTTCCTTAAGTCCCAATTCCTGGAGTCCTCTGATTACAGGAAAATTCCAGTTTTCATTTTTTTTTTTGAAGTAAGTTTTTAGCCTTTATGGTTGTAGAATTTTTTTTTGAAAATATGGCCCAAGTGCACTCATAAATGCTCAGAAGCCAGAGGGCAAATATAAAGAACCCACAATTTATTTATTTATTTAAGTCTCAAGATATTTCGAACCCTGACATAATTTTGAATGCCTGGGTTTGACAATAATGTAACTGCGAACTACAAAGATAGCCACAGCTATAAGCGTGACTTTGGGAATGATTTGTCTAGATAATAAAGGCTACAGCTGAGATTTTCAGTCACTTAAGGAATATGAATGCACACTTCCCATAAAAATTAGGCAAGGATCCTTCAAGGATTGGTAATTTGAAGTTTTGGATATTTGCAGTTCCATGTGGGAAAGGTAAGTTTGATAGCTGGTGTGGTTTCCTGGCACCACAAGAATTTTCAAGATTCGAAATTTTTTTCCATACTGAATTGGGATGCAGTCAAAATCTGAAAAATGCTAATGAAGTAATAATAAAAAGAAGAAGAAGAAGAAGAAGAAGAAGAAGAAGAAGAAGAAGGAGAATTCAGCTCAGGCTAGTCTCTATGTTTAGTTCTGATCACTTTAAAACATTTTGTTTTTATTTCAGCCTTTTTAATATTTTTAAATCTTTTTTAGTATCTATTAACTAAAATCTGTAAATGAAAAGTTGTTTTGAACTGGAAAAGCCCCTAAATATTTCTTTTTTTAAAAAAAGGCAGAATGAGATATTTTAAAACCTTCTTCAAAATGTTTTTTTTAATGGGACGATTTGTCAGAACTGACCCTTTCCAGTTTCCATTTTGACAAAAAGAAAACACATTTTCTCTGAAAATAACCAACCAGCTGTAGTGGAGACAGTGTAAGTGAGAAGTTAACATGGATCATGACAATTCCATCTGTCATTCAACAGTGACTCCTACAGCAGATTGAAAAAAGCATCCCTGAATTTTGAAGGGATTTCCAATTAACGCTTGCTAGGTCTCAGGCTGTGGAAGAGTGGAAGCAGAAGAGCATTAGGAAACCGGGATATCTCCAGGGCTCCTTGAGGGATACAGAAAATTCCCCAGACAAAATTACTCACTGGGTTCTAAGGTCATTAGATCATCCAGCCTGATCTCTTGTATAACACATACCTTAGAACTTTACTCCTGCACTGAGTCCAATAACTTACATTTGACTGACACGTATCTTCCAGAAAGGCACTCAATGGCACTCCGAAAACTTCAAGAGATGGACTCAAAGGGGACATTTTTTAATAGAACCCAGGGAGGTTAGATGCAGGAGTCCCACTGAAAGTGTTCCTAAATCCCTGAGGCACTTCTGAAAACATCACCAAAATCGGTTATGTGGTCTGTAGCATGTTATACCTGCTGAAATTAAATGAATACACTAACACTTCAATTGTTTTACTTCTCTAAGATTTTTTATAATCATTCTATTAATATAAATGCACATCGAAATGCTCTTGTACTTGTCTACAGGGATTTTATTTTATTGAAAAAAAATGTATCTAATGCTGCTCCTATCCCTCAAGAGAGGAACTTAACCCTGGTGGTAGGAGTTGAAGCTGTTTACAGATTGCTCAGATCTGACCTCTAGCTATGTGAGTATCCAATGAGGCTTATGTTAAAAAATCTACCAGTGCACTGGTGCACATAAACACAGAGGTAGAATTTCTGAGATCCACAGTAGTGCACAGCTGCAGCTTCCAGAGCAGAACTGAGCCGTAAATCAGTACAGTACACACACACACACTTCTCTTTGTGATAACCCTTCTCCAGGTTCTCAAGAGAGTTCTGACTATTAAAACAAACCACTTTTTGCACCAGGATCATTTTTCACTTTCCTTCTCTTTTCTATATTTGTAAGGTGAACTTCACCCCTGTGCAGGAAGCCAGCACAAGTTCCCATTTGAGGGATTAAGTGGGACTTGCGAGGTGCTCAGGCTTTGTTAGGGTGACCCTATGTCCCGATTTTATAGGCACAGTCCTGATATTTGGGGCTTTTTCTGATATAGGCTCCTATTACCCCCCACCCCATCCCAAATTTTCACACTTGCTGTCTGGTCACCCTAGGCTTTGTGCTGTTTAGGAATTGAGTAGTATCTCCTTAAATAGGAGGAGTCTTCCACCAACCCAACTGCTGCCTCTTGGAGAAACTGATTTATTACAGCCAGGGAAAAACCCCTTCTGTTGCTGTTGTAAGTGTCTACACTACAGCAGTGCAGTCGCAGCATTTGCAGGGCAGACATACCCTAAAGCAGATGACTATTGGAAACAATCCTTAAAGTATTGTTTATAATTGAAAGGCCAGTTTCATGGGCTTCAATGGAGTTGTGCTGCTTTACACCAGCTGAGAATTCAGCCCTTTTTTATTACTAAATTATTTACAGCAGCTCCCAATTAATCCACGGAGTAACTCAGTGGTGAGACACCAGCAAGAGTTGCCGGCTATTTTCAAGTCTAATTCAGTGTGCGTCTGCTTCCTGTTTATCATCTTAGCTGGAAATGCAGAACTCAGATAGGTGTAAAGAGCAAATCAGAGCAATCTCTATCCAGGAATCGTCTAATCTTGCAGCATCCTTTAAAGTAATCAGTTGAACTTTAGTATGAACTTTAGTATAAACCTGTGAGGTTCTACATTACACGCCCCTATTCATCTCTGCCTGGAGATCAATAACTCCAAGGAAAAGAAATGATGTCATTAGTCTGACTCTTGTTTGACAGCCTTTGTTTCACTAACTCTGCATAGGCATCTTTTGGCACTATACTTTGTGGTCTTTCAAGGCTGAATTGACACTTAAAAACTAGGCTGAGAACAGGACAATAAAGTTAATTTGATCGGTCTAGACAGGTCAGGAAGGTGTCTGACTAATGACAAGTGTAGCTAAACATTGGCTTTGTGTGTGCAGCTCCCGCATTTGCTCACTGAGGTGGGCAGCGCACCTACATGCATGAGCAAAGTGTGCCCCTCACTTCAAGAGTCTGACCCACTCTGAGAGAAACGATCACACGCAAATGCTGCTCTCATCTCTCGTAGCATTCCAGAGGCTGTGACGGGGGGAAATGCATGCACAGCTACACAGGCACAGAGATATGCAGGCTACCTATCTCCTCTCCAAAGCTCACAGAGCGAGCCGTGGTCAGGGAAGGGAACAGCTGCTGTGGCAAGATAAGAATATGCCATGTACAAATCCACCCCGATCATTGCCACAAATATGTCTATGGGGGCATGTGAGGAGAGGCAGCAGCCAGAGCTAGCATAGTAACCAGCCCCTCACTGACTGGCTGTAGAGGGCACTCTACCTCCTTTTTTATGCAGTAGACTAGAGCCCTCGGCAGGGAGATGTGCTGCCCAGACCTAATGTGTGACCACACGGTGGCAGCACTCACTTTCCAAAGCTCTGAAGTACCGAACGTGTGTGTGTGTGTGTGCAAAAGCACCTAGCATGGGCACTATGCAATGTACCTCTTGGGCCAGCTGCGGGAACCAGCATAGTTCTATTGGAGTCAATGAGCCAGAGCCCTTGCTAGTAGAAATCATCGCAGCTCCTCTGAAGTCAGTGAAGTCACCAGCTGAGGATCTGGCTCAGTAACAATCTATATACACAACTGTCACTCTGTGTGTTGCTGTGAGGCCTCGAATATCTGTACAGTCAGTGTGAAATGATGGAGACAGCTACAAGGATGGCTGAAAGCTCCTTCTGGTCAGAATATCACCAGAATCAATCAGCACTGGGATTTGTGGTCAGTTTTTTTTTAATTCTCAGCCATTTTTGGCTTTTACTCTTTACGAATGGCACCCATGTGATAGGTGGGCTGTCACCCTGTAATACTAATAACAATAATTTGGCTGTGTGGATGTGTGGTTGTGCATCAGGAGACTTAAATCCCCAAGTGTTTGGCCTATGTAGACTGAGGATATGATCCTCACCCCCACTCCAGCCCCTTTTCACTGGGCAAAAGAGCCAGAGCAGCAGAAAGAGACCCTAAAATGATTATTAGTAGTATCACCATGGAGTCTAGGAAGCCCAGCTATGGACCAGGGTGCCCTTGTGCTAGATGCTGTGTGAACACAGCAGTTCTGGTTCTGGCTGGGAGAGGATTCCCCTGGTGCCAGCGCTGCGGAGGACAGACATAAGGCTGCTTTCAGGGGACCCTCTCAGAAGTTGTGCTCTATGGGATGTGCCTGGGAGGGGAGGGGCCTGCCAGGGCAGGGCCACAGCATGCAGTGCTGCTGAAATTCTGGGCAGACCAGGGAATCTGTTATAACTTAGACAAGCCCCCAGGGCGTATCAGTTACCTCAGGGGCCACTCCAGCCCCCAGAACAGCCCAGGGTGAGCAGGGCTGATAGGTCACTAAACACCTCTCTTAGAGGTGCAGTACAGAAGCTCACCCAACGGGTTTGGTAACTAGACTGGGTAACCAGTAACCAGACTGGCTGAAAGCACCCAGAAGTCCCATGCTCTGCAGTGCTGATGTAGCTGTAATAACCAAGAGGACTGGGGAAACGCAGTTCCAGAGAGCAGTGGCTAGCCTGGAGAATGATTTAAAGTGCTGGAGGGTCATCACAGCACAGGGATGGAGAGAGACCTGGTTACAGGTCCAACAGTTCCCTTCACTTGAGAGCCAAAAATAACACTGCAGTGAAGATAAATCATTTCAGAGCTGGGGATATCAAAGAGAATGTCATCTGCCTGAACTCAGCATGGTCATAAATGGCGATAGTTGTGGCCTCATGCGGAGGTGCTGGGTTCTATTAACCACAGAGGAGGGGGGAAATTGTTAATGTCAGGTGTCAAAATTAGTTTACTGGTGAGTGCTTGCTGTAAATCAGAATGTCGGCCCTCACACAGGAAAGCATCTCTGCTCAGGAAAGCACTTAAACACGGGACAGGAATGGTTGTAAGTATGTGCCTATGTGCCTTGCAGAACTCGGGCCTCACTTGTGTGTACAGCTGCTGACTCAGAAATTACTTACACCTGTATGAGTCCCTGGTGGCCATTCCCTGTGACTGGTTTAACTGAAGATTGACAGAGCAGGAAACATCAGGCAAGAGTCACTATTAGTCACTAGAAATGATCCCCATAATGTGTGAGGCACACACAGGAGGGTGGTTAAGTCAGATAGAGTCTACTTGTGAATGACTTTAACAGCTGAAAGTAAACTGTGCAAGAGGCAGAAAAACAAACTCATCCTCTTGTCCATTGTAGTCTTAACAGGAGCAGCTCACTCCCTCAGGGAGGCATTACCATCCACACCATGTCTGTGAATTGTCACCACAGACTGCGCTTACTGTTGGACTTTATCCTCACGCTGCACCCTCTGCTACAGCACCAGGATCCACTGTCAAGCTGTGGCTAAAAATGGATCCCTCCATGGATTTTCCTTCAAACAAAAGGAAGAAAATCAATTAATTTCCATGAAGAGAATAGCACTTCTGCAGAGCATTAATGAAATATTAAGTGGTGCTCTGGATGGAGGATACAAAATGCAGGCATACATTTGGAGTGCACTGTGGGACTGCTTCACTGTTATGTTGGGGAAACCTAAGGTCATAGAGAGGTTTGGTTATACTAAGCACTCAACAGCTTCTGAGGTAATTTCCAGGATGTGGCACCTCTAGAAGGGGCAAGGGTGTCACTTATGAGATTTAAAGTCATTAAAAACTCAGAGTTACTGGAGAGAGGCAAAATGGAGCCGCTCAGTCCCTCCTCTATCTCTAGAGCACCGAGAGCAAAAAGGGAATATTGTAACAATGATTATTTTTCATTAGCGCTAGAGACAGCTGTGGAAGCTAAATCCAAGGAAGCTGGAAGCATTGCTGGTGGGAATATTATAATGCCTCAGTGCTTACATAGCGCTTTTCATCTGCTGGTCTCTAACCACTGTACCAAGGAGATCAGTGTCAATATCCCCATTTTACAGCTCGAGAAAGAGAGGCATAGAGACGTTGAAATGAACTCGCTCAAGGTCACCTAGCAAGCCAGTAGCAAAGTCAGGAAAAGAACCTATGTCTCTTGAGCCCAGTCCTGTACTCTAACCACTAGGGCACTTTGAGGAAGAGCCAGACTTTACCCTCCACAGTCTTCCTCCCACCACCTTTCTACTCCCCAGCTGTGAAAACTGTACAAAACTTCATGGTTTTACCAGATTAATTTCCACTTTTTGATAACCAGATGCTAATAGTAGGAAGTCATGTCTTCTTCAGCCTCTAGCTTTCCTATTCCTCTAGCTAGGACAAGTACCTAGCAACTGTGATCTAAGCACTTGCCACCTCAGGGCTGGATTACAGTAACTTCCTCTACATAGGAGCTGACAATCAGACCCAGGCAAATTCCAAGCTCTGCAACACGGGTCAGTCCATGAAGGGCTAACTATCAAGAGCACACCAAACCAATGTTCTGTGCCTCTGATGGCTCCAAATCTGCTTCTGGGTCTAATTGAAGATCCTGATCCTAGTCTCCAAGGTCCTCAATGGTAAGGGAAGAGGCTACCTTAGAGTCCACTTCTCTATTCATAATCCATAAGAATTGAATTGACCAGGGACCATGGAGTTATTGCTCAGGGTGGAACAATCAGAACCAGAGACTGACCTAGCACCAAGAAAGCTTGGTCATTGACTGCAGTACACCCAGCTAGAGGCATTCAGAATGATCTCTGGCCTAACTTATTTACTCAAGGACTGTTAGTGTAAGGTTATCAGAAAAAGGGAGAGCAGTAGTTCTCAGACTCTTAAATTTCTCCCTGCGAGGTATCAGTGAAGCCTACTGCACCTTGCATGATCAGCTCTTCAGAAAATTGTCTTAATGTGTCTATAACCAAAGTAATTTGTATTGTTATTTCCTTCCCCTATTACAACACAATTTGGATGAGACGATCGTTCTTTCCATGAATATCCACTTGCTGTATTACCATCCCCTATGAAGACCATTGTTATGGTGACCAGATTATTGAACAGTTCTAAGCAGAGACATATTACACACTAGGGTAAATGCAACGCAAAGCAGCAACCAATAACTATAAACAGAACTACAGGTAATTGTTCATCAAGAAACTTAAAATAGTAACAATTCCATAGCAATGGTATATGGGGATAAGCAGAGATTATTTACCCATTTCACATCTTCCAAATGTCTGACCAATTCATGGCCCCTCCAAACTGTCTTATCTGTTTAGAATCTGAACAGTTTAGCTCAGGTTTCTCTATTAGATTTAACTACATTTAAAAGAAAGGGGACTCTGAGAATCAGGTCATAACAAAGTGTCAGAGGATATGCGGTCTAATACAGAATCAGGTCATTACAAAGTTAAAGCCAAAGGATGTGTGAGATAACACCGCACTTTAATCAAGCACAGTTATTGCTAAATATTACTACCTGTAACCAACAATGTAACAAATACGGTGAGTCCAAAAGTGGTTGTGAGTGTGTGTGAGCTGGAAGAGAGAAAGAACAGGCCACACTTCAAAAGAGCTCAGCACTCAGCAGTTCCCATCGAGAACAATGGAGAATCCCCAGCCTCAGTCCCCATTGTTCTCAACAGGATCTGTGGCGTGCTGAGTTTGGCTTTTATTTTAAATCTGGCCACTTCATCCAACCGTCTAAATGGGAGCTGAGCATCAGCTAAGGAATGAAGAGTGATGCAAGACGTCCCATGGGCATACAGCTAGGTACAGAAATCTGGGTCCAGTTATCCTCTGCCTTGTCAGAAAGGCGAGCCCTTGGCCTGTTTACTTTTTGTCTGCAGGCTTTGCTAGCAAATGCTTGTCACCTGTGACTGTCAAAGGCATATTGCAGACTGCATTTTGGTGCCCACCTAAAATGTATTCCAGGTGTGCCCTTGCATATAAACAATGTTCTTTGGTAGGCATGCTGAATGAGAAAGGAATTATTATAACAGATTGAAAAATAAAAGGGATTGACTGAAATTCATAAGCAAGAAAAATGCATGTCTATATGCAAGGGTGTTTTATAAGCTGATGAGATTTCAGAAACAAGGGGTAAAAAAGAGGGTTTCAATAACAGAAACTGTTTCATGTTTGAGGCACATACTTGCAGATGTAGCCCCTGTGGACATGACTGTGGAAAGATGGATTCTTCTATAAATATTTAGGTTGGCAAGAACACGGGAAGAAGCGAATAGCTGGTTTCCAAACGAGGCAAGGAGAGAAGGGGAAGGGGAATTCACTGGTGCTCTTGTCATAAATAGATAGCTAAGGGTTAATGTTTCTTTCACCTGTAAAGGGTTAACAAAGGGAACCAAACACCTGGCCAGAGGACCAATCAGGAAACCGGATTTTTCAAAGCTCAGGGACGGAATGTTTGGGTCTGTGTCTTTTGTCTGGTCTCAGCTATGAGAGGGGTCTTTCTGATCTTAAGCTTCTAATCTTTCAGTTTCAAGTTGTGAAGTAAAGGTAAGAAAAACAAGTAGGCTGTTATTGGTTTTTTTGTACTTACACGTGTTTAGTTGCTGAATGTTTTAAATTGTATCTCTTTGATAAGACTGTTATAGTCATAATTTTCTTCAAGCATAGCACCTGTGTATGTCACCTTTGCAGAGAATCATTTTTTATGTCTTTTTCTTTCTTTTTATTATAAAGCTTTCTTTTTAAAACCTGTTGATTTCCTTCTGTTCCCTTGTTTTATCCAGGAATTGGGATAACTCACTAAGGACTGCGTGGAGGGGAACGACGGGAAGGTGGAGAGGTAGAATCTCTCTCTGTTTTCCTTGAATCTGTGTGCCTCTGGGGAAGGGGATTAGATTCAAAGAGTTTGGATCAGTAATCTCTCAGGGTAGCCCGGCCAGGGAAGCCTGGAAGGGGTAAAAGGAGGGGGGGAATGGTTTATTTCTCCCTGTTTTAAGAATCCCATGGATTTGGGTTCTTGGGGTCCCCAGGGAAGGATTTGGGGGGACCAGAGTGTACCAGGCACTGGAATTCCTGGTTGGTGGCAGGCTATCAGATCTAAGTTGGTAATTAAGCTTAGAGGGTTCATGCTAGCTTGTCAGTTTATGAACGCTAAGGTTCAAATCTGAGTAGGAAAGCTATGACAGCTCTGCACTGTTGCAATGAGGAAAGTCAGTGAAGGCTTTTTTGGCTATGAACGCAGGTATCTAAAATGGAGTTTACTAGCCGCAAGAGTTGCTGTTGGGTGATCCCATGTGGAAAGACTGCCCAGGGCTGGGGGGAAATCTAGGTTTGCAGAAGAAAGGCATTACGGCTGTATAGATGGAAAAGACACTTCAGTCCAATTACATGAGGAAAGCCACAGAGTATGTTACTACCCTACCGCACAGCCTAATCCATAGCCCTTGGTAATGTGAAGGCAGCAGCACCAAGGCAAGGATGTCATCATTTATATAATCGGAAAGCAAATCCAGAAATCATGTTATTGTGATTGCCCACTAACTATTATAAATTGTAGAGGCACATTTACAGAAGTGTGACAAATAACTGAAGAGTTCATTCCATTCTCAATGCTAAACAATATGCATTCCAGTCGTACAAAACACCTGAAATAGAGGTCACCATTTATTTACCAAGGTGCTCCCCATTCAAGATTTCACATGTACTTAATTCACTGGAAGTACTGAGCTTGCATTCCCACAGCAAACATATACTATATATACTTGTTCATAAGCTGATTTTTTTTGGTAAAAAAGTGAAGCATCAAAGAGCAGGGGTCGGCTTATCAATGGGTCTACACCAAAATATGATGATTTTAAGTTCTATTGGATTATTGAATTGAATATCTAATACATTGTCCTTTTGTTTACCTGGAGCATTCACAGGCACAGAGCCCTTCAGCTCCCAGTGTCCATGGTTCACCGTTCCCAACCAATGGGAGTTGTGGAAAGTGGTGGCCAGCATGTCCCTCAACCCGTGTTGCTTCCTGCAGCTCCCATTGGCTGGGAACGGCTGAGGGGCTCCATACCTGTGGACGTTCCAGTTAACAAAACAGCAGCTTAGTCTGATGGGATGGGAGCCAAAGTTTGCCAACTCCTGAAATATAGGGTCAGCTTATGAAAAGGTCATACAGTTTTGCCATTTTTACCTATCCATCTTGGGGGGGGTCGGCTTATAAACGAGCAGGCTAATGAATGAGTATATAGTATACTTTGGCGATTCATTAACCTTCCTTTCTACTAATGGCTACTCTTATCTCCCCCACACTCGGTTTACATATCTAGGCTTCCTCTCAGTTTGACAGAGTACCAGAGTTGTGTTTTCAAATACATCATTTTCACACTTACAGATTTATGTAAAATATAAAGGGTGTTCTTGACTATTGTGCAAAATAACCTACAAAAATTAATAAAACTAGTGAGAGGGAGCACCCAGCGTTGGGTAACCCCAGTGACACTTCCTTTAATTAAGATATTTAGCTACCTGTATGAACCACAACATCTAATTTTCTAAGTATTCTAAAGACCTAAATGACACCACCTAAAGATTATGAGGTTCCTATGTACTGTGGCGATGGGAAGAGGGAGCACACAAAAGCCTCAAACAGAGACATATAGATCAAGCTAAAGACATTAGGACAAGACAGACAAACAGCTGTCCTGCTGAGTCAAATAGTCCCATGTTGTGATATTTGCCAAAAATTGTTTCACTATTTTTTTTCTGGGTGAATAATGTGACAATTTCTGAATATGTTCGAATTCGGTGACCTTTTTCAAATCCTGAGCTCACAATCATTTCTCTCGTTATTCTCTCAGCTGTGCTCAGACTTGTCCACATTTTTCACCCTGATCCTTCCCACATTAACAGTTTTGCAACCAAACTGCCTCCCTCCTCGCTCCATGTAGAGAGCAATTATTGGACTTGTTGGAGAGCTGCCTGAAGACATACTACAGAAAGGATGTACTACAGACCAGCTTTTCAATAGCGCGTCACCTTAGCATCTGATAGCAGCCACTGCACAGTGTATGGAATGCCTGTTTGTTTATTTGTCAGTAGCATTGCAGAAGGACAGTGGAGATTCCAGAATGCAAAGTGATTCGTAAAGGAGGTGACTTTGGATCTCTTCAGTCTAATTGTTTCTATCCTCTGGCTTTGGAAGGCCAAAGAAGTTGTTTGGTACCAGTGCTGAAATTGACTTATCAAACTTCTTCATTTGTCTTTTCAATGGCTTTCAATGCGCTGAATTTCTTTGGTCCTCCAGCAACTGTAATTTGGTCCAGGACACTCTACCCATCTGGAGGGAGATGGGGGAAGAATGCCTTTGGCCTACTGTACATGACCATGGACTTCCAAGTCATTTGTCCTTGGTCTACATTCTTCTCTTTTATGCTTTGTATCATGTTTTCTGCCTTCTGCAATGGCTGCCCAGAGGCGAGTGGGGGACAGGGCTAAAGGGGCAGTTAGCCCCTGACTCCCTGTCTGAGAGGACCCCCAAACCAAGTGGCATTGCAGCCAAACCTGAGTGGTGCTCTGACCCTGTGCACCACGTCACAATGCCCAGAGTGGGTAAGTCAGGCCTAGGCCCACGAGACAAGAGCTGCAGGTTAGGTGCGGTCTCATTCTTCAACCCTCTCCCACCCAGCCTCCCCTCAATGGCAATTGTTTTGGAGGAGGGAGGGAAGCTCAATTTCAGATTTTGCCCTGGGCCCCCCAAAACCTGTGTCTGGCCCTGCTCTCTGCTATGGTCTCACCTTCTAACCCCCTCTTCTGTTTTTTCCCTCCTTCTCTCTGTCTTCTCCTCTTTGTATTCTCTTGACTCTTCTTGGTAAAACTAGATGTTTTTCAATCTTAACCGGATTCACAAAATCCACTTGTGCCCATTTGCTGATTATTTACTCTCAGCTGTAGAGATAAGAGTTGCCACATAACGCCTCCATTGCAAAGGCAGATTGTCCAGCCATCTCTACCCAACATCAGGCTCTTAGCCTGCCCCCAGGCTTTGGTGAGAGGGCTCAAGTCATCAAGATTATCTACAAAACCTCAAGACTGCCCCTGGTGCCAAAGCAATGGAAGTGTCAAGGTACAGAGGAGAGGACACGGAGATGGCAACCTGTCCACCTTCAAAGGAGACAGTTCTTTAGCTGCTCCACTGGCCAACTGGGGAATGCTCTTTCCTTAATTTAAAGGAAAATACTGATGTCAAATGACAGAGAGAAACATAAGGTGACATGTCAGTTGAGAGGTTTTTCAGAATCTCCAGGGAGGAATACAGATTAATACTTCCTGGATGGTCCAAACACCTTTCAATATCTCTACAGCAGTGCCTATAAGACAGGAGGCAGCACAGATAGCAGCAGACATGAAAGCAGATACGAACAGATCAAAGCACTTCATAGCTTTCTGGAATGAGTGTTTAAGAAGAGGGAATATTTTCTCCCCAGCCTACAATATATTCCTGTCGCAATTCCCATCAGGGACACTGTTCTCCACTGGCAATTTTTCAATCAAGATTTTTTTTTCCCCTAAAAGAGCTGCTCTCGTCCAAACAGGAATTAATTCAGTGAAATCATACGGCTTGTGTTATACAGAAGGTCAGACTAGATGATCATAATGATCCATTCTGGTCTTGGAATCTATCAAATATATAATAATAGTAGACTATGTTAGTGGAAAGGAAACTGGTGGACCTTGCAGTTTTCCTGGCATCAATCCCTGAGGACCAGATTGTCCACTCATGGAAAAAGCAAATGATTCAGTCACCAAATCCTGAGAGCCCTCCCAGATCTATGCTGAGCCCAGGCCATCTGCTGGAGGGCAGAGCACTTTACACAGGGACTTTGAGTTTCACTGTTGCTCCTTGCAGTGTGGTTGTGGCCATCCCAGGATGTTAGAGAGAGAAAGTGGATGAGGTAATATCTTTTTACTGGTCCAGTTTCAATTGGTGAAAGAGAAAAGCTTTTGAGCTCACACACAGCCCAGACCCAAAGAAGAGCACTGTGTAGTCTGAAAGCTTGTCTCTCTCACCAGCAGAAGTTGGTCCAATACAAGATACTGCCTCAGCCACCTGGTCTCTCTCTTGCTTCTTGCTATTTTGGGCACATTGCAGTACAGCCCAAGGGCTTCCCTAACTCCTGCTTAGAACATTCTGATTGGCTGGAATTTATGCCAAAGAAACAATTGTCCAAATGGTGTCATCTCTGGCCCTTTAAACTTGGTTCTTCTCTATGGTTATCCATGTCTCACGGCACACTGCTAGGGCCACCGACCTTCAAGCAACACACTCGAATGGGACAGGACTTTTCAGCCTCTGTCATTCGACCAAGAATCCTAAACAGTGTAGATTCCAGACACCTTTCCTTCCCCAGCCCTTCACAGAGTATGGAGTGTGGTCTATGTGAAACTCCCAAAGAATCTAAACCCATCTTTTAGTGAAATGACATTTATTAAGAGACAAAAATGAGATTAAAGCAAAAGGCAGTTGTGACAGGGTGTGCCTACCCTGCACCAGCCCTGAAAGAGTTAACTGTGCTTTGCAGGCTGAGGAAGTCTCACCCCTATGACTCGGATGAGCATGCTCAGCCTGGAGGCAGAGTATAAAAGGAAGCAGCCCAACTTAATCTGAGCGGGCTGCTGAAGGGAGAGGATGCAGACCCTCTCCAGGAAGCTGCTACTGGCCCTGAATACAGAGCCATGGCACTCAGAGGTCCAGGCGGACTCCAGCCTTCCTGAGGAGCCCGGAGAAAGGACTGTGCCAAAAGGAGGTACGCCACTGGGGAACTGTGGAGAATCACTGAGGGAGAAAGGGTAGGAAACAGCAAGCGACTTAGACTTTTCTCCAGTAAGTGAACCAGGGAGCCAGACAGCATGTTATGGGAGTATCCCCACTGACTTTGGGTGAGCACCCTCCCCATCACCTGGGCTGAGACTCAGAGGAGCAGGGAGGGCCCGAGTCCCCCTACCCTGGGCGCCACACACCCCTAAGTGGTGCCCCACTTCCCCAACGGGACAATGGGCCATGCAATCCCACAGAGATGGGTTATTTTAATGATTCAGGCCATTATGCCACGCTGCCTTGGTGGAAGGGCTACTTTATTGTCTCCGGCTATTGGGCCATGCTGCCCTGAGAGGAAGTGCTGCTTTATTGACTCCAGCCACTAGGCTGTACTGCCATGTTTTATAGTCAGGGCCATGAACGCAGGACCTAACTGGCTGCTATGAAGTTTTTTTTCCCTTCTTCTCACCATATGTGACCCAGCCCCCAGGACGGAGTGTACCTACTCCACAACAGAACGGTATGCACAGCACCTGTAGTGTTACACTCCACAGAACCAGCCTGGCCACATCCCATTTATGCCATTACAGGTGAAGAAACAGTATCTTACAATTCTAGAGCATGTATTTTACTCCCATCTCACCCTTCATGGCAAGCGGCATGGGAGAGATGCAACCTCCCATTCTCAAGTGCCTTGTGTCAGACTGTCTCTCCCTCCCTTCCTGAGATCCCTCTGCTACACCTCTCAGGCCACTGTAGTCTGCTCCCCTGTGACATAAGGCCCACTCAGGAGGAGACAAGTATCAGAGGGGTAGCCATGTTAGCCTGGATCTGTAAAAGGAGCAAAGAGTCCTGTGGCACCTTATAAACTAACAGACGTTTTGGAGCGTGAGCTTTCATGGGTGAATACCCACTTCGTTGGATGCATGTCAGGAGGAGACAACAGTCACTAACAGGCAATGATCAAGTGATCTCTCTCCTGCCATCCATCTCCACCCTCTGATAAATAAAGGCTAGGGACACCATTCCTTACTCGTCCTGGCTAATAGTCATTAATGGACTCAACCTCCATGAATTCTCCACGAGTTCTCTTTTAAATGCTCTTTTAGTCCTAGCCTTCACAACCTCCTCAGGCAAGGAGTTCCACAAGTTGACTATGCATTGCGAGAAGAATAACTTCCTTTTATTTGTTTTAAACTTGCTGCCCATTAATTTCATTTGGTGACCCCTAGTTCTTGTATTATGGGAATAAGTAAATAACTTTTACTTATCCACTTTCTCCACATCACTCATGATTTTATATACCTCTATCATATCCCCCCTTATTCTCCTCTTTTCCAAGCTGAAAAGTCCTAGCCTCTGTAATCTTTCCTCATATGGGACCCGTTCCAATCCTCTAATCATTTTAGTTGCCCTTTTCTGAACCTTTTCTAGTGCCAGTATATATTTTTTGAGATGAGGAGACCACAGCTGTATGCAGTATTCAAGAAGTGAGCGTACCATCGATTTATATAATGGCAATAGGATATTCTCCTTCTTATTCTCTATCCTCTTTTCAAAGTCTCGTGGATCAATAACTGATTAAAAGATAGAAAATAAAGGGTAGGAATAAATGGTCAGTTTTCACAGTGGAGAGAGGTAAATAGTCAGGTGTCCAAGGACCCGTACTGGGTCTAGTGCTGTTCAATTTATTCATAAGTGATCTGGAAAAAAGGGGTAAATAGTAAGGTGACAAAGTTTGCAAATTATATGAAATTACTGAAGATAATTAAGTCTAAAGCAGATTGCAAAGAGTTATAAATGAATCTCAGAAAATTGGATGACTGGCTAAGAAAATGGCAGATAAAATTTAGTTTTCATAAATGCAAAGTGATGTACATTGGAAAAAATAATCCCAACTATACATATAAAATGATGGAGTCTAAATTATCTGTTATCATTCAAGAAAGAGATCTTGGAGTCATCATGGATAGTTCTTTGAAAACATATGCTTGATGTGTAGTGGCAGTCAATTAAGATAGAAAAATGTTAGAACCATTCAGAAAAGGATAGATAAGACACAAAATATCACAATAGCATCATAAAAATCCACAGTACTCCCCACACCTTGAATGCTGTTTGCAGTTCTGATTATCCCATCTGAAAAAAAGATGTATTAGAATTGCAAAAAGTACAGAGAAGGGCAATAAAAATGATTAGGGGTATGGAACAGCTTCCATCTGAGGAGAAATTAAAGACTGGGAGTGTTCAGTTTAGAAGAGAGCTGACTAAGGGGGACATGATAGAGGTCTATAAAATCATGAATGTTGTGGAGAAAGTGAATAAGGCAGTGCTATTTACTCCTTCACATACCACAAGAACCAGGGGTCACCCAATGAAATTAACAGGCAACAGGTTTAAAACAAACAAAAGGAAGTATTTCTTTATGTAATGCACAGTCAACCTATGGAACTCATTGCCAGAGGATGTTGTGAAGGCCAAAAGTATAACTGGGTTAAAAATAATTTTACAAGTTCATGCAGGATAGATCCATCAGTGGCTGTTAGTCAAGATGGTCAGGAATACAAACCCATGCTCCGAGTATCCCTAACCTCTGAAGGTGAGAGTGGACACTTGATAATTGCTCTGTTCTGTTCATTCCCTCTGAAGCATCTGGCACCAGCCACGTTAGAAGACAGGATACTGGAATAGATGGAACATTGAGCTGATCCAGTATGGTGATTGTTATATTCTAAGGTGATAATCACCAGGAAGACCAACCTCAGAGAGAGAAGATGTAGGGAACATTTGGAAAAAGGCTCAAGTAGAAGTTCCTGAAGTCCCAGGAGAATCAAATTGACATCCCCATCAGAAGTAGGTTCTCTGACCATTGCGTAAGCATGTAAGAGCCCCTTGATAAATTTTGATACCACGAAGTGTGAAAAGACTGAGCATGACCATACAGATGGATGCAAAGCTAAAATTAGCATAAAATAGATTTTAATAGAGTTTAATAAAAATCTGCTTTAAGTTGAACAGTGAGTAAAGGATCTTTAATATCCAGGCCTGGGTTACATCCAGACCATGCTGGGCTGCCCATATTGAGAACCTCTTCCATTTAGATGAGTATGTATGTCCATCCAGTAAATATTTTCCTACTCTGAACCAGTAGGGAGCACCCCGTATGCCAGGAGACTCAGCACTGAGATGACATGGGGTAGTTTTCACACAGGTTTCTCCCTTGCCTTCCCTTTTGTTGCTAAACTTCAGAGAGTGATGTCTGCCTGGAGGAGCACTCACAGAGGAGAACCCTTTGGGATCCTGTGAGATGGATGTCTTCTCCGGGTCTGAGGTGATGTACACCAATTGTTCAAGCAGATAGAGATTTAGCCATGTATCCCTCGACTTTTGAGTCCTCAGCAAGAAGGATTTACATATTGAGCCCTTATCAGGAATGCAGCTGTCCCTCAGACAGAAGAGGCAATGGGTAAGCTCATCAACCAGAGGGTGAGTCCATGGGGGTTAAGGCAGGGCTTAATCCTTGACAGTTTAGAATCTATCAGGGCAGTTGGTGTGACGCAACTCACCCAGCTGTCAGGGAGCATCTTCCTGGGTTTTCTGGTGTGACATTTTGTTTTTGAAATGTCCAGATTAGAGAATGAACAGGATGAAGATGTATTTCTTCAAACTATTCCTAAGGGATGAGTTTGAAGCTAGGACAAAGGGAGTGGGTCTGGCACTTACAGGATTCTGTCTTGATGCCAATGAGTTGTAAGAAGGAACCAAGGGGGGAGGCCATTCTGCCCTTTATGCAGAAGAGCATCAGGATATGGAGGCTGCCTGGACAATCCCAACAGACAGGGTTATTCAAAAAAACATGTCCGCATGTAGAAAGCTCAGGTGCACCTACAGCAGGATCCATATTGACACATACTGGAAGAAGAATTGAGGTTTGCTTCACTGACAAGAGTTTAAAGGACTCCAAAAGCCGACACTTTCTAATCAATCTCCATAGCTGTCAAAGGCAAACCTTGTCCTTGTGGTACTATGGTTATGCTGCAGAATTGTGCATAATCAATATAGTTCAAGTCAGGCATGCCAGATACCTGAAATAATGATCTCTCCATCTGTCTTTTTCACTGCTGAACAAGCTTGCAACCCATTTCAGCCTTTCCATTCTGTTTCAGTACTGGATATTATTTTTAAAAGCAATGCCATAAAACTTACAGAAGCCGGATGGAAGTAGAGCACCGTTGAACAAACAAACCATTAAATTGCATTGAAATCCTCTGACTTCAAAGGACAGGTCTAATTACAGTTTAAACGGCAGAGTTAATTGCATAGTACTGATATTCGCCATGCATTATGGGTTTATTAGCAGTTTACTAAGTTGAATAACTTCATACAGGAAATGCAACTTCTGGGACCCATGTTATGACACCGAAGCAGACTTAATTACTGGCAGGAAAGTGTTAGCTTCATAACTGATTTAAGGCAAAATGTCTGCAGAGACTTTACTAAAACTTGGGAGTTTAGAGTATCAGTCAAATCAAAATGGAATATTAAGCTTTTCCTTAGAATTGCTTACAGATCAGATATAAAAAACAAACAATCTTCTCAATGTAGCTTGGAGGGAACTGAACTTGCTGTACGAAGATGCTCATTTTCATCCATGTTAGGAAAAGTCAAGCAAACCACTACTAATTCTTAATGGATTTTTCTAAAACAAAGCTACTGTAATTTATGCTTGTGACATATCTGATCTGCCAAAGTCTGAGCAACCAGATATCATTTCACAGTGGAATCATCATCAGCTATTTTGCTTATAAGGAAACTTTTACAGGTGGCAAAATTCCTTCATCAAAATATTTTCTCACCTTTTCCATATGTTGGGTAAAATTTTAAAAAGAACTTAAGTCACTTAGAAACCTAAGTCCCATTTTCAAAAATGCCTTATCACTTAAGAGTCTAATTCCCATTGACTTTCAATGAAACGTAGGGTCCTAAGTGATTTGGGCACTTTTGAAAATGTTGCCCATTGGCGTGAACCGATAGCCCTTATTAAAGTGAGTGGTCCCAATGAAGACACTGCACTCAGGTGACTAAGGACTGCATGACTGACACCCACATTAAGAACCATGTTTCAGGATGTTTATACACAGAGTTCACAAGTATCCATTTTGATACTAAAAATCTGTTCAATTCAGCTATGTTCGTTGCTCATGTTATCTGAACAGTTTGTGATTATTTGCATGATTTTGTTTGCACTAAAGATTGGGGAATGGATGTTCTTCATACAAAGGTCTGTAGCTGCATGAGAATATGAGTATTCATCAAATAGTATATGTGTTATTTTAAAACATTTATCCAATGAGAGACAAGAAATGAAACCATGTGACTCTGATGACCAATCACACTCCATGAACAACAAATAGCTGTATAAGACAGCCCACAGGCTGATAATTGATCCCAGTTATTTGGCAAACTGTTATGAATACCAGGTGAATTTGCAGAAGGAATCAAGTCAGTTCATGACCAATCTTGAATAGAAGCAAAGGCTAAATTCACAGTTAACTGTTCCTTGCAATAAATAATTCAACCAGATAGCTCCACTTTTTGCCGACACAATGTAGCTAAAAAATTGCCCTCCTCTGTTAGAGCAGAACTTTTCACCAACTGAAAGTGCATTCTAAGATTGTAAAATTTTTTACTCTTCTGAATGGACAATTTGAAAATGAATTATTAGTAGAGTCATTTTTGTACCATTTGTTTTCCTGCATCCTGATTAAACCCAAGTGCAATCAATATAAATAGATTAAATGTTAAATATATAAAAATGTTAAGCACATAGAAATTATGTCTTAATTATAAATATGCTTCAAATGAGAGAATTATGCACTAAGACAGATTTTTAACAGTGCTCAGCACCTAAAGTCGACACCATATTTTAAAAAATTGCTCAGCTGCCATGGAGCCGCCTCAGCGAAGTTTGCCAGATTTCCCAAACGGCCAGAATGGTAATGGTATGTAGTTGTCTAAAATGCAGACAGATGCCTAGGCGATGCTTTTGAAAATCCCACTAGGTTCCTATGTAGTTTTAGACACCTAAATACCTTTACAAATCTGTCCCTGAGCATTCAACATCTGCTCATTGTTCTCAGTCTGAGACCCTGAAAACTTTGGCCCCAAAAGCCTGAATTTGCAAATGTTGAGCACCACTTGAGGAGTGAGCACCATAAAATCTTGCTGGTGTCAACAGGAGTTCAAGGTTACTTTGCACCTTGAAGACTGGGGCCCTAAACCAAAAATGCGGATACCTAAGGCTGCTCCTTCACTTGTTCCATGTGCATAATGTCCACTGAAGTCAAGGGGCATGTTGCATGCAGGTTAGGGTCACAATTCACTGCAGCACTTAAGCATGTGCTTAAATGCTTTGTTGAACATCCTAGGACTGTAGGAGTTTGCAGTATGTTCATTATCAGATCCTGTCTACAAGGAGGTCAGATAAACTGTTTGAAAACCGAAACGAAGAACTTTCAGAAAACAGAGGTAATGAAAAGCATTATGCAAGCTTGTATCAAACAATATGAATAATGCATACCAACAATTATTTTAAAAGAACATTGTTAAGGTTGCAACCTCAAGCATACCAACACTGGGAAATGCCAGTGTTACAGGTGCCTGTGCAACTTGTGCCATCCATGCTATCTGCTGAATGAGGCATGGTCCTGGGCATGGCATTAGGATAGTCTGGTCTAGCTCTCACTTCTTCCCTCAGAAGAGTCCTGGCCCCATGTGGTGCCTCAAAATTGGATGGGGAAGAGATAGAAGGAAGGGGTTACTGGGGTCAGGTGCTGGGTCCAGAAGCCCAATCCATCTCTGTTTCTCTTCTCTCCCTCCACCGTCAGGAGGTGGAGAGTCCTGCCCCATGTGATGCACCCAGCTGGGATCATAGTGCTGCCAACCCTCATGATACCATCACTACTGACAGGATTTCAGCCACTGCTGGAATTTGTCCATGACTATGTGAAAATCTCCAGCTCTCAGATGCATTTTCAATCTTGCCCATGGGAAACCCCTCTCTGATTGGTTGTTTTCCCCACTGTCCCACCTCCTGAGGTAAAGCAGCCAGTCAGGGCTGCTGCAGGAGGAGACAGAGCTCTCCCTGCTCCACTCAGGGGAGAGGGAGCAGAAACTGCCCATCAGCTCAGGGCATCTCCACTCCTCCCTCCCTGGTGATAAAAGTGTCAGTCTCCCCATCCTCCCCCTCAGGCCTGAGAAGGGGCAGAAGATGGCACAGCTGCCCCCCTCAGGCCTGATGGAGGTCGGTGAAGAACTCCTTGAGGAGCATAGGCAGGGCAAAAGGAGACAGGTAGATATGGGGGCAGAACTGATGTGGGAGCCAACATCTAAACAAAAAGATAAACCCCCTTCAAGTATGTTGGGCCAGTTTCATACATTTTGGGGGTAAGACTCGTGATTTTTTTAGCTTTTGGGGTTGGCAATACTGGCTCCGTGTGTTGGGTCCAGTGGGTGATGGTGTGGTAAAGGGGCAGCCCCATTCTCTACTCCCCATTCTTCACAGTTGCCCCCAGCAGTTCTCAGAGCACTTCACGGTTCCGATGCTGATTCCGATGCTAATGTTGCTTTGGCAGTGATCCGAGCCTGACCTTACAATGGTCATGTTCAGCCCTTGTTTTGGCAGGCAGCCAAAGGAACAAAAGCTCAAGAAAGGAATCAGTGATTTTTCATTGTACACAGCTGTGTTCAGAAGAGCCCAGAAAAGTCCTGAATCGCCTTCAGTTTGCAGCTGGAAGAATCGGTTCATTCTTGAGGATTAGAAACAAAGGAGACTCTCTACACTGACAAACTGTGTCAGGAAACCATGCTTCAAAGAGTTAATCCCCAAATCCTTTGCTACAGTCATGCTGGCTAACATGACAGATGGCCTCCTTTTTGCTTAGCATTCTCATGAAACAATATATTTTATTGTTCTGTCTAGCACTGTCTCTCCTGAGAGGACCTTAGCTACTGCATGCTGACTGTTGATCGCTGTTAAAGCCATGGTGGTTGGGTCAGTCACTACTTTTAGCAGGCTATTTAGCCAGTGGCTATCAGCAGGCAAGTCTCTTTGAGTTTCATCTCACATCCCTGTGGTGTATTTCTTTGTCATGGGATTAACCATTTTTAGCAGCACTGTGGAGTCTGGACAGACCAACTTACATTATTTCACCTCCAACCAAGGGTCTCTGAGGCTTTATAATTAAAGGGAGCTGCTTGGTTGGATGTTGCAGGCAAGTTGGCAAGCACAATCCTGGAGCATACGCATTGTACCTGCCAGTAGCAGGGCATTTCTTATCCTTCTTGTGTATCTGTTTTGCTCCATGGCCTCCACCTCCTGCCCAAACCTTTCTGGACATCTGAGTTGATACACCAAGGACTAAATGAAGCACCTCTGGAGATGAATACAGAGGTATCTACAGCTTGAGTTAAAGAGGCAGGATCTGGCATTAAAAGCTATAAACAGACTCATATCTACTGTGAATCCGGAACAATTGGTGTATGTGTAAAATACACACTGAACAACGGGTTATACAAGAACTAAGCAGCCTCTGCTGCCAGAGACTGCTACTGTGTTCTGCTCTTCCACATAGATTGTTCATAGATTTTAAGGCCCGAAAGGAGCATTCTGATCATCTAGCCCAACCTCCTGCACAGCACAGCTCAGAGAACCCCTTGCCCCATACCTCAAGCCCATAATTTCTCTTTGAGCTATAACAAATCTTTTAGAAAGACAGACAAACTTGTGTGAGGTGGTGAGGGATACGTGGCTTGCATGATGCTCTCTCCACCAACCTGGTGTAGTCAGATCACAGCCCAGTTCCATCTGTGCTATCAGTTTATTACAACTGTACAGTTCTGGTGCACAGCTAATGGCTCTTGAGCAAACAAGGTATGTGAGTGCACCTGTCTCATCCCACAGCCTTCCCCTGGGCACAGAACACTGACTCTTTGATTGTTCAATTAGTGCTATGGCAACATACAGACCAGAATGCTCTCAGAGGTCCCCCCCTGAGGGTGTTACAAAGGATGGTAGATGCAGTTCTGTTCCAAGCAAGATGGCAGCTGCCAGAGGGGAGCAGGGAAGGAGCTCTTTAAAAATGCCAATTTTAACTTTAATGGACAAATGGGATTCAAGGTTCTGACAGGGCTGGGAAGCACTTCTAACTGCAAAACACCTCCCAAGTGCTGGGGCCCGCCACATGAGCACAGCTGTTCCTGCAACCCCTCGGCATGAATGTCTCAAATTCAGAGATCAGCTCAGGCACTTTTCTTTCAGACTAATTTGGTCCAAGAATGGATAGTGCTGGAAGAAAGATGTTTTGAAGGGCCAGCTATGCTTTTGAACAAATTACTAGTATCAATTCTACAGCGATCTGACCTTTTCGAGAAAAATTTCAAACAATACATGAAGGATTCTCTTCCCTGTACTAGACAAAACATAACTAGAATGTGAGTGGGGGGTATGTGTGGAGTTTTATGCTTTTTCACACTAAAAAATTATTACAAAAAATCCACATATATTAGGATTGTGCTGTAAACCAAGATTCATTCATTTTGGTCATATTTACTGCTAAAACCCTTTAGAGCCAAAATGACTCCAAAAGAAAAACAGGTAGAACAAATTTTGCAGATAAAACTCTAATGTCGCAGAAGGCATTATCAGTTTTACATGAGCAACCCCGAATGATACCAACAGCCCATATATTTTCATATCTACAGTAGCTGTTACAGGTATAGATAAAGATGCTGTGAAAAAAAATGTATGAATGTCTTACATCCAATGTGCTACATATACTGTTCCTGTTTACTGATTTTTTATTGTTTTTCAGTCGCAGCTTGTGACAAATCACAAATTCTGTTCTTAGATATCCATTGGGTCCTTTTTAATTATAATTAATCACCCTTCTGTTGCCTTGAGGTACATCTTCAGTTCTGAGGCTATTGTTATCCACATGCCCACAAAGATGCTATATGTTCCATCTGTGCTGGAGCCAAGAGCTCCTTCCTTTAGCAGGCTGTTATTTTTCAGCTAAATTCTTTTTGCTTTATAGATCTGGCAAAATGATCAATACCCTGCTCTGGTGGGGGAAGATTTCACACTTTCATTAGAGTTCCATCTGATTGTAGGTTTATTTTTGATGAGAGAAGTGTGTGGTATGTTCCATACAGAATACTGAGGATTTGAATTTTTTTAAAAAAGGTCCTACATGTATCAATATTATTTGAATTGCACTAGCATCTGGAGGTCCAGCTGAGATCTGGACTTCTTCATAGCAGGCGCTGTGCAAACACAGCAAGAGACAGGCCCTGTTCTTAAGAGCTTATAACTTAGAGTAAGCAGGACAGCCAAAGGGCGGGCAGGGATTTGTCCAAAGTCACACAGCAGGTCAGCGAAAGAAATGGGAGCAGCATCCAGGTCTGCAGAACCCGAGGCCGGTACCCTAACCACTACCTCTGTGCTTCTTGCATATCTGTCCTCTGATGAGCAGTAGCAGATGTTGAGGCATTATAGATTGGTTTCCTGTTGGACTAAAAATTTGTGACAGAAAGTCTGGGTATACTGCTGGTGTAACTTGTTTATTTACATTGTATACACCAGCTCTGGAACAGAGGTGGTCACAAGCAGCACTCAGCCAATACCCCCTGTAGAAATCTCAACCCAATACTAATGCTCAGTTCCCAGGGAGCAATCCTGCACCAAGAATGGGGGAGGAATAGCTCAGTGGTTTGAGCATTGGTCTGCTAAATCCTGGGTTGTGAGCTTAATCCTTGAGGAGGCCCCTTAGGGATCTGAGGCAAAATCAGTACTTGGTCCTGCTAGTGAAGGCAGGGGGCTGGACTTGATGACCTTTCAGGGTGCCTTCCAGTTCTATAAGATACATATATCTCCATATATTTATATTTAATTGATTCTAGCTAGAAAGAGATTAAGGCAGATGAGCAAACACCTTTGCTGTTTGCACCAGTTCCCCAAAAAGAAAGTGGATTACCAGACTAACAACAATACAGCATTTCTTCAAAGAAAGAACAGTACTGCATGCTAAGAATCCAGATTTGTAAAACTATGTGTAACAGTGACACCTACCGACTCCTACCATAACAGTATCTTAACTGAAGAGAAGGAACAGTCAAAAACACCAACACAATATCTAAGGTAGGAACTGATACACTGTCCTCATTCTTATGTTTTACATAGAGTTCTGTGTAAGGTATTAGACTTGTTTTGGTCTTCTTTTCTTTTCTTTTCTTTTCTTTATTTTGTCCAAACAAGGAACTTTTCTATAAAACCTATCCCACAACTGGGTTGTTGATTAGCATGTGAGGACAGAAATGTAGGGATTGCTTGAGAAAATCATGTTGTATGGTGTTTGTATAACTATAAGATCGCTCTGAGGACTATTTGCTTACAAAGAGCTGATTGACTCCTCTTCTCCGGCAGGTGATTTTGTCTTGTTTTTAAAGAAACAGAGGTAAACAATTGGTCTCATTGATGTCAACATCAAAATCCCCACTAACTTCAGTGGGATAGTATTTCACTCTTGGTATATTTTTGTTTTCTTCATTTCTAAGTTCTCAGGTCTCCCAAATTCCAATAAGCTCTTTCTGAGTTACTGTGAAACTAATAGTTTAATTATTATTGACAATGTTGGCACACCACTTTGATTTATCCGCATTATGGAAAGGTACTATGAAAACACTTCATTGATTTCTTTAATGTACTGAATAACCACATAAAAATGGCCAGGCTGGATCAGACCAATGGTCCATCTAGCTTAGTATCATGTCTTGTGACAATGGCCAGAGCCAGGTGCTTCCGAGGGAGTGACCGGAATAAGGCAATTTTGAGTGATCTATTCCCTGTCATCAAGTTCCATCTTCTGGCAGTTGGAGGTATAAGGATATTCAGAACATGTGGTTGCTTCTCTGGCCATTCTGGCTAATAGCCATTGATGAATCTGTCCTCCAGGAACTTACCTAAATGATTATTATTACAGTAACACCTAAGATTCCAATGGATACCAGGGCCCTATTGTGTCCCTATCCCCCAAATCAACTTAAAGTACAATTTTTGAATCTTCCTCTGAAATATGTAGTACAGACAGGAAGGACTGTTTAAAATTTAGGGGATTAAAATGTTTTTCATCCAAAAAATATGTTTGAAAATAAAAAATTCTGCAAAAAAATCATTTTAATTACTCTGGTTTTACAAAAAAACAAGCTTTAAAAAATTCCAAAACAAAAATGTTGAAATTTTTCTAACTTTCTGAAATTGTTTCATTCAAAATAATGGAGCGATTCCCACTTTCCTTCAGTCTTTTTCTTCCCATCCTCCTTTTTTTCACTGGGGAAAAATATGATGAGTTAAGAAAAATGTAAAATGTTATTAACATTTCAACATGTAAAGAAGCCTCCAAAATTTCAACATGCTCTAGGTAGGTACAGGGCATTTTCCAACCAGAATACTAAACTAGCTTGATCACACATAATTCCTTTGTTCTTAAGTACCTCAGGGGCTGTTGGAAGGGAATTATGGCATGGGTAGAATTCATGTAGCTTATAATTTTTAATATGTGTATACATTTTGCACAATCTATGACTGATTTTCATTTGATCACTAAATTACAGTAAGACCCAACTTGCTTTTTCTAACAACATATTACATAGATATTCCTCTGTATGGAAAGATACTTAAGGCATTAATATACCTACTGAAACATGTTTAACCAGAAGAAAATCAGAGCAACACAATACAAAAAGCTTCCTGTTTCCCACTATAAGCAGAGAACACACTTCTGCACCAGTCATCTGAGTTTCAGTTTTGTAATGCTGGTTTAGATATAGGAAATACTGTGTATTTGCCCCATTTCCTCCACTAAGTTCTGTCTTCTCACCCACTTATATTCTGACAGGCAAATGCTTTTCAGTTTCAGTCTGTTCTAACTTCTGCTTTAAATTATTACTGGCAATATAACAGAATTGATTTGGGGATAACTTATGTATCCTGTCTCATAAAGGTTGGGATGGCTTGATCACTATGGACTTCTAGAGTTGTATTCTTGAAGATGATAAATGCTCATGCCTGGCACCTCATTAATTATTATCTGTAATGCCCCTCCACAATATCCACACATGAATCCTGATCCTGGGAGGCAGAGAGAGAAATGTTCACATGGTGGGAGAGAAAGATACACCAGGCCACTCCTGGTAACGCTGTGCAGACTACATGGAATGCTGGGTTTGGTCAGTAAGTATGTGCAGCCAAGTGTGGAGAGAGGGGTGCGGGAGGGGAACATGAGTGCACATTTCAGTTTAAATATAAAACAGTACTAGATTTTTTCCCACTATAAAATATCTCTACTGCCGCCATCCTTGCTCTTGTCTGGTCTGTCTAGAGCCCGACTTTGTTGCATCACACTCCTGGTTGTGTCATCAACAGCAAGAATCAAATCTAGGATACCTGGATAGTAGAATTTGAACCTCAGCTGCCTATGCTGAAAGACCTTCCTCTGCAAGACAAGGCTCTAGAAGGCTCATCAGCCTCTTTGTGGGACCCAGCCACCACTAGAGGGGGACAGAAAGTAATACTGACTGGGTTGGGATTACAGTTGAGACTTCTTCCTTTCTGGCTGCCCTGCCACTCAGCTCCCCGTGACTCCTATCTGTCCAAAACACTGCTGTCAAAATCATATTCATCTCCAGCTTTCCCAGCCACATCACATTCTCTTTCAGGCCTAGATCCAATGCCCCGATTCAGTCAATGCAAAGATTCTTGCTGACTTCATTGTACACTGAATCAGAGCCTGAATACACCCATTGGTTCCTCCTCTCTTGTTGCACCTAGCACCTCATCTTCATCTAGAAGACTCTGTCTTGTCTCCTCTAACATCTCAGCTCTCATTTCCAGCTGCCTGCTCCTTAAACATATCCCGTTTCTTTTCCTGGTCTGCTCCCTTCTATGGCTCTCCTTGGTCCAGCCACTCTGCACATCGTCTCTGCCTGTGCACATCCAGCAAGACTCACCCTTCTGAATCTCTTCTTATAACTCACCTCTTCTAGCTGTCTTTCCTCCATTCTCCTCCTGGCAATCTCCACACCCACCCTCTCTGAGCTGCTTTTTTGCATCTTGGCATATTTAGGCTGCAGGGCCACTGAGGGAGCAATTGTTACTGCTCTGTCCTTGCGAAGTGCAGAGAATTACCAGTTCTGTTTAATGTATATAGTTTATGATGTTCATTATCCATTTGAGCATTACATCATTGATTATTTTAATTGCTTTATTTAAAATTGCAACAACATGGTAAGGTGGGGACATGAATAAGCCAGTCAGCCCGTATGAAATGAGTAGCTCCGCACACGTGAGTGTTCCTTTTGGTGCCCTAATTCTGCTCCCATTGACTTCCATGCAAAGGTATTGCTGAGTCCTTTTGAAAATCCCACCCACTGAGTTCAATGGGCCTATTCACATGCATTTTATTCACTCATGTGCATATGTGCAGGAGCTGGGAGGTTAATTGGCTGACCTGCTATTTTGAAGTCAGTCACCTCTTAGATAGTTACATCATGCACTTTTTCTATGCCACAAAATGTATACACTTTAATCATGTCCTCTTAGTCTCTTTGCTGATGAATATTAACCTAATTTCCTAATTGCTCCCTTTTGTTCATGCCTCTGAATATATTCCATATGGAACTGTCTTTTAAAATATAATAGAAATGAAAGCAGTAGGGTTCTATACAAATGAAATAGAATTATAGCGTGTACTCTAAAAAGCTATTACATTTAATAGAGAAATGCATCCTCCATATTGAATGTTGAAAGCAGCCTACAGAATAAGTATTTACATAGATATTCTACAGAAAGTTTATCATTAAGTTCTACAGAAATTCTTTGAACAATAAAGATGTTCAAAATATCCACTTTTCCCTTGTCATAGCAATGTTTGAAGAACAAGGTTTTTGTAGGGTTTGACATTTGACCCAGGGTGAATTTTTTCCATTTCGGACTAAAAACACTGGTTTGATCAGTGACATGTCATTGGGGGTGGGGGGTGGTAAAGCACTAACTTGTGCACACTGCGGGCATCTGTCAGGAACTGCAGAGGCACGAGATTAGAGAGGCACGATTGAAGAGATATGGGTTAGGGCTTCTGCAGATAAGATACTGGATCTGGTTTCATCTGGTACATGGTTGATAAAACATGGGACTTCTCCTAAACTTGAGAGTCCTGCTTCTTTGAGGCTAGGACAATGGGCAAGGTTCGGGGCAACTGCACTTGTATTCCCCCTCTGTGGCACAGCCAGGATACCCACTTTTAGGCTTCAGGTTCCCCTGGCTGTCACTTCTTGATTGGAAACACCTTGGTCAGAACCAAGAGAGACTTATTTCCAGGTGGAACAGTTCTCCGCCTTCACTGCTGTTTCCAGCAGAGACGCGCTGCCCAAACATCCTACTTGCTTTCTCTTTGGAGACAGTTAACAGTGTGCTGCCCAGAGTTATAAGGTATTTACTATGCAAGGCTCTTTTGTTCTTAAGGTACATTAAGAAGAGAAAACCTATTAAAAATAAAATAAAAAGTCCCCTATATGCATGCTAATACATTCACCAGAGATCACCTCAACCCTGCAATGGAGCAGTCCTTCAAAATGCCACCCAAGGAGCTTCCTTGTGGTTTCAAGTTCATCACAGTTTCATCTCAAAACAAGCACTTCATGACATGTTTAGTCCACCCTTTGTACAGTTCAGGGATCTTTGAGCTGGAGCTTCCTGAAACAGGTGAACAGGTTTCTCTCCCCAGCACATAACTCCAAAAGGATGAATTCAAAGTGGGTCACTTACATTCCTCTCATTGCCCAGGTATCTCTTAATAAATCCACTTTACATGCATTGTCCCAAAAAAGCCCTTTGAAGTTCCCATCATTTGCAGTAGTTCCCTAGAAAAGTGACAAACAGTCCTACAGTAACACAGAAACAATTGCATTTTTAATACAATGGACCCCAAAAGTATTGAACCAAATTCAGTAAAGTTTATCTTCCTTCCATGTTTGTCCAGTATATTGTAAGTTTGTCATAACCAGATTGAGTGCTGTGAAATGAAACATGGAGAAGAATAGAGCAGGCAAGCCAAGGGGAGGGAATGTGGTCTAAACGAGAGAGTCAGGGTTGGGATCTGACACTCTTGGATTCTGTTCCCAACTCTGTCAGTAATTCAAGAAGGGAAATTTTGGAAGACAATTTCTCTGTGCTTCAATTGCCCATTTCTAGTATGGGTATAATAATCATCAGCTTCAGATGGGAGGTTTAACTGATGTTTACAAAGCACCACGAGATCCTTAGATGAAAGTTGCTGTGTAGGTGAAAATGGGCAGGTTTTGTCTTCATTTAGGTCCCCATCCACTGTCCACTGCAGTCAATCCACTGTCCACTGCAGTCATCATGTGATGACTGCAGTAGGATTCACAGGTATGAATGAGAGCCCAGCTTGTTCCCAAGTATGACTGGAATAGAATAATGCTTCTAGATATTTTTTTTTGGTTCATTGTTTCCAAGACATTTGTCTGGTCCCTGTCCCTGTTTTATTGTGCCTTTTATTATCTCTCCCTTTTTGAACTCTGTCTCCTTTCTGCCCAGGAACTTTTAGAAAAAGGTAAGGATATATTTCATGGCTTGTTGTGAAGACTTATAGGACTCGTATAATGGAGAAAAAATGAAGGAAAGTACAGCAAAGTCAACAGCCATTGCTTGCGTCTAACAGCCAATAAAGAAGCAAAGAAAATGCAAAAACTACTGGGAACATTTTGTTAAAGGAATGAGAGAGATTGTAACCAGAAAAAAAAAAGGAAAAGAAAAAAAGAAAGAAAGTTGGACTCTAACACATGAATTTACTGGCTTTAAAAATGAACAAAATATAATTTTATTTCTCCTGGTTAAGGCGAACACACATGGTTAGAAAAAATGTGACATGGGCCAAACTGCCCCTTGTAAAGGTATAGGGTGGGTTGGATTTGTAACCATAGCTGACCTAGGGTTTGGTAGGGGCACGTTCCCAAACTGTGGAACTCATCAAAACTTGCCTGGTCCTTTGCAGTTATTTTTCTTGTGTTTAAGACTCTGGACTAGGATTCTAGTTTAAATTCATGACTCTCTCTACTGTAACATAGCTAATGATAACTGGCTCACATGCTCCCTTCTTCTCTGCATGTTGACTGAGAGCAAGTAGGAGCAATTTAATAACTGGCTCATCCTCTATGTCTTGCACTCAGGCATCTGATCAGGGCTTTCTGCTTCTAGCTGCTAAGCTCATGCCTTTCTGCCTTCCTCATACTTCATTTCTCTCCTACTTTTCCATGCTTGATCTATTATCCCCACCTACCCTACTTTCACATCCTCTCACTTCTCCCTTTAGAGGTTAGCATGAGGAGCAATAGCCCTCATCTGTCTCTGAGCTTGGGTAAGGGTAAGAACGGGCAGCTCATCACTTTACTAATGCATAAAAAGACCAGGAAGGAAGTTGCCCTGACCCTATTTTTATCCCGTAGATGAGCATGTACGAAGGACCTAAGAATATGAAGTTTTCCGCATTCTGCAGGTTTGATCAGCTTATCCCATCTTTTTCCATGGATCAGCACCAGTGCCAGTCTGTGTGCTGAGCACAGTTGTTCTGTTACACGATCATCAGTAGAACTCAATTAATTAGGTGGTCTGGAGTCTCCGTTTTTTTGGGGAGAGAAGTGGCATTACTAGAGTTTCTGGGAAACCAGAATGTCTGTTCAACAGGAAATTAGACATTTTGAATTTTTTTTGCATTCCAATTCAGAAAAAAAAATCAATTTGGGACCATCAGGACATTTCATTTTGATAAAGCTGAACTGTATCATTTCAGTAAGATGTTTCCTTTTGACTATCATTGTGAGCCACTTGTTTTTCAATTTTATATGATATTAAATATATTAAAATGCATAGCTTAATTACATTTAAAAGTAAAAACCAAATAAATGCAAACAATAAAGCGGGAAATGGTGTATTTTTACCTTGCCAAAAGGAACTATTTTGACATTACTGAGACAAAATGATAAAGCTGAAAAGATTTATATGGACTCCCCCCACACACAATTAAAAATTGTCAAAAGTGACGTTCCCCACAAAATGTTTAGAATGATAAAACTGAATTTTTGGACGGAAAACTTCTGCCCAGTAGTCTTTGACCAGCTCCAAAAGTTAGATCTAAGGCTATGATTTTGGTACAGAAATTTTTAGTAAATTTCACAGCACACATGCAAGAAAGAAAAGTCATGAAAACGAGGTCAGGGAGAAGGTGTTGGAGAGCGAGTCCACCCGCAGTGGCAGCTCCTGTGTTCTGCGACTGGGCCAAGGTCCTTATTCTAGCAGTTGTGACCTGGCACACAAGGTTGCGGTGCCATTCACGTTTGGCCTGTCCCATTGGTTTGATGGTGGTATGGGGTGGCAACCAAGTGATTCACCCCATGAGTCTCCCACAGGTCTTCCATGGTGCCTGCCAGGAAATTAGATCCTGAATCTGTAAAGATATCGGAGGGCCAACCTACCCTGGCAAAAATGTCTGTTAGGGCCTGGCACACCGCTTTAGCCCTGGTGTTGCCTAGAGCTACTGCTTCCGGCCATCAGGTAGCAAAGTTCACGAAAGTCAGTACCTACTGCTTTCCTCTGGGCGTCTTTCTTGGGAAAGGACCCAGAATATCCACAGCTACTCGCTGAAATGGGACCTCAAGTATGGGGAGTGGCTGGAGAGGGGCCTTGACCAGATCTTGGGGCTTTCCCACTCTTTGGCACACCTCACAAGACCGGACATACTTGGGCAACTTCCTTGCCCATCCCCTCCCAGTGGAAGGACTTCCCCAACCTGTCTTTGGTTCTGTTCACCCCAGCATGGCCACTGGGATGATCATGGGCTAAGCTTAAGAGCTTCCCCCTGTACTTAGTTGGAACCACCAAACCGTTTGTGCGGCTGCCATTCTTCCTGGTGTCCACCAGAAAGAATTTCCTTGTATAAAAGTCCTTGGTCTATAACAAACCGGGATCGGTTAGAAGAGCTGAGAGGCGGTGGGTTGCTCCGTGCCGCCACCAAGCTTTCTGAAGGCTGTCATCTGCTTCCTGCTCAGTCTGGAACTGTTCCCTTGAGGCTGGGGACACCAGTTCTTCCTCAGACTGTGGACTGGGCTTGGTCCCTCTGGAAGTGATGTAGGTGATGGGGTGTTTCTGTTGCTGGTGAACCGCTCTCCGCTGGTGCACCTGGTGGTATTTCAGGCTCTGGCTGAGCCTCTTCGGTATGGTTGTCTGTTGCTTCTGCCAGTTCAGGCTCGCTGGTCCCTTCTGGCGTTGGGGTTGAAGATGTGGTTGCACTTGCTGGTGCTGGTGCTGGTGCTGGTTGCTGTTCCAGTTCCGGGCCTGGGACTGGAGGTGCTGTGGCTGGTTCAGCCGTTGGCATGGGATCCGGGTCCACTACCTCTGTCTGGGTCTCTGGTAACACAGACGGGTTCTCTGTGGACGGCTCAGGAACAGGAATGGGTCTGGAAGCTTGCCTGGTTTGGCTGCGTGTAACCATTCCCACTCTCTTGGCCCGCTTCACCTGGTTGGCCAAGTCTTTCCCCAGTAGCATGGGGATGGAATAATTGTCATAGACTGCAAAAGTCCACATTCCTGACCAGCCTTTGTACTGGACAGGCAGTTCAGCCTGTAGGCAAGTCCACAGCTTGTGACATGAAGGGGTAAATGGTCACTTTGGCCTTTGGGTTGATGAGTTTGGGATCCACGAAGGATTGGTGGATAGCTGACACTTGTGCACCCCGTGTCTCTCCACGCGGTAACTTCTTTCCGCTCCCACTTTCAAAGCCTAGGAGATAGATTTCAGAGCTCAATGGCGTGACCCCTCTTTCGGTTGTTGTGGTTGTTGCTTCTCATTACTCCTGCCGTTGCTTTTCTGCCGAGTTCCAGAGGCTGTTGGACTCCCCCCTCCTGCGCTGTGGGAAGGTTCGAAGATGTGGTTTGCACAAAAACTAGCTGGTTGCTCCTTTTATTTGGTGCTCGTTTTCCCAGTTCTGTTCTGTTCCTACAGGGCTTAGGGAGGGTCGCTGATATCCTTAGGTGGCTGGTTTCAGAGGAGCCGTTGGCAGGGGGATCGGGTAACTTCTCCGTTGTCGGTGTCCAGCAGGCAGCTAGTGTAATCTTAAGCTAGAATGCCACCTCCACTGTTATTGTGTTTTCACGGCACTGGGTACATGAGAGCAGTCCAGCCGTTCTGCTACGATCTGGAGCCGCGGAGGGCAGACGTGATGGACCCCACTGGGCTTCAGTAGTCCTGGCGAGCTCAGGTCTGGGGCTCTCTCCGGGTAACACCTAGAGGCATAATCGCGATGGGTTAAGTAGACCGGGTGAGCTTTGCCTTTCTGGGGACGGCCGCAGGAACATAGGAAGGTTCTGGAAGCAATTGCCTGGGTTGGGCTGCGTGTACCCATTCCCACGCGTCTTTTGGGCCCTTCAACAAAACAATACCTGATTGGGCCAAGTCTTCCCCCAGTAGCATCGGGATGGAATAATTGTCAAGACGCAAAAGTCCACGATTTCCTGACCAGCTCCTTTGTACTGGACAGGCAGTTCAGCTGTAGGTCAAGTCTACACTTGTGACTGAAGTGGGGAATGGTCACTTTTGGCCTTTGGGGTTGATGAAGTGTGGGCATCCACGAAGGAACTGGATGATAGGCTTGACAGCGATCAGAGTAAACTGTGCCCTGTGTCTCTCCACAGTGGTAACCTTCTTTCCGCGCCATCTCAAATTTCCTCGGCTCACAAGGGAGATTGAGAGGATCGTTGGGCCTGGGGATTTGTGTTGATGGTGGATTGTAATTACTTGCACCCGAAAGGTGGGGTTCTTTGGGCAGTTAGGCTCTTTATATTGTTCCCAGTTATTTACACTTTAAGCATCTTCAGCTAACTGGTCCCTGGGTCGAGGTGGTTACTGGCGATCTGGTGAGCGGAAGAATTCAGGTGTCTTGGCTTTCCCTTTGGGTTGAGGTTGGTGTTTTGGGTTGCCCTCGGTTGTAGGGTTATTGTCGGTGTGCCCGCCCTGGGGTTTTCATTCCCCTTACAGTAGCTTTCTTGCTTTCTCCAGCTTCCATCCATTTGGCTCCAATCTCCCCGCCTCTGGTGAGATTTGGGTTTTTCCATCTTGGAGTACCGTGTTATGTCTCAGGAACACATCATCCAAGGAACCTGGTCTGCCCATTTGTATGACGGAGGTGCAGTTCGTCAATAGGATTGAACATTGGTTCCTGATATCCAGGCCTTATAATTCTTTCCAACGTAGTAGGCGTGTTTGGGAAATGACCCATCTGGTTTCCACTTTTGGGTTCTGAAACGCCGACGGGCATGATCCGGGGTTATCCCCATTCTGTATCTGGCCTTGGTTTGAAACTGTTTATAATTTTTCATTTGGTCCTTTGGCATTTCAGCCGCCACTTCTGCTAAGGGTCCACTGAAGTGTGACCTCAGCTCTAGCATGTACTGGTCTTTAGGGATGCTGTACCCAATGCAGGCGCTTTCAAAATTTTCTAAGAAGGCCTCAGTGTTATCACCTGCCTTGTAGTTGGGAAATTTCTTGTGCGGTTGAACAACAACTGGCGACGGGTTGTTAGGAGTGGTTGGGTTCTGTTGCTTAGCCTGTTCTAACTCCAGTGTCTGCCGATGGGTTTCCCTCTGGAGTTCTATTTGTCTTTTGTGGGCTGCATCTTCTTCTTGTTGTGTTCTTTGGTAGGCCATCTCTTCTTCTTCTTGTTTTCGTTGGTAGGCCACCTCTTCTTCTTGTAGTTTTCTTTCGTGAGCTGCATTTTTGGCTTCTTGATCTCTTTTATGGGCTGCCTTATTGGCGTCTTGTTCTGCCTTAATTAGTTCCATCTATTTTCTATGTTTATTTTTGTTGTTTATGGCTTGTTGCAGTGCTCTTCCTTTTTTAGGGCATTTTTGGTAGTCATGGTTCCTGTTTTCTTGTGTTGGGGTGCCCTCTGGTGGTTATTATCTGAACTGCTGGCTCTCTGTTGTCTCCTGGCAACAGTGCCTAGCAACCGTGTCCTTTTTTTTTCTTCTGGCTACGCTTTTACTAGAAAAACCAGTTTATTTGCATGTGTGTATTGCTGGGTACTTAATTCCCAATTGGAATTATATTGCTTAACAATAGACCCTTTTGTTAACCTGTAATAGCTCCTTGCTTAAAATGCAAGCCAAGCTGAGCAGAAGAGAAACAGAGAAAAAAAATTTCTCTCTGGCTCCTTTTAAAAACAAACCCTTTCTCTCTGCTAAAAGCCCTTAGCAGAGAAAAGAAAAATATAATATTCCTACTGGCTTCTGGATTCTTGTCTATCCCACCTCTGCCACCATATTATAAGCATCTTTCCCAAATCTGGACCTTAGCATCCAAAATGTGGGTGCCTAGCATGAACCTCCAAGCTTAATTACCAGCTTGGATCTTATCTCGCTGCCACCAGACAGGAATTACAGCGCCTGCCTCGCTCTGGTCCCCCCAAACTTTCCCTGGGGAACCCAAGACTCAGAGGTCTGAGTCTCACAAACAAAGGGAAATAACCACTTCCCTTCCCCGCCCTCTCTCCGTCCACCAGACTGTTCTTCTCTGGGCACCTGAAGAGTATGGATTGGCAATCCTTTACCATCACAATAACAAGAAGCATGCTCCTCTCTTCCCAAAGAAACAACCCCTAATAAGACAGAAAAGAAATGATTTTATCTCTCTTCCCCCCTCCCACAAATTCCCTGGTGCTGCAGAGCTTCACCCTCCGTAGATCTAACACAAAGAGAATTCCCCTTCCCTTCATTCCTTAGCCTACCCAGAGAGAAAAAACTTAAACAAATCTTAAAAAGAAAACTTTATACAAAATAGAAAGAAAAAGACATGAACATAATCTTTGTATCAAGTGACCATGCAGGGCTATTGCTTATAAGAAAAATATGAATAAACAGTCTGATTATAAAAGATATCCAATTTGAAACATTCCAGCAAAACACACACATGTAAATACAACCAAAACAACATAAAAGCCTATATTGTTTTTCTACCTGTACTTACAATTTGGAAACAGAAGATTAGAAGATAGAAAGAACCTTCTCATAGCTGAGAGACAGACAAAAGACTCAGACCCCTAAAAAATTCCCTCCCTGACTTCGAAAAATCCAGTTTCCTGATTGGTCCTTTGGTCAGGTGTTTGGTTCCCTTTGTTAACCCTTTAGAGGTAAAAGAAACATTAACCCTTAGCTATCTGTTTATGACAGAGATGGAAGAGTGGATGGTCCAAACCTGAGGGGCACTGCAAAACTCATATGCCAGGGGGCAATGCTTCTCAATTTGGATATTTGTGTTTACATTCCTGTGTGTTTACAGCCATTTCCACAATTTCACAGGTTTTATTTAAATTCATGATTTCTGTCACTTCATGGTAAAATCTTAGTATTACTTATGTCTTCTTTCTGCCCCCAAAGAGCCGTAATTTCCATTTGTCCACCTACTCCTCTCCCTGGCACCCAGGGAAGGTCAGGACAGGATGGCTTGCAGTTGGCTCTTCCATCTTTATGCCACTTGGGATTCTTTAGATGGATATTTAAGAAAGCTATCTGGTTCCATTGGAGTGGCACAAAGGGGCTATTTTGTAGTGCACAGCCTCCCCCGTGCATATAGTAAGACCTGTAAGGAGCAGAAATATTTCCTTTAACTTGCCTTAACTGCTGCTTTTACCAAAACCAACCTCAATTTCCATCCAGAAATTTGGGATTGTAACAGGGTCAATGACCTGCCCCTCTTCCTGGGGCCAGCTTGCTGCCCCCAATAAGACTCAGAGAGTCTGGCTTGCTCCCAGCCTTTATAGCTGTCATAAACAGATAGTTAAGGGTTAATGCCTCTTTTACCTGCAAAGGGTTAAGAATTTCACCTAGCCTAGCTGACACCTGACCAGAGGAACCAATGGGAGAACAAGATGTTTCAAAAGGAAGGAGGGAAGTTTCCTTTGTTTAGTCAGTTTCAGTTTCAGCAGGAGTGGAAAAGATCAAGGAACCAGCCTCTTATCAGAATAGTAAGTTTTAGAAAGGGATATATAGGTTTATGTTTATTTTCTTTTGTAACTTGTCTTGGTGCAATTAGGGGGGAATTATCAAATTGGGTATTCTTGTGTGTATTAAGATTTCTGCCCAGGGGAACATCCTGTGTTTTCAATCTATTGTCTGTGAGATATGCTGGTATGCTGTCTCCCAGAGAGTTTATTTTTTTCTTTCTTTTACCTTTCTTTTCTTTAATTAAAAGCTTTCTTTTTAAGAACCTGATTGATTTTTTCCCTGTTTTTTAGATCCAAGGGAATTGGATCTGGACTCACCAGGATTGATGGGGGGAAAAAGGCAGGGGGAAGGAGTAATTCTTCCTTGTTTTTGAGATCCAAGGGAATTGGATCTGGACTCACCAGGGAATTTGTGGAGGAGTCTCTCAAGGCTACCCAGGGAGGGGAAGGTTTTTGGGGGAAAGGGAGTGATCCAGGTACTCAGAAATTCTGGATGGTGGCAGCGAGACCAGATCTAAGCTGGTAGTTAAGCTTAGAAGTGTCCATGCAGGTCCCCACATCTGTACCCTAAAGTTCAGAGTGGGGGTGAGACCTATGACAATAGCCCTTGGCTTCTCAGGCCAGCAGGTGTTGCCAATCCTCAGGTCAGCATCAGGCCTTTTCCATCAGCCCCAGTCTGTTTCCCCTGATTGAAGCTGACTGGGCAGGGGCTAATTAGGTGCTTTTGCACCAGCATCCTGCTACAGGGAGCCTCAGGGCCTGATCTGCATGTCCACTCACACACACCACCTTGGGCAGCACCCACTTCCAAAACTGCTCCCGGTGTGAAATCACCAGCAATGAAACCCCACTACTGAGCAGCTCTAGGGAGATGGCAGCATTGGCCTGTGAAGGGGATCCGCTGTGTAAATTGGCATGGCTGCTTGAACTTCAGTGGGCCCACTTTACTTTACATTAGCTGGGAATCAAGCTCCTGACAGCACTTCTGAGAGTGCCCCCACTGCACAGAAAGTGTGGTGAGACGTTCTAGAGAATGGATGACAGAACCAGAAATGCACATCAATCACACTGTATTACATACCGGTAAGATGCCCAGTACTCAACATTGGGATCCATTCGCCTCATAGATTCATAGACTTTAAGGTCAGAAGGGACCATTATGATCATCTAGTCTGACCTCCTGCACAATGCAGGCCATACAAGCTCACCCATCCACTTCTATAACAAACCCCTAACCTATGTCTGAGTTATTGAAGTCCTGAAATTGTGGTTTGAAGGCCGCAAGTTGCAGAGAATCCTCCAGAAAGTGACCTGTGCCCCACGCTGCTGAGAAAGGCAAAAAACCTCCAGGGCCTCTGCCAATTTGCCCTGGAGGAAAATTCCTTCGTGACCCCAAATATGGCGATCAGTTAAACTCTGAGCATGCTTCCTTAGCTAGTGATCCAAAAATTTCCTAGAATACTTATTTAAAAAACCACATCCCTGAAATACAGGACTGGCCTAATTAAAAAAAAAAAATACATTAGAAAACTATAGATAATAGTAGCACTTTACATCAGTAGAGCTGAAAGCACTTTAGCAAGGAGAGTCAGTATCAATATCCCTATTTTACAGATGGGAAAACTGAGGCAAAGTGGCTTGCCCATGGTTATCCAGGAGGCTAGTGGTATAAACAGGAATGGAACCCCAATCTCCTGGGACCTTGTCTAATGCATTGTCCATTAGGCTACACTGCCTCCTCATTATGGAACTGATGTTTGAAACTTGTGGAATACATTGATTTAAAAAATAGCATGTGGCAGGAAAAAGGACCATTTTGATGAAGGTTAGAAGACTGAAATGAATGTTTTGAATTGGCCTATGTATGTTTTCTTGAATAAGTGTTTCCAAAATGAAGACATGAGAGGAAATCTCTGAGTGTGTTTCTCTTTCCACTGATTGATTGCAGTAAGTGAAATGATATATGTAATATGAGATTGTTCTGGTGGGGGGGAGGAGCTAAAAAACCTTTATGATGTACAGATGGATGCTTGGAGTCAAATTACCCAAAGCATCCATGTAGGTGCTTAAGTGCAGTGGCCAATTTTCCAGTATCTTGCAGCCTCCCATGTTTTCAGCAAAGTGGAGACATCTCTATTATTCCCAGTGAGAGCTGCTGGGTAGTCATCCCTTTGGAAAACTGAGTCTTAACTTCTCTCTTTTATATAGTGTCCTCCCAGTATTTGAATGTGGTGGGACAAAGAATTCAAAAGTCAAGATCTTAATCCAAAAATCTCCACTAGGATTTTCAAAGCAGTTGGGTACGTTAGCCCATTGGCCCTTTTGGAAACCTCAGCCTTCCTCTTCGAACTGATGAATATATATTCATCTGCTAAAGGTAACTTTAAGACTATATTCTGTTACAAAAATATTGTAACCCAGCTGGCTATTTTAGACACCAGCCCTGCAGGCAATACTTCTCTGGGGGGTTGACTTTGATGGGGCTGCAGCAATGGGCCCTACATTACCAGTTCTCTCCAATTAGGGCTACCTGGAATACAATGATTCTTTTTAAAAGGCCTCAGCTGCATTGATGGATGAGGCTCTGCTGGCTGCCTAACTTTCCTCAGGGTTCTATTCTGGCCAATTTTGTTCCATGGGAGGATTAAGAGAGCAGAAAGGGTTTTGTATGAATTATGGCTCACTGTGACTACAAAGAGCTCTGCAGTGCAAAGCAATTGAAGAAACCACTGTTGGGAGCATAAGTGGAAGGCTGTTGCAGACATGCTTGTATTATAGTGGTGAAGTTTGTCCAGCATGAGAGCACATTTTAATTTGTAGGTATGGTAGACATGTGACAAAGTATCCATTTTTGTTTGCAAGAGTTGCATTCTCTCTCTCCTTGTGCTGTTCCCCCTCTCCCACCATGGGCTTCTAAGAGGCCACATGACTGTATTCTTCCTTAGTCTTCCCATCGTTTATTTCCCCTACACCCCCCCTCATTCCAACACTACTATTTCCTTAATCCTGTCCTGCCTTTCCATTCCCCATGTGCAGCTTCAAAGATACCAGTCACAGCACCAAGTCACTGGAACATCATATTGTTCTGAACAATAACATGGATCACAAGTATCAAATAAATTATTCGTGGTATTGTTATTCACAGCTTTCGCCACCTTCCCTGAGTGTGCCTGTAGAAAGCTAAAGATAGATGTTTCCCATTGGATAGGATCAGGGCCGGTGCAAGACGAAACTTCCACCTTGCGCTCTCCCCCGTCCCCGAGCCCCCACCCTGAGGTGCCCCCCTTGCGGCAGCCCCCAACCCTCTGCCCTGAGGCCCCTCCCCACCCCAGCTCACCCCTGCTCTGCCTCCACCCCGAGCACGCTGTGGCTGCTTCACTTCTCCTGCCTCCCAGGCTTGTGGTGCCAATCAGCTTAGGCGCCGCAAACCTGGGAGGCAGGAGAAATGAAGCTGCCACGATGTGCTCAGGGAAGATGCAGGGCAGGGGTTAGCTGGGGAGGGCAGTTCCTCTGCGTGCCGCAAGGGGAACTTACTTGCTGCAGGTGGCCCTCCCCAGGCTCCCCTGCCCCAGCTCCCTCCGTCTAAATGCCGGCGGCAACTGGGGCGGCCGAAGATCCAGCTGCCGTGGTCACTGCCAAGGAAAATGCCACCCCCCAAATCCTAGTGCCCTAAGCATCCACCTAGGTCGCCTAAATGGTTGCACCGGCCCTGGATAGGATCAAACAAAGGGATTGTGGGAGTGGAACAGCCCCAGGGAAAGTCCAGAGAAAGGTCTCAGTCGTATGCTGCTGCTGATCGGCATCCCAAATCAAACTCAAACCCGAATATGAATACCTGTGCAGACACTTTGCCTCCCCTTCCCCATCTTCGGTCTATATTTTGCTGTTCCCAGAGCAGGAGGACAGATAAGTGGCAAAGAATTGCAGATGCTGTTTGTAGAATAAATCAGTAATTCAGTTGAGGGCTTTGTGGATTTATAGAGCACACCCTAGGTCAGGGGTCGGCAACCTTTCAGAAGTAGTGTGCCGAGTCTTCATTTATTCACTCTAATTTAAGGTTTCATGTGCTGGTCATACATTTTAATGTTTTTTAGAAGGTCTCTCTCTACAAGTCTATATATAATATAACAAATTAGTGTTGTATTGTAAAATAAACAAGGTTTTCAAAATGTTTAAGAAGCTTCATTTAAAATTAAATTAAAATGTTGATCTTACGCCACCGGCCTGCTCAGCCCGCTGCTGGTCTGAGGTTCTGTTCACCTAGGCCGGCAGTGGGCTGAGTGAGGCCTGCGGCCAGGACACCAGCTGGGAAGGGTCTGACAGCCAGAACCCCAGACCGGCAGCGGGCTGTGTGGGGCCGGCAGCAGGGACCCCAGACTTCCAGACTGGCTGTGGGCTGAGCGGCTCAGCCCACTGCCTCTCAGGGGTTCCATCCTCCGGCTCCAGCCAGGCGGGATCCTGGCTGCCGGACCCGCTCAGCCAGCTGCCAGTCTGGGGTCCCGGCCCTGCCCACATACAGTGGGTACTTAACTTCTCCCTGGTTCTGGCCCATTCTCTTCCTCTCTCTGCATTAAGCTGAGGGAGGGAGTGCACTGAGCACAGGGCTGGGGGTGAAGGGTCTGGCCAGGAGCTAGAATGAGGGAGGGGGCTCAGGGTTGGGGCAGGAGGTTTGGGTGTGGGGGCACTTACCTGGGCAGCTCCCATTTGATGTGAGAGATGCAGGTGGGAATGTGATTCCCATTTGGTGCTCAGGGTGGGGGTGGGGATGGGAATGTGCGGGGTGCATGGGATGTGGGGGGGCTGGAGATGTGGAGGGTGCAAGAGTCAGGGCAGAGGGCCGGGGGCATGTGAGGGGGTGCAGGTGTCAGGGTAGGGGGGCTGGGTATGTGTGGGGTTGCCAGAGTCAGGGCTGGGGTCATGGGGGGTGGTGAAGGAGCCAACAGAGGGCCAGGTGGTACAGGGCTCAGGGCAGGGGCCTGTGGGAGTGTGTGGGGCGGTGCAGGGCTCAGGGCAGAGGACTGAGTGTGTGTGTGGAGTGGGGGGTCAGGGCTCAGGGACTGCCCCCTCCAACCCCCCAATCGCGCACCGCTCCTTGTCCCGACTACCCCCTCCTGGGACCCCACCCACTATCTAAGCCTCCCTGCCCCTTGTCTCCTGACTGCCCCCCTAGGATTCTACCTCCTACCTGTCCCCTGACTGCCCCAACTCTTATCCACACCCTCACACCCCGACAGACCCCCTGTACTCCCATGCCTATCTAACCGCTTCCCACCCCCTGACAGGACCCCCAAAACTCTGGACCCATACATACACCCCCCCCGCTTCCTGCCTGCCCCAACCCCTCTCCACACCCCTGCCTCCTGACAGCCCTCCCAGAACTCCTGACTCATCCATTCTCCCCAGCTCCTTGTCTCCTGACCACCCCCTCCAGAGACCCCCCCACACCCTAACTGCTCCCCCAGGACCCTCTTTGCTCAATGTCCCCTGACTGCCCTGACCTCTATCCACCCCCCAAACAGACCCCGGGACTCCCATGCCCCATCCAACCCCCCTGCTCCCTGTTTGCCTCCTCCAGAGACCCCCATCCCTAACTACCCCCCGGGATCCCACCTCCCCCATCCAACCCACCCTGCTCGCTGTCCCTTGACTGCCCCCCCAGTCCCCTTACCATGAGGCTCCCTGCTCATCTGGAGCCCTGTCGCCACTGCGTGCGCAGCGCAGAACCCGCTCCACCCTTCAAAGCGATGTGCATGCAACAGCAGGGCTCTGGATGGGTGGGGAGCATCTTTACCTCTCCACGGAGCCAAACACTGCCCCACGGAAGCGCGCAGCTCCAGCCTCTAGAGTGCTGTGCACGCGGCAGCAGGGCTCTAGGGGAAAGATGGGAAGGGGGCAGCGACTTGCTGCGCTCGGCCAGCGCTCTGGTCCGGGACCGCGGACCCCGCGGCTTGCTGCATCAGCAGGATTTTTAATGGCACGCAGGGTCCCAGCAGGCAGCCGTGTAACATTAAAAATTGGCTCGCGTGCCATATTTGGCACACTTGCCATAGGTTGCCGACCCCTGCCCTTGGTGTTATCACAGACCACTCCATGCCTAATCGGTTTCACATTTCGCTATTGGTTTTGCTGCCATAACTGGGAATTCAGTAGGCTTTCGGTTATTCCCAATGAGTTCCTCTACATTTGTGCCACTATCCATACGCTAAGAATGTCATTTCTCGGTAAAGGACACAGAAGCCTGAAATCCCTACTCCTAAGAAAATATTGGGCCTGAGGCACATTTTTAAAGTAGACTTTAAGAGACCGCACATGCAGATTGTGCATTCACCTATTTGCACACATAGATTCCACACTGTGCATGCCAATGGGCACTGAGATAGAGAGGAAGATCCTCTCATGGATCAATAACTGGTGAAAAGTTAGGAAACAAAGAGTAGGAAGAAATGGTCAGTTTTCAGAATGGAGAGATGTAAACAGTGGTGTCTCCCAGGGGTCTGTGCTGGGCCCAGTCCTATTCAACATATTCATACATAATCTGGAAAAAGTGGTAAACAGTGATGTGGCAAAATTTGCAGATGATACAAAACTACTCAAGACAGTGAACTCCCAATCAGAATGCAAAGAGCTACAAAAGGATCTTACAAAACTGAGTGACTGGGCAACAAAATGGCAGATGAAATACAATGTTGATAAATGCAAAGTAATGCACATTGGAAAACATAATCCCAACTATACATATAAAATGATGGGTTATAAATTTGCTGTTACCACTCAAGCAGGGCTGGCGCATCCATTTAGGTGCCCTAGGCAATCGCCTAGGGCGCCAGGATTATTGGGGGATGACATTTTGCTGGGGGGGGCGGCAGGCAGCTCCAGTGGACCTGCCGCAGTCACGCCTGCGGAGGGTCCCCTGGTCCTGCAGCTCCAATGGAGCTGCCACAGGCATTCCTGCGGATGGTGTGCTGCTTCTGCAGCTCCAGTGGACCTCCTGCAGGCATGGCTGCGGCAGCTCCACCGGCAGCGAAATGGCTGTGCACCTAGGGCGCTAAAAACACTAGTGCTGGTCCTGCACTCAAGAAAGAGATCTTGACTCATTGTGGATAGTTCTCTGAGAACATCCACTCAGTGTCCACTGGCTGTCAAAAAAGTTAACCCAATGTTGGGAATCATTAAAAAAGGGAAAGATAATGAGACAGAACATATTGTATCACCTCTATTAAATAGATATTACACCCACATCTTGAATACTGCATGCAGATGTAGTTGCCTCATCTCAAAAATAGTTTATATTGGACTTGAGAAAGGTTCAGAAAAAGGCAACAAAACTGATGAGGGGAATGGAACAGATTCTATAGGAGGAAAGATTAATAAAACTGGAATTTTTCAGCTTGAAAAAGAGATGACAAAATTAGGTATGGTAGAGGTCTATAAAATCATGACTGATGTGGAAAAAGTAAATAAGGAAATGTTATTTACTTCTTCTCATAACACAAGAACTAGGGGATACCAAATGAAATTAATAGTCAGCAGATTTAAAACAAACAGAAGGAAGTATTGTTTTACACAATGCACAGTCAACTGTGGAACTCCTTGCCAGAGGATGCTGTCAAGGCCAAGACTATTACAGGGTTCAAAAAAGAACCAGAGAAGTTCATAGAGGATAAGTCCATCAATGGCTATTAGCCAAGATGGGCAGGAATGGTGTCCCTAGCCTCTGTTTGCCAGAAACTGGGAATGAGAGACAGGGGGATGAATCACTTGATAATTACCTTTCTGTTCATTCCCTCTGGGGCACTTGACATTGGCCGCTGTCAGAAGACAGGATACTGGTCTAGATGGACCTTTGGTCTGACCCAGTATGTCTGTTCTTTCTTCTTATTTTCAAAGTTAGGAAACTAAAGTTAGTCTCAGCACCCATGAAGGCATTCAAAAAAGTAATCCAATTTTCAAAACTGTTGAGTACCCAGCTGTTCCCATTGACTTCAATGGGAACTTCATGGGACTCAGTAATTTTGTAAATAAGGCCATTTATTGAGAAGACTGTATAAGGATTTAAGGGCTATTATTTATTTATTATGATGATGATGATTATTATTTTTAAAGAAAGTTCCCAGCAGCTCCCATTAAAAACATCATTGTGAAAAATGAGACATGCTGGGTGTGGAAGCCTGTTGAAAGTCTAGTCAGTTCAAATAGGTGTCTAAACTACAGCTGAGCTCTTCTGAAAACTCAGCCTCATTGTTGAAGCTGAGTGTTTGAAAATCTGTCCTAAACTGAGGCACCTATTTTTGAAAATGTTGACCTGAGTCAGTGTATAGTGTGTTTAAATGCATTCATAAACTGTACTTTTTAAATACGTTAATGAAATTTTCTGAAGTGAAGGCACTTAAATCTACATTTCGGCTGCAAAATAGGAGTATAAAAGTGACTTTCAAACCCATCTCTAGATCTCCAATTCTGAATATGTTTAGTTCTGGCCACAGTTAACTGAGAACTTACACAACAAATTCAAGAGCAAGAATAAAAATGCTACCAGTATATTGACACTTGGCAATATACGCTAACAAGAAAACCCATGAGATGCCATGGATAGAGTTGGGCAAATGGAGTATTATAGAGCATAGCTCCTTGACAGAGAAAGCTCTGTCTCTCTTTCAGTTTTCACAACGGGGTATAGCATAACAGATGCGCCGAGTAGACTGGTTCTGGATTACGGTGAATTCCGCTCCCACTAAAACCACTCTAAGTCTGGAATGATTCCATAGAATGCTTGAACCCATGTTTGTCATTATTAATATTTCTTTCTTTCCTCTTCACTTTTCTTCTTTCTTCCTCTTTACTCTCTGCTTCTCCCTCCTTCATTCTCTTCTTCTAAATTATTATAATTAGTTACATCCCTTGGGTCATTTACCTAGGGACATATCATGTAGCCTGTTCTTATAAACTCCTCCAGCAGAAGCAATACATGACCTTGCATGTCCCCCACCCCGCAATTTGCTGCTTGGCTTGTACTGAGCATGCTCAGTAATCTACTGAAGCCAGTTGCCCTCACTCTGCCCCTCCCCCCACTATCAGCTGACATGGATCATCTCTGTCCCAGTGCTTAAAAACACAAACAATGGGCAATTCTACTTAAAGATGTACACTATGACTTCCTGCTGCACACTGAGTTGAAGGCAGAATAAGGATAGCTGCACTTATTTGCTAACCCCATCAGTTAGGCAGAAATACAGCAGCTCTCTTCTCTTTCATTATGAATTCATGGGCTTATATAAAGCACTAGTTTTAGGAACAGTTACTGTACTAACGGGAGAAAAATGCATCTTTGCACTGGGGAAAAAGAAAGACTGTTCAGCCCATACAGTGGTAACTCCTACAGAGGTTCTTTGATGAATGAGTCCCACAAAGGCACTGTGTGTTGAGATGTGGGTTAGTTTACTTTGGAGATAATTCATACAAGCTATGGTGGCTACTCAGTCGAAATAAATACTAATGAAACAAACATCAAACACAAGTGTCCAGAGATTACAATGAAATGAGTATCTACCCCAGGCAAAATTGTTCAGATGAGAAAAAAGTGTAATTCATTTGCAAACTTTGCCAGAGAGAAGTGAAAAGCAGATCAAGACACAAAAGCTTCACACTTATGAACCCCAATCCTCTTGGGTGCAAGTTATGGGAATTAAAGTCCTCTCACATGACACTGCAGACTACCACAGTATATAAGGGGCTGTCTGAACTTTTTATATATAATAAATTTTGATTGCAAACAAATTTGTTGTGGTTCTAGGTGGCTCAAGAAGTTGATAATGGTCTCCAGAGCCTTTAATTATTTTTCCAAACTCTTGGTTTGAATTCAGCCAGGATTGGTAGCAACCAAAAAACATTTAAAGTTTAGTAGCTATGTGGAGTGAGGATGGTGGTCTCAGCCCTGTGTCCAGAGGGAAAATGACTGCATCATCAAACCAGCCCAAATAACAACAGTAAGCAACATTCAGCACTCTGGTGGGATAGAGCTGCACCCTCATTCTTAGAGGCGGGACCTGCAAGCTAGCAATTAGGGAGTGTTAGGAGCCTGCATTGTCCCTGCTTATGCTATACCCGTTTTGTAGCACCACATTCCGAGTTTGGGAAATTGTGAATATTCATCCAGCTGGCGTAGGTGAGTGGAAATCACAGTAAAATGGATGAAAACCTGCCTCAAAAGTTTAAGCTGCACATCCTCCCCCCTTTGTATGATGCTATTCTTATTTATTCCAGAAAAATGGAAAAAACATGAGAGAGGATAGACACAGCAATGTAGGAACAGCTGCAACCACAATGGAGAAAAAGTCACTGTAAATTACTGTACTGGTTGGCCAGCAGTAACTTGCTCTCAGCAGGCCCCTGCCCCTCGGTTGTATAAAACAAGTTGGTATTATTCCAAGTATGCAGAAGCCATCTGGAAATGTTAGTAGTTGGTGTGTGGGATGTGGTTGTGAGCGACATCTCAGACCGCATGGAGCTTGGAAACGCTTTCCGCACACCTACTTATGCCTTTCGCATGCCAAATGTCCAAGGATAACTGTCAGATCATAGCAGTGTATCGCAGCCAAATTCTCTACAAAATATCGGTTGGATTTAGCTTTCTGTCGTGGGTTTCCAATATCTCACCTCCTGCAGTTTGTTACACCTTGATTTGCAATGGATCCAATAAAATGCTATGTAACCACTTCCTGAGCCTCTTTTTTTACATTAAACCCCAATTCTGCCACATTTCTGCAACACTTATTCCTGTGAGTAATTCAGGCGACTCTATTTGAGGTCAATGGAGCTATACCAATTTTCAAACTCCTGATTGGCTAATTGCCAGTTCTGGAAGGGCTACCAAGTGGTTAATGCTTGGAATATATTCTAAAGATGAAAAGAGCTCTGTAAGAGATATGTATTATTTTTGTTCTTTTTGTTATGGGTTGCTTTAGTATGCTGGTCTCAGCATGGTTAGAGTCCATTTTAATATCTGTATAGCTCTAATGACAGCTTGCGCTCTTATCTCTTGGCTCTCATGTTAATAAAACAAACAGGCAAATGAAAAGTTTCTGTAGGCAGAAATGCCCTCAATTATTAGGAATTTAACTGTGCTATCCAGAGAACAGCTCTGTTTGTAGACTACCATAATTGTTTCTTGGTAATTTGGAAGATCTCTGTTCAGAAGAGTAGGGGAAAAATCCTCTAAATTTATAGCAGGAACTTGCAAAGCTGTATTTTTTGACAACAGAGATGACTCATATTTATTCATTGCTTATTCCTTATGGTTAGTTGTTACTGGAATTCAGTCCCAGATGGCAGGTTGAGCTGCAGAGAAGTGCCCTATATTTACAGGGCTGATGAGACATGCAAAAATGAAATGGTTTGTTAGGAAGGCAAATGATGGCTGCTGAAGACCTGCATAGTCCAACCTTCCCTTTGCAGACAGTCCTGCCACATAGCAAAGAGAAAATGTGGAAGATGGTGACCGGGGAAGAAGGGTTTGTTTAATTTTTAAAATGATACAAGTCAGAAAAAGATAGAAACCTCCCCCCCACAATTAAGCTAGAAAATGTTTACAATAGATGTATAAATTACCAGGCCGCCAGAAGGGAGCATTGTGATCATCTAGCCTGTCCTCCTGCATAACACGGACTAGAGACTCTCCCCCAAATAATCCCTAGAGCAGATCTTTTAGAACATCTTGATTTAATAATTGGCAGTGATAGAGAATCCACCATGACCTTTGATAAAGTGTTCCAATGGTTAATTATTCTCACTGCTAACAGTTTATACCTTGTTTCCACTCTGAATTTGTCTAGCTTCAACTTCCAGCTGTTGGATTGTGTTATAGCTTCTTCTGCTAGACTGAAGAGCCCATTATTAAATATTTGTTCTCCAGGTAGGTACTTATGGACTGTGATCATGTCATCCCTGAACCTTCGCTTTGTTAAACTAAATAGATTGAGCTCCTAGAGTCTATTACTATGTTTTCTAATAATTCTTGTCAGAGAGGAGCCCCCTCTCTAATTTATCAAGATCCTTCTTGAGTTGTGAACATCAGAACTGAACACAGAATTCCAGCCACAGTTGTACCGGTGCCAAACACAGGAGTAAAATAACCTCTATGCTCCTACTCAAGATCCCCCTGTTTATGCTTCTCAGGATTTCATTAGGTCTTTTTGCCACAGCATCAGACTGGGAGCTCATGTTCAGCTGATTCTCCACCACAAGCCACGCATCTTTTTTCCAGAGTCACTGCTTCCAGGATAGAGTCCCCCATCCTGTATGTAAGGGCTGCATTCAGAGTTCTAGATGTTCCTAGGTTATCTGATTGACGGTGTGACCAAGAAACACTGCAGTGGCCAGATAACTCATTTGGGCCCTGGTCCAGCAAAGCTATTAAGCATGTGTTTAACTTTAAGCCTATTCTTTGCTGGAGGGGGGCTCTGGTCTGTAGAGTATCTGAAATTCCCACATCTTCAGGCAGAGATTTTCCAAAGGCATCGAACAGGGTTAGGTGCCCAAAGTGCATTGAAAGTCAATGTGTGTTGGGTGCCTCACTCCCTTAGGCTGCTTTGAAAATCCCAGCATTGCTGGTGGGTGAACCACCTGCCATGTTCAGGAAACGCCAGCTCCTGTACATAATTGTTTGCTAATGGCCCACACTGCTAGTGAGCATAGTGGATGCAGCACTCCATAAGGGTGCCTGCATTACTGCGGCGAAGTTTCTCCCAGCACCAAAGTCCTTGTTTGCCTTACAGAAAGGTGTACCTGCCTACAGACCGGGCCAGCTACCCAGGGAACACAAAAGAGGGAAGAAGCAGCAGCAATGGCCAGCCACTCAGACATACCAGTTCAGAAGCTCTAAGCCTATAGCCCAGCAATTTGTTGCTATAACTACAGCTCAGCTCAGCACTGCCCCAAGTCTGTAACTCTCCTATGAAGTGCCAATCTTCCTGCCAGTTCCGTATGGCTAACTACTGTATTTCTCTGTGTCGCTGCAAAGAACTCATGTCAGCTTCCATAGAAGCACTGTGCCCTCTCCTTATCATCCATCTGTACAGGGCTCTAATGCTGTGAACCTGGCCGTAGCATTGTAGCTATGTATCAAACAGCTCTAGGGAAAGATATTGTGCTCATAGACAATAGCCCTGTACCTTTTTAATAGATCAGAGCATTGTAGGTTTAAAAAACAAAACAATTAAAGAAGTTACTTTAGGCCAGATTCTGATCTGAGTCTGGCTCCGATGTTGGAGCCAAAATAAAAAGTCCTCCCTTATATATTTTCCCAGATGTAGGACTCCCTACATAGTCCGTGCTGAGTCTCAGTGTGCTGCCAAGTTCCACAGCACTTTGTTAGTGCAAAAGTGCTTCCCATTAAGTTGTATCATGTTGTAGTTTCCGGACAATTTTTAGTATGAAAGGCAATAGCTTATGTTTAGATACTATTTCTGGCTCCAGCAAATACCAGCCTGAGATCTCAGAAATAGTATCACTGTTCTTATTCAGAAAAAGGGAGTATTAAAAATAATGAGAATTACTTTGATCATTCCTGGGTACATAATCACAGTGTCTTGTGAGATGTATTTATTTGGCACTTGCAGCAACTGGATTTATTGAACCAGGATGAAATTTAAAGTTACATCCAATAGCAATTTTAATACGGATTAGGAGGCTTTCCTTATAATAGTCTTAGATTGAACAAGAATGGAGCCTCCTAATGTAGCTAATTGTTTGGGAAGTGGAAATATTCTTCAAAAAGTTACCAGTTGTATTTAGATTACCCAGGAATACTTTGAAGAGAGTACGTTGGAGAAAAGTGTCCTTCCAAAGGTGCTGTATTAAGTCACTTATCTTAGTATCCTGCATTCAGAGCTTTTCCTAGCCAGAGCATCAGCATCTTCAAACCCAACCAACAAAGGGTAAATCTTGCTCTTCCTTTTTCACTGCAAGAGCATTTGCTTATCATGCTGTAGCTACTAAAGCAATCCTTCCTGTTTACATTTTGGTTGCATTTATGACAATGTTAAAAGTCCAGCAGGCTTAGACCATGGAGATTCAGGCCCCTTCTCATGTACAAAGTGGTGTCAAAAATGGGTCTTGATCTCAATCAAATGTTTTCTATCAATTTGTATACTAGTTTTCAAGAACTCCATTAACCACAATGAGAGTGGGATGTCCCTCCCTGTTTCAAGTATTTGGATCACTTAGGGCTTTCATAGTTATTAAAGTGATACATCTTTGAAAAATATGTTTCCTATAAGATATGAAGTGCTAACATATGCCGAGTGCAATTAATATTTTAACATGGAATAATTATTGATAAACAAAACAGTTATTTGCTCATGTATTTAGCATGGGTCCACAGCCAGGCTGGAAACCACACCAAACAAACACTCAGGGACAAAGGGTAGAATTTTCAAAAGCATGTAAATGACTTATTAGCCAGTCCCATGTTCGAGTGACTTAGGCAGATAGGGTTAGATTCACAAAGGGGACTTAAGTATTGCAATTCTGAGCTGATCTGGGCTTTAAGCAGCTGACTTACAAGCTGGAAGGAAGCACCTATCTCTGCACAGAGTACTCAGCAATGAATCCTCAAGTGCCTATCTCCGGGACAGATGTTAACCCTTTCTCTCACTTGCATGCACAAACCTCTCCCCCCACGCACCCCTTCAGAGTGTCATTATAGCCAACAATCCAGTGGTTGGGTCACTCACCTGGCATTTGCAGGACCTGGGTCTGAATTTCCACTCTACCTGATTGGGAACACAGACTCGAAACTACTTGTTCTACATTCCAGGGGCATTCTAGAGCAGGTCTCTCAATCTCTCCTTTTGAAGCTGTTCCACTTGGAAAATAATTAAATATTCATTGGTTGGGAATAGGGTGACCAGATAGCAAATGTGAACAATCGGGACAGGGGGTGCGGGGTAATAGGAGCCTATATAAGAAAAAGACCCAAAAATCGGGACTGTCCCTATAAAATTGGGACACCCTGGTTGGGAAGTGAATGTGAAAACAACTCTATAGTCTGGTAGAAGGATGCTCATGTGGGATGTAAGAGATTCCTGTTCAAATCCCTGCTCCAAAGAATATTTGGATTAATTTCTGGGTTTTCTCCTCAGAAAAGGTCACCACAATATGAGGACCTCATACACATCACATCCCCATACTGGAAGAAATACGCCCAGCTTTAGATATTGTAAAAGGTATAATCAATGACATTTATACGATACAAGTCACAAAGAGGAGTGGGTTTCAATGTGGAGTAGTTCAGTGAAATAACTGGCAGATGGGACAAACTGTCTGGGATTTGGATGATTAGTTAGGCAACATGGAAAAGGGAGGGAAACAGCAGTGTTCTGAAAGGAATTGACCACAAAACCATACTTTAATTGTGCCTACGTGACAAAGTTACTGCAGACTGATGGGACAGAGAATGAGCTACTTCTCACACATATAGTTCATCGGAGTTAAAGTAGAGCCCCATTCTGCAGTGGCTTGTGCTACTCCACAAGGATGTTCTCGGTCTACAGGTAAGTAAAGTCTACATGGTTGCCAGTCGAGCACATTCCATGAGAACTAAGGGCCTGATCTGAAGCCAATAGGAGTCTTTCCATTGACTTCACTGAACTATGGATCAGACCCTAGATTCATAATCATATCCAATAACTCCTGAGTGAGGACCCAGTTCCCACTGGCTACCTAATTCCTTTATATACTTTTGACAATCCAATCCCCTTATTTGCAAAATATAGTCCAGGTGATCAACTGGTGTCCATCAGTGTTGTTCCATTGACTCCTGTGTATCATTAGTGTAGCAAATTGGAAAAGAGAAAAATGTATGGTTTTTATTCAACCATAACAATCAAAGAGTTAATGTAGAGGAAATGCAGAGAAAATACTGTTGCCCTGGTGGACTAGCTGTTCATGCAGTAGAAAGGTTACTGCCATTCATTTAAACAAAATGGTCATTTAATGTACCTTAACTGTCAGACAAGATGCAGTTGAACGGTGCTTTTGTTGAACACGATAAAAGACATAAGAAATTTAGGATCGAGGAAAGCTATCTGGTGCGCAATAGCTAACCTCGCTAACTGTCTCATTCTTTCTAGGACTGTATCAGCTTGTTTCTAGAATGACCTTAGTATTTTACCCTGAGAAATCTTGCCAGGTAGACAATCCCAAACATTTATTACCTTCAGCGTGACAAAGTGCTTCCCTGGGTCTCTGCGTGTTTGTCTTCCCCACTTTACTTCCCTGAGCAAAAAATAATCTGATGTGTCTATTTGTGCTGTTGATAAGGGTGTATGTCACAGAAAGTGATTTACTGAACATTTCTTATTTCTGGACCTGATCACAGTTGCTCCTGGTGCTCTTCCTGGTGCAATGCACCTATGCACTGATCCTTAAGCTATGAGCAACATGCAAGCACATAATCTAGCACTAAGTGTGCAGTCCTTTTCAAAGCAAAGAACTTTCTGAGCACAACCCAATTCCTTCTTACTGAGTCTTCAGTCATAGAAAATGAAACAATAGTTTCAGGAGAAGGCTTACAGTCCTACTGAGTTTAATGAGGTGTTGACCCAGGAATCTAATCATGAAAATTCAGCTGTCTGCACTACGAACAGGAGCAGCTAACAGGAGTTTTGCAAAGGAGTTCTCCAGGTTAAGGAGAAGTGATTACGTGACCTTTGGGGCAAGTTTGTTGTCTGTTGTGTGTGTGTGTGTGTTTGTCTTTGTGGTGTGCTTGCTGCTTGACTGAAATATGCCATGTGGTCTGTTTGTTTGGGGGACTGTGTGCTGAGCCTAGCCTCCTGCTAGGCAAAGCTGAGAGCTCCTTAATGAGGCTTTGATCCCTAAGCCGATTAGCACCCATCAGCCTTAACCAGGGGGTGGGGTTATTCAGGAAGACCAGAGTTTTAAAAAGCCTGCTCGTAAAACGAAAGGAGCTAGTGAACAGGGGAGTTTTGCAAGGGAGTTTTGGGGGGGAGGGGTGCTAGGTACACTTAACATTCTTTAAACTTAAAGCCAAAAACACCCCCTGATAAAAACAAAACTTCGAGAAAGGAACAAGCTGCAGGAGTAAAAGGAGAATGCAGGCAGAAATCCAGCAACAGAGTGGAGGCTATCCAGTTTATTGCACCCATTGCAGTATGTATGATTACATGCCCCATGGGCAGGTCACATATGTGTGCATTTGGTACAAAGAGCTCCTTACCCTCAGAGACTGTGTACGGGCTTTGGAGACCTGGGTGGCTGACCTGAAGGAGCTAAGGGAGACAAAGAGGTACATAGATGAGACTTTCTGGGGCACAGTAGTATGGTCTAACTCCCGGTGTGACAGACTCTGTGCTGTTGAGGAGGATGAAAGTCACAGGGAAGGAGAACATCCAACTGGAACAGATAGAAACAATCCCATAGCTGGGATTCTCCTTCCAGATGATGTTGTGATATCCTCTCGCACTAAAGATACCTCTCCAGGGAAGGGAACTCCAGTTATTAGAAAGAGACAGATAAATTATGGGAGATTACATCATTAGAAACGTAGATAACTGGGCTTGCAATGACCAGGAAAACCACACGGTTACTTGCATGCCCAGTGCAAAGGTTGTGGATCTCTCAAGACATCTAGATAGACTTATGTCTGGGGAGTAACCAGTGGTTGTGGTACATATAGGTACCAGTGACATAGGGAAGGATAGGAGATAGGTTCTGGAGGCCAAATTTAGGCTGCTAGGTAAGAGATTGAAGTCCACAACCTCTATGGTAACATTCTCTGAAATGCTTCCAGTTCCATGCATAGGGCCAGTTAGAAAGGCAGAACTCCAGGGTCTCATTGCATGGATGAGATGATGGTGTGAGGAGGAGCGGTTTAGATTTCTTAGGAACTGGGGAAACTTTTGGAAAAGTTGGAGCCTATACAGGAAGGATGGGCTCCATCTAAACCAAAATGGAATCAGATTTCTGGCATTTAAAATTAAAAATGTCATAGAACAGTTTTTAAACTAAGGGCTGGGGGAAAGCTGACAGGTGTGGAGGAGCATGTGGTTTGGACAGAGACATCCCTTAGGGGAGGATATATTAATGGAGATTCTCTATGTCCTATTAAGGGGGAGAGAATGGAAGGTGATAAAATACAGGTAGGATCTAATGAGAAACAGTCATATGAAAAAGAGTCCCATTCAATTAGATCATGTAATAGCAGACAGCAAAAAAGTGAAAAGTTTTTAAAGTGCTTATATACAAAAGCTAAGAGTCTAAATAATAAGGATGTTGTGAAGGCCAAGACTGTAACAGGGTCCAAAAAAGAACTAAATAAATTCATGGAGGATAGGTCCATCAATGGCTATTAATCAGGATGGGAGGGATGGTGTCCCTAGCTTCTGTTTGCCAGAAGCTGGGAATGGGCAACAAGGGATGGATCACTTGGTGATTCCCTGTTCTGTTCGTTCCTTCTGGGGTACCTGGCATTGGCCACTTTCAGAAGACAGGATACTGGGCTAGATGAACCTTTGGTGTCATCCAGTATGGTTGTTCTCACGTTCTCAACTGTTTCACTGTTGATCTTCATAGGACAAACTCCTAGCTAAACATCCAGCAGGGACTGTTGCCTCAACTTTGTATATTCTATTAAAAAGCCATCTGTTAAAACAATGTTAAGGTTGCAAAATCAAGCAATCAAAAGTGCCAGAATTAGGGTTTCCTGGAAATCCTCAATCCTACTCCCATGTGGATATGTATTATGGTACTTACAACCTTTAACTATGTAATCACTGTTGTGGCATTGCTCAACAAAAACATCATGGAAGAACTACATGCACAGTTGCATGATTACATACTATTCCAGGTCCCTGCTCCAAAGCCTGGACATGTCAGAGCTTCTTAATGAAATGGTTGTATGATTTTTTTTTTAACCTGGGCAAAACAGCATATTTTTCCCTACTCTCATTCTTGGAAACGGTCTGACCACTTCAATGGAAGCTTTCCAAAAAAAAGCTCCAGCCCGAGGCAGATACCCAGCATGAGAAATGGTTAAAGCATGTCAAAGTGACAAGCACCTAAAACCAGTCTTATAACGGAAAAGGCCAGGCATCCTTAGCATTGTTAGTATATAGGGGCTATCAGCTTCAGCTGCAATGAAAAGCAGCAGCAGCTTTGTGCTTTTCTCTAGGGTGGGGTTCATAGACTCATAGACTCATAGACTCATAGGTCAGAAGGGACCAATATGATCATCTAGTCTGACCTCCTGCACAAGGCAGGCCACAAAACCCTACCCATACACATTTATAACAACCCCTTGCTAACCTGAGCCATGACTGAGGTTTATTTTGAAATCCC